>NC_133326.1:303584412-303896229 GCF_042186555.1 Aquarana catesbeiana
TAGACTATTTACAGTTAGTGTTGTGCACCCTCCTCACAGTGTTCAGCTAAAGCTACAAGTTAGTTTAGTGTGACCTCTGCACAGTGTTCAGCTAAAGCTACAAGTTAGTGTAGTGCGACCTCTGCACAGTGTTCAGCTAAAGCTACAAGTTAGTGTAGTGCGTCCTCTGAACAGTGTTCAGCTAAAGCTACAAGTTAGTGTAGTGCACAGTGTTCAGCTAAAGCTACAAGCTAGTGTAGTGCGTCCTCCTCACAGTGTTCAGCTAAAGCTACAAGTTAGTGTAGTGCATCCTCCTCACAGTGTTCAGCTAAAGCTACAAGTTAGTGTAGTGCGACCTCTGCACAGTGTTCAGCAAAAGCTACAAGTTAGTGTAGTGCGTCCTCCTCACAGTGTTCAGCTAAAGCTACAAGTTAGTGTAGTGCACAGTGTTCAGCTAAAGCTACAAGCTAGTGTAGTGCGTCCTCCTCACAGTGTTCAGCTAAAGCTACAAGTTAGTGTAGCGCATCCTCCTCACAGTGTTCAGCTAAAGCTACAAGTTAGTGTAGTGCGACCTCTGCACAGTGTTCAGCTAAAGCTCCAAGTTAGTGTAGTGCGTCCTCTGAACAGTGTTCAGATAACGCTGCAAGTTAGTGTAGTGCACAGTGTTTAGCTAAAGCTACAAGTTAGTGTAGTGTGTCCTCCTCACAGTGTTCAGCTAAAGCTACAAGTTAGTGTAGTGCGACCTCTGCACAGTGTTCAGCTAAAGCTACAAGTTAGTGTAGTGCATCCTCCTCACAGTGTTACAGTATTTACAGCTACCTGAAGAAAATTGCTGGTGTTCTTCTGATCCTATTAGTACCACAGTCAGGCAGCTAGCCTATTTACAGTTAGTGTAGTGCGTCCTCCTCACAGTGTTCACCTAAAGCTACAAGTTAGTTTAGTGTGACCTCTGCACAGTCTTCATCTAAAGCTACAAGTTAGTGTAGTGCGACCTCTGCACAGTGTTCAGCTAAAGCTACAAGTTAGTGTAGTGCATCCTCCTCACAGTGTTCAGCTAAAGCTACAAGTTAGTGTAGTGTGACCTCTGCACAGTGTTCAGCTAAAGCTACAAGTTAGTGTAGTGCATCCTCTGAACAGTGTTCAGCTAAAGCTACAAGATAGTGTAGTGCACAGTGTTCAGCTAAAGCTACAAGTTAGTGTAGTGCGTCCTCCTCACAGTGTTACAGTATTTACAGCTACCTGAAGAAAATTGCTGGTGTTCTTCTGATCCTATTAGTACCACAGTCAGGGAGATAGACTATTTACAGTTAGTGTAGTGCGTCCTCCTCACAGTGTTCAGCTAAAGCTACAAGTTAGTGTAGTGCATCCTCCTCACATTGTTCAGCTAAAGCTACAAGATAGTGTAGTGCGACCTCTGCTCAGTGTTCAGCTAAAGCTACAAGTTAGTGTAGTGCAACCTCTGAACAGTGTTCAGCTAAAGCTACAAGTTAGTATAGTGCACAGTGTTCAGCTAAAGATACAATCTAGTGTAGTGCATCCTCCTCACAGTGTTCAGCTAAAGCTACAAGATAGTGTAGTGCCTCCTCCTCACAGTTTTCAGCTAAGGCTACAAGCTAGTGTAGTGCGACCTCTGCACAGTGTTCAGCTAAAGCTACAAGTTAGTGTAGTGCAACCTCCTCACAGTGTTACAGTATTTACAGCTACCTGAAGAAAATTGCTGGTGTTCTTCTGATCCTATTAGTACCACAGTCAGGCAGCTAGACTATTTACAGTTAGTGTAGTGCGTCCTCCTCACAGTGTTCAGCTAAAGCTACAAGTTAGTTTAGTGTGACCTCTGCACAGTGTTCATCTAAAGCTACGAGTTAGTTTATTGCGACCTCTGCACAGTGTTCAGCTAAAGCTACAAGTTAGTGTAGTGCGTCCTCTGAACAGTGTTCAGCTACAAGTTAGTGTAGTGCACAGTGTTCAGCTAAAACTACAAGTTAGTGTAGTGCGTCCTCCTCAAAGTGTTCAGCTAAAGCTTCAAGTTAGTGTAGTGCGTCCTCCTCACAGTGTTCAGCTAAAGCTACAAGTTAATGTAGTGCGACCTCTGCGCAGTGTTCAGCTAAAGCTACAAGTTAGTGTAGTGCGTCCTCTGAACAGTGTTCAGCTAAAGCTATAAGTTAAAGTAGTGCTTCCTCTGAACAGTGTTCAGCTAAAGCTGCAAGTTAATGTAGTGCACAGTGTTAAGCTAAAGCTACAAGTTAGTGTAGTGCGTCCTCCTCACAGTGTTCAGCTAAAGCTACAAGTTAATGTAGTGCGACCTCTGCGCAGTGTTCAGCTAAAGCTATAAGTTAGTGCAGTGCATCCTCCTCACAGTGTTACAGTATTTACAGCTACCTGAAGAAAATTGCTGGTATTCTTCTGATCCTATTAGTACCACAGTCAGGCAGCTAGACTATTTAGAGTTAGTGTAGTGCGTCCTCCTCACAGTGTTCAGCTAAAGCTACAAGTTAGTTTAGTGTGACCTCTGCACAGTGTTAAGCAAATGCTACAAGTTAGTGTAGTGTGACCTCTGCACAGTGTTCAGCTAAAGCTACAAGTTAGTGTAGTGCGTCCTCTGAACAGTGTTCAGCTAAAGATACAAGTTAGTGTAGTGCACAGTGTTCAGCTAAAGCTACAAGCTAGTGTAGTGCGTCCTCCTCACAGTGTTCAGCTAAGCTACAAGTTAGTGTAGTGCATCCTCCTCACAGTGTTCAGCTAAAGCTACAAAATAGTGAAGTGCAACCTCTGCACAGTATTAAGCAAAGCTACAAGTTAGTGTAGTGCGTCCTCTGAACAGTGTTCAGCTAAAGCTGCAAGTTAGTGTAGTGCACAGTGTTCAGCTAAAGCTACAAGCTAGTGTAGTGCGTCCTCCTCACAGTGTTCAGCTAAATCTACAAGTTAGTGTAGTGCGTCCTCTGAACAGTGTTCAGCTAAAGCTGCAAGTTAGTGTAGTGCACAGTATTCAGCTAAAGCTACAAGCTAGTGTAGTGCGTCTTCCTCACAGTGTTCAGCTAAAGCTACAAGTTAGTGTAGTGCGTCCTCTGAACATTGTTCAGCTAACGCTGCAAGTTTGTGTTTTGCACAGTGTTTAGCTAAAGCTACAAGTTAGTGTAGTGCGTCCTCCTCACAGTGTTCAGCTAAAGCTACAATTTAGTGTAGTGCGACCTCTACACAGTGTTCAGCTAAAGCTACAAGTTGGTGTAGTGCATCCTCCTCACAGTGTTACAGTATTTACAGCTACCTGAAGAAAATTGCTGGTGTTCTTCTTATCCTATTAGTACCACAGTCAGGCAGCTAGACTATTTACAGTTAGTGTAGTGCGTCCTCCTCACAGTGTTCAGCTAAAGCTACAAGTTAGTTTAGTGTGACCTCTGCACAGTGTTCAGCTAAAGCTACAAGTTAGTGAAGTGAGATCTCTGCACAGTGTTCAGCTAAAGCTACAAGTTAGATTAGTGTGTCCTCTGAACAGTGGTCAGCTAAAGCTACAAGTTAGTATAGTGCACAGTGTTCAGCTAAAGCTACAAGCTAGTGTGGTGTGTCCTCCTCACAGTGTTCAGCTAAAGCTACAAGTTAGTGTAGTACATCCTCCTCACAGTGTTCAGCTAAAGCTACAAGTTAGTGTAGTGCGACCTCTGCACGGTGTTCAGCTAAAGCTACAAGTTAGTGTAGTGCGTTCTCTGAACAGTGTTCAGCTAAAGCTACAAGTTAGTGTAGTGCACAGTGTTCAGCTAAAGCTACATGCTAGTGTAGTGCGACCTCTGCACAGTGTTTAGCTAAAGCTACAAGTTAGTGTAGTGCGTCCTCTGAACAGTGTTCAGCTAACGCTGCAAGTTAGTGTAGTGCACAGTGTTTAGCTAAAGCTACAAGTTAGTGTAGTGTGTCCTCCTCACAGTGTTCAGCTAAAGCTACAAGTTAGTGTAGTGCGACCTCTGCACAGTGTTCAGCTAAAGCTACAAGTTAGTGTAGTGCATCCTCCTCACAGTGTTACAGTATTTACAGCTACCTGAAGAAAATTGCTGGTGTTCTTCTGATCCTATTAGTACCAGAGTCAGGAAGCTAGCCTATTTACAGTTAGTGTAGTGCGTCCTCCTCACAGTGTTCAGCTAAAGCTACAATTTAGTTTAGAGTGACCTCTGCACAGTGTTCATCTAAAGCTACAAGTTAGAGTAGTGCGACCTCTGCACAGTGTTCAGCTAAAGCTACAAGTTAGTGTAGTGCATCCTCCTCACAGTGTTCAGCTAAAGCTACAAGTTAGTGTAGTGCTTCCTCTTAAGAGTGTTCAGCTAAAGCTGCAAGTTAGTGTAGTGCACTGTGTTTAGCTAAAGCTACAAGTTAGTGTAGTGCGTCCTCCTCACAGTGTTCAGCTAAAGCTACAAGTTAGTGTAGTGCAACCTCTGCACAGTGTTCAGCTAAAGCGACAGGTTAGTATTGTGCATCCTCTGAACAGTGTTCAGCTAAAGCTACAAGTTAGTGTAGTGCACAGTGTTCACCTAAAGCTACAAGTTAGTGTAGTGCGTCCTCCTCACAGTGTTACAGTATTTACAGCTACCTGAAGAAAATTGCTGGTGTTCTTCTGATCTTATTAGTACCACAGTCAGGCAGCTAGACTATTTACAGTTAGTGTAGTGCGTCCTCCTCACAGTGTTCAGCTAAATCTACAAGTTAGTTTAGTGTGACCTCTGCACAGTGTTCAGCTAAAGCTACAAGTTAGTATAGTGCAACCTCTGCACAGTGTTCAGCTAAAGCTACAAGTTAGTGTAGTGCATCCTCTGAACAGTGTTCAGCTAAAGCTACAAGTTAGGGTAGTGCACAGTGTTCAGCTAAAGCTACAAGTTGGTGTAGTGCGTCCTCCTCACAGTGTTCAGCTAAAGCTACAAGTTAGTGCAGTGCATCCTCTTCACAGTGTTCAGCTAGAGCTACAAGTTAGTGTAGTGCGACCTCTGCACAGTGTTCAGCTAAAGCTACAAGTTAGTGTAGTGTGTCCTCTGAACAGTGTTCAGCTAAAGCTGCAAGTTAGTGTAGTGCATCCTCCTCACAGTTTTCAGCTAAAGCTACAAGTTAGTGCAGTGCGACCTCTGCACAGTGTTCAGCTAAAGCTACAAGTTAGTGTAGTGCGTCCTCTGAACAGTGTTCAGCTAAAGCTACAAGTTAGTGTAGTGCACAGTGTTCAGCTAAAGCTACAAGTTAGTGTAGTGCGTCCTCCTCACAGTGTTACAGTATTTACAGCTATTTGAAGAAAATTGCTGGTGTTCTTCTGATCCTATTAGTACCACAGTCAGGGAGATAGACTATTTACAGTTAGTGTAGTGCATCCTCCTCACAGTGTTCAGCTAAAGCTACAAGTTAGTGTAGTGCGACCTCTGCACAGTGTTCAGCTAAAGCTACAAGTTAGTGTAGTGCAACCTCTGAACAGTGTTCAGATAAAGCTAAAAGTTAGTGTAGTGCACAGTGTTCAGCTAAAGCTACAAGCTAGTGTAGTGCGTCCTCCTCACAGTGTTCAGCTAAAGCTACAAGTTAGTGTATTGCATCCTCCTCACAGTGTTCAGCTAAAGCTACAAGTTAGTGTAGTGCGACCTCTGCACAGTGTTCAGCTACTGCTGCAAGTTAGTGTAGTGCACAGTGTTTAGCTAAAGCTACAATTTAGTGTAGTGCGTCCTCCTCACAGTGTTCAGCTAAAGCTACAAGTTAGTGTAGTGCGACCTCTGCACAGTGTTCAGCTAAAGCTACAAGTTAGTGTAGTGCATCCTCCTCACAGTGTTACAGTATTTACAGCTACCTGAAGAAAATTGCTGGTGTTCTTCTGATCCTATTAGTACCACAGTCAGACAGCTAGACTATTTACAGTTAGTGTAGTGCGTCCTCCACACAGTGTTCAGCTAAAGCTACAAGTTAGTTTAGTGTGACCTCTGCACAGTGTTCATCTAAAGCTACGAGTTAGTTTATTGTGACCTCTGCACAGTGTTCAGCTAAAGCTACAAGTTAGTGTAGTGCGTCCTCTGAACAGTGTTCAGCTACAAGTTAGTGTAGTGCACAGTGTTCAGCTAAAACTACAAGTTAGTGTAGTGCGTCCTCCTCACAGTGTTCAGCTAAAGCTACAAGTTAGTGTAGTGCGACCTCTGCACAGTGTTCAGCCAAATCTACAAGTTAGTGTAGTGCATCCTCTAAACAGTGTTCAGCTAAAGCTGCAAGTTAGTGTAGTGCACAGTGTTCAGCTAAGGCTACAAGTTAGTGTAGTGCGTCCTCCTCACAGTGTTCAGCTAAAGCTACAAGTTAGTGTAGTGCGACCTCTGCACAGTGTTCAGCTAAAGCTACATGTTAGTGTAGTGTGACCTCTGCACAGTGTTCAGCTAAAGCTACAAGTTAGTGTAGTGCGTCCTCTGAACAGTGTTCAGCTAAAGCTACAAGTTAGTGTAGTGCACAGTGTTTAGCTAAAGCTACAAGCTAGTGTAGTGCATCCTCCTCACAGTGTTCAGCTAAATCTACAAGTTAGTGTAGTGCGACCTCTGCACAGTGTTCAGCTAAAGCTACAAGTTAGTGTAGTGCGTCCTCCTCACAGTGTGCAGCTAAAGCTACAAGTTAGTGTAGTGCGTCCTCCTCACAGTGTTCAGCTAAAGCTACAAGTTAGTGTAGTGCGACCTCTGCACAGTGTTCAGCTAAAGCTACAAGTTAGTGTAGTGCGTCCTCTGAACAGTGTTCAGCTACAAGTTAGTGTAGTGCACAGTGTTCAGCTAAAACTACAAGTTAGTGTAGTGCGTCCTCCTCACAGTGTTAAGCTAAAGCTACAAGTTAGTGTAGTGAGACCTCTGCACAGTGTTCAGCTAAATCTACAAGTTAGTGTAGTGCATCCTCTGAACAGTGTTCAGCTAAAGCTGCAAGTTAGTGTAGTGCACAGTGTTCAGCTAAGGCTACAAGTTAGTGTAGTGCGTCCTCCTCACAGTGTTCAGCTAAAGCTACAAGTTAGTGTAGTGCGACCTCTGCACAGTGTTCAGCTAAAGCTACATGTTAGTGTAGTGCGACCTCTGCACAGTGTTCAGCTAAAGCTACAAGTTAGTGTAGTGCATCCTCTGAACAGTGTTCAGCTAAAGCTACAAGTTAGTGTAGTGCACAGTGTTTAGCTAAAGCTACAAGCTAGTGTAGTGCATCCTCCTCACAGTGTTCAGCTAAATCTACAAGTTAGTGTAGTGCGACCTCTGCACAGTGTTCAGCTAAAGCTACAAGTTAGTGTAGTGCGTCCTCCTCACAGTGTGCAGCTAAAGCTACAAGTTAGTGTAGTGCGTCCTCCTCACAGTGTTCAGCTAAAGCTACAAGTTAGTGTAGTGCGACCTCTACACAGTGTTCAGCTAAAGCTACAAGTTAGTGTAGTGCGTCCTCTGAACAGTGTTCAGCTAATGCTGCAAGTTAGTGTAGTGCACAGTGTTTAGCTAAAGCTACAAGTTAGTGTAGTGTGTCCTCCTCACAGTGTTCAGCTAAAGCTACAAGTTAGTGTAGTGCGACCTCTGCACAGTGTTCAGCTAAAGCTACAAGTTAGTGTAGTGCATCCTCCTCACAGTGTTACAGTATTTACAGCTACCTGAAGAAAATTGCTGGTGTTCTTCTGATCCTATTAGTACCACAGTCAGGCAGCTAGCCTATTTACAGTTAGTGTAGTGCGTCCTCCTCACAGTGTTCAGCTAAAGCTACAAGTTAGTTTAGTGTGACCTCTGCACAGTGTTCATCTAAAGCTACAAGTTAGTGTAGTGCGACCTCTGCACAGTGTTCAGCTAAAGCTTCAAGTTAGTGTAGTGCATCCTCCTCACAGTGTTCAGCTAAAGCTACAAGTTAGTGTAGTGCGACCTCTGCACAGTGTTCAGCTAAAGCTACAAGTTAGTGTAGTGCGACCTCTGAACAGTATTCAGCTAAAGCTGCAAGTTAGTGTTGTGCACAGTGTTCAGCTAAAGCTACAAGTTAGTGTAGTGCGTCCTCCTCACAGTGTTCAGCTAAAGCTACAAGTTAGTGTAGTGCGACCTCTGCACAGTGTTCAGCTAAAGCGACAAGTTAGTATAGTGCGTCCTCTGAACAGTGTTCAGCTAAAGCTACAAGTTAGTGTAGTGCACAGTGTTCACCTAAAGCTACAAGTTAGTGTAGTGCGTCCTCTGAACAGTGTTCAGCTAACGCTGCAAGTTAGTGTAGTGCACAGTGTTTAGCTAAAGCTACAAGTTAGTGTAGTGTGTCCTCCTCACAGTGTTCAGCTAAAGCTACAAGTTAGTGTAGTGCGACCTATGCACAGTGTTCAGCTAAAGCGACAAGTTAGTATAGTGCATCCTCTGAACAGTGTTCAGCTAAAGCTACAAGTTAGTGTAGTGCACAGTGTTCACCTAAAGCTACAAGTTAGTGTAGTGCGTCCTCCTCACAGTGTTACAGTATTTACAGCTACCTGAAGAAAATTGCTGGTGTTCTTCTGATCTTATTAGTACCACAGTCAGGCAGCTAGACTATTTACAGTTAGTGTAGTGCGTCCTCCTCACAGTGTTCAGCTAAATCTACAAGTTAGTTTAGTGTGAACTCTGCACAGTGTTCAGCTAAAGCTACAAGTTAGTATAGTGCAACCTCTGCACAGTGTTAAGCTAAAGCTACAAGTTAGTGTAGTGCATCCTCTGAACAGTGTTCAGCTAAAGCTACAAGTTAGGGTAGTGCACAGTGTTCAGCTAAATCTACAAGTTGGTGTAGTGCGTCCTCCTCACAGTGTTCAGCTAAAGCTACAAGTTAGTGCAGTGCATCCTCCTCAAAGTGTTCAGCTAGAGCTACAAGTTAGTGTAGTGCGACCTCTGCACAGTGTTCAGCTAAAGCTACAAGTTAGTGTAGTGTGTCCTCTGAACAGTGTTAAGCTAAAGCTGCAAGTTAGTGTAGTGCACAGAGTTCAGCTAAAGCTACAAGTTAGTGTAGTGCATCCTCCTCACAGTTTTCAGCTAAAGCTACAAGTTAGTGTAGTGCGACCTCTGCACAGTGTTCAGCTAAAGCTACAAGTTAGTGTAGTGCGTCCTCTGAACAGTGTTCAGCTGAAGCTACAAGTTAGTGTAGTGCACAGTGTTCAGCTAAAGCTACAAGTTAGTGTAGTGCGTCCTCCTCACAGTGTTACAGTATTTACAGCTATTTGAAGAAAATTGCTGGTGTTCTTCTGATCCTATTAGTACCACAGTCAGGGAGATAGACTATTTACAGTTAGTGTAGTGCATCCTCCTCACAGTGTTCAGCTAAAGCTACAAGTTAGTGCAGTGCATCCTCCTCACCGTGTTCAGCTAGAGCTACAAGTTAGTGTAGTGCGACCTCTGCACAGTGTTCAGCTAAAGCTACAAGTTAGTGTAGTGTGTCCTCTGAACAGTGTTAAGCTAAAGCTGCAAGTTAGTGTAGTGCACAGAGTTCAGCTAAAGCTACAAGTTAGTGTAGTGCATCCTCCTCACAGTTTTCAGCTAAAGCTACAAGTTAGTGTAGTGCGACCTCTGCACAGTGTTCAGCTAAAGCTACAAGTTAGTGTAGTGCACAGTGTTCAGCTAAAGCTACAAGTTAGTGTAGTGCGTCCTCCTCACAGTGTTACAGTATTTACAGCTATTTGAAGAAAATTGCTGGTGTTCTTCTGATCCTATTAGTACCACAGTCAGGGAGATAGACTATTTACAGTTAGTGTAGTGCATCCTCCTCACAGTGTTCAGCTAAAGCTACAAGTTAGTGTAGTGCGACCTCTGCACAGTGTTCAGCTAAAGCTACAAGTTAGTGTAGTGCAACCTCTGAACAGTGTTCAGATAAAGCTAAAAGTTAGTGTAGTGCACAGTGTTCAGCTAAAGCTACAAGCTAGTGCAGTGCGTCCTCCTCACAGTGTTCAGCTAAAGCTACAAGTTAGTGTAGTGCATCCTCCTCACAGTGTTCAGCTAAAGCTACAAGTTAGTGTAGTGCGACCTCTGCACAGTGTTCAGCTAATGCTGCAAGTTAGTGTAGTGCACAGTGTTTAGCTAAAGCTACAATTTAGTGTAGTGCGTCCTCCTCACAGTGTTCAGCTAAAGCTACAAGTTAGTGTAGTGCGACCTCTGCACAGTGTTCAGCTAAAGCTACAAGTTAGTGTAGTGCATCCTCCTCACAGTGTTACAGTATTTACAGCTACCTGAAGAAAATTGCTGGTGTTCTTCTGATCCTATTAGTACCACAGTCAGGCAGCTAGACTATTTACAGTTAGTGTAGTGCGTCCTCCTCACAGTGTTCAGCTAAAGCTACAAGTTAGTTTAGTGTGACCTCTGCACAGTGTTCATCTAAAGCTACGAGTTAGTTTATTGCGACCTCTGCACAGTGTTCAGCTAAAGCTACAAGTTAGTGTAGTGCGTCCTCTGAACAGTGTTCAGCTACAAGTTAGTGTAGTGCACAGTGTTCAGTTAAACTACAAGTTAGTGTAGTGCGTCCTCCTCACAGTGTTCAGCTAAAGCTACAAGTTAGTGTAGTGCGACCTCTGCACAGTGTTCAGCTAAATCTACAAGTTAGTGTAGTGCATCCTCTGAACAGTGTTCAGCTAAAGCTGCAAGTTAGTGTAGTGCACAGTGTTCAGCTAAGGCTACAAGTTAGTGTAGTGCGTCCTCCTCACAGTGTTCAGCTAAAGCTACAAGTTAGTGTAGTGCGACCTCTGCACAGTGTTCAGCTAAAGCTACATGTTAGTGTAGTGCGACCTCTGCACAGTGTTCAGCTAAAGCTACAAGTTAGTGTAGTGCGTCCTCTGAACAGTGTTCAGCTAAAGCTACAAGTTAGTGTAGTGCACAGTGTTTAGCTAAAGCTACAAGCTAGTGTAGTGCATCCTCCTCACAGTGTTCAGCTAAATCTACAAGTTAGTGTAGTGCGACCTCTGCACAGTGTTCAGCTAAAGCTACAAGTTAGTGTAGTGCGTCCTCCTCACAGTGTTCAGCTAAAGCTACAAGTTAGTGTAGTGCGTCCTCCTCACAGTGTTCAGCTAAAGCTACAAGTTAGTGTAGTGCGACCTCTGCACAGTGTTCAGCTAAAGCTACAAGTTAGTGTAGTGCGTCCTCTGAACAGTGTTCAGCTAACGCTGCAAGTTAGTGTAGTGCACAGTGTTTAGCTAAAGCTACAAGTTAGTGTAGTGTGTCCTCCTCACAGTGTTCAGCTAAAGCTACAAGTTAGTGTAGTGCGACCTCTGCACAGTGTTCAGCTAAAGCTATAAGTTAGTGTAGTGCATCCTCCTCACAGTGTTACAGTATTTACAGCTACCTGAAGAAAATTGCTGGTGTTCTTCTGATCCTATTAGTACCACAGTCAGGCAGCTAGCCTATTTACAGTTAGTGTAGTGCGTCCTCCTCACAGTGTTCAGCTAAAGCTACAAGTTAGTTTAGTGTGACCTCTGCACAGTGTTCATCTAAAGCTACAAGTTAGTGTAGTGCGACCTCTGCACAGTGTTCAGCTAAAACTACAAGTTAGTGTAGTGCATCCTCCTCACAGTGTTCAGCTAAAGCTACAAGTTAGTGTAGTGCAACCTCTGCACAGTGTTCAGCTAAAGCTACAAGTTAGTGTAGTGCTTCCTCTGAACAGTATTCAGCTAAAGCTGCAAGTTAGTGTAGTGCACAGTGTTCAGCTAAAGCTACAAGTTAGTGTAGTGCGTCCTCCTCACAGTGTTCAGCTAAAGCTACAAGTTAGTGTAGTGCGACCTCTGCACAGTGTTCAGCTAAAGCGACAAGTTAGTATAGTGCGTCCTCTGAACAGTGTTCAGCTAAAGGTACAAGTTAGTGTAGTGCACAGTGTTCATCTAAAGCTACAAGTTAGTGTAGTGCGTCCTCCTCACAGTGTTACAGTATTTACAGCTACCTGAAGAAAATTGCTGGTGTTCTTCTGATCCTATTAGTACCACAGTCAGGCAGCTAGACTATTTACAGTTAGTGTAGTGTGTCCTCTGAACAGTGTTCAGCTAAAGCTACAAGTTAGTTTCGTGTGACCTCTGCACAGTGTTCAGCTAAAGCTACAAGTTAGTATTGTGCGACCTCTGCACAGTGTTCAGCTAAAGCTACAAGTTAGTGTAGTGCGTCCTCTGAACAGTGTTCAGCTAAAGCTACAAGTTAGTGTAGTGCACAGTGTTCAGCTAAAGCTACAAGTTAGTGTAGTGCGTCCTCCTCACAGTGTTCAGCTAAAGCTACAAGTTAGTGTAGTGCGACCTCTGCACAGTGTTCAGCTAAAGCTACAAGTTAGTGTAGTGCGTCCTCTGCACAGTGTTCAGCTAAAGCTACAAGTTAGTGTAGTGCGTCCTCTGAACAGTGTTCAGCTAAAGCTACAAGTTAGTGTAGTGCACAGTGTTCAGCTAAAGCTACAAGTTAGTGCAGTGCATCCTCCTCACAGTGTTCAGCTAGAGCTACAAGTTAGTGTAGTGCGACCTCTGCACAGTTTTCAGCTAAAACTACAAGTTAGTGTAGTGCGTCCTCTGAACAGTGTTCAGCTAAAGCTACAAGTTAGTGTAGTGCACAGTGTTCATCTAAAGCTACAAGTTAGTGTAGTGTGTCCTCCTCACAGTTTTCAGCGAAAGTTACAAGTTAGTGTAGTGCGACCTCTGCACAGTGTTCAGCTAAAGCTACAAGTTAGTGTAGTGCATCCTCTGAACAGTGTTCAGCTAAAGCTACAAGTTAGTGTAGTGCACAGTGTTCAGCTAAAGCTACAAGTTAGTGTAGTGCGTCCTCCTCACAGTGTTACAGTATTTACAGCTACCTGAAGAAAATTGCTGGTGTTCTTCTGATCCTATTAGTACCACAGTCAGGGAGATAGACTATTTACAGTTAGTGTAGTGCGTCCTCCTCACAGTGTTCAGCTAAAGCTACAAGTTAGTGTAGTGCATCCTCCTCACATTGTTCAGCTAAAGCTACAAGTTAGTGTAGTGCGACCTCTGCACAGTGTTCAGCTAAAGCTACAAGTTAGTGTAGTGCAACCTCTGAACAGTGTTCAGCTAAAGCTACAAGTTAGTGTAGTGCACAGTGTTCAGCTAAAGCTACAAGCTAGTGTAGTGGGTCCTCCTCACAGTGTTCAGCTAAAGCTACAAGTTAGTGTAGTGCCTCCTCCTCACAGTGTTCAGCTAAAGCTACAAGTTAGTGTAGTGCGACCTCTGCACAGTGTTCAGCTAACGCTGCAAGTTAGTGTAGTGCACAATGTTTAGCTAAAGCTACAAGTTAGTGTTGTGCATCCTCCTCACAGTGTTCAGCTAAAGCTACAAGTTAGTGTAGTGCGACCTCTGCACAGTGTTCAGCTAAATCTACAAGTTAGTGTAGTGCATCCTCCTCACAGTGTTACAGTATTTACAGCTACCTGAAGAAAATTGCTGGTGTTCTTCTGATCCTATTAGTACCACAGTCAGGCAGCTAGACTATTTACAGTTAGTGTAGTGCGTCCTCCTCACAGTGTTCAGCTAAAGCTACAAGTTAGTTTAGTGTGACCTCTGCACAGTGTTCATCTAAAGCTACGAGTTAGTTTATTGCGACTTCTGCACAGTGTTCAGCTAAAGCTACAAGTTAGTGTAGTGCGTCCTCTGAACAGTGTTCAGCTACAAGTTAGTGTAGTGCACAGTGTTCAGCTAAAACTACAAGTTAGTGTAGTGCGTCCTCCTCACAGTGTTCAGCTAAAGCTACAAGTTAGTGTAGTGCATCCTCCTCACGGTGTTCAGCTAAAGCTACAAGTTAGTGTAGTGCGACCTCTGCACAGCGTTCAGCTAAAGCTACAAGTTAGTGTAGTGCATCATATGAACAGTGTTCAGCTAAAGCTGCAAGTTAGTGTAGTGCACAGTGTTCAGCTAAAGCTACAAGTTAGTGTAGTGCGTCCTCCTCACAGTGTTCAGCTAAAGCTACAAGTTAGTGTAGTGCGACCTTTGCACAGTGTTCAGCTAAAGCTACAAGTTAGTGTAGTGCGTCCTCTGAACAGTGTTCAGCTAAAGCTAAAAGTTAGTGTAGTGCACAGTGTTCAGCTAAAGCTACAAGTTAGTGTAGTGCATCCTCCTCACAGTGTTACAGTATTTACAGCTACCTGAAGAAAATTGCTGGTGTTCTTCTGATCTTATTAGTACCACAGTCAGGCAGCTAGACTATTTACAGTTAGTGTAGTGCGCCCTCCTCACAGTGTTCAGCTAAAGCTACAAGTTAGTTTAGTGTGACCTCTGCACAGTGTTCAGCTAAAGCTACAAGTTAGTGTAGTGCGACCTCTGCACAGTGTTCAGCTAAAGCTACAAGTTAGTGTGGTGCATCCTCTGAACAGTGTTCAGCTAAAGCTACAAGTTAGTGTAGTGCACAGTGTTACGCTAAAGCTACAAGTTAGTGTAGTGCGTCCTCCTCACAGTATTCAGCTAAAGCTACAAGTTAGTGTAGTGCATCCTCCTCACAGTGTGAAGAGAAGAAGATGAAGGGAAGAGCGGGAGCCTCCCTCCATGCCATGGATACGAAGCAGCCCGAGGAGAAGAAGGGAACAAGACGCCGCGGAGGAGATGCTGGATGAGAACACCGGAGAAAGAACCAGAAGAATCAGAAGAACCAGAAGAAGAAGAAGATGAAGGAAGATAGAGGACAGAAGAAAGAAGAAGCATTTAAATAAAGGAATTGTCAAAAACTGTCTCTACAAGTACCCCCTTACCATTTCACACAGGGGGATGGCTGGGATCTGGGGGTCCCCTTGTTAAAGGGGGCTTCCAGATTCCGATAATCCCCCTGCCCGCAGACCCCCACAACCACCGGCCAGGGTTGTGGGGATGAGGCCCTTGTCCTCATCAACATGGGGACAAGGTGTTTTGGGGGCTACCCCAAAGCACCCTCCCAATGTTGAGGGCATGTGGCCTGGTACGGTTCGGGAGGGGGGGTTCTCGCTCATCCCCCCCTCTTTTCCTGGGGCCTGCCAGGTTGCATGCTCAGATAAGGGTCTGGTATGGATTTTTGGGGGGACCCCACGCTGTTTTTTTATTTTGGCGCGGGGTTCCCCTTAATATCCATACCAGACCTGAAGGGCCTGGTATGGAATTTAGGGGGATCCCCCATGTCATTTTTTTTTTTTTAATTGTGGCCGGGGTTCCCCTGTGGTGAATTCTCATGCCGTTTTTATCAATGAACTTCTATGGGTATTGTCGGACCGGCAATGCATTAATAGCCGCGGGTAGTTTTAAATGATTTTTTTTCCTTTGAAATGTCATTTTGCTGTCAGACTGTTCTAAACACGGAAAACATGCGCCCCTTTACAGGCATACTATAGACACCCCCCAGCTACGAAATTTAAAGAGATATTACACTTTTATTGTTTCACTTTAAGCATTATTAAAATCACTGCTCCCGAAAAAACGTCCGTTTTAAAAACTTTTTTTTGCATTGATACATGTCCCCTGGGGCAGGACGCAGGTCCCCAAACACTTTTTCATGACAATTCCATGCATACAAGCCTTTAAAATTAGCACTTTTAATTTCTCCCATAGACTTTTAAAGGGTGTTCCGCGGCATTCGAATTTGCCGCGAACACCCCAAATTGTTCGCTGTTCGGCGAACTTGCGAACAGCCCATGTTCGAGTCGAACATGAGTTCAACTCGAACTCGAAGCTCATCCCTACTGTAGAAGGTTGGTGGTGTTTTCCTGATCCTATCACTACCGCAGCTACATTATTTACACGTTAGTTTAGTGCGTCCTCTGCACAGTGTTCAGCTAAAGCTACCTGTAGAAGGTTGGTGGTGTTTTCCTGATCCTATCACTACTGCAGGCAGCTACATTATTTTAACGTTAGTGTAGTGCATCCTCTGCACAGTGTTCAGCTAAAGCTATCTGTAGAAGGTTGGTAGTGTTTTCCTGATCCTATCACTACCGCAGGCAGCTACATTATTTACACGTTAGTGTAGTGCGACCTCTGCACAGTGTTCAGCTAAAGCTACCTGTAGAAGGTTGGTGGTGTTTTCCTGATTCTCTCACTACCGCAGGCAGCTACATTATTTTAACGTTAGAGTAGTGCATCCTCTTCGCAGTGTTCAGCTAAAGCTACCTGTAGAAGGTTGGTGGTGTTTTCCTGATCCTATTACTACCACAGGCAGCTACATTATTTTAACATTAGTGTAGTGCGTCCTCTGCACAGTGTTCAGCTAAAGCTATCTGTAGAAGGTTGGTGGTGTTTTCCTGATCCTATCAAAATAAAAATAATGATCACTTGTGCACACACCAAAACAATAAGTAGGCTAAAAAGAGTTAATAAATGTAGCTGCCAACATAAGGGTGTTCTCACACCAATCAGGAACAAGTAAAGCAATATAAATATGCGGCGCTTACTCAAATCAGACAAAAGGTAGAAAACTAAAGTTACACACACGAGAAAAAGTATAATAAATTGTATAAAACAACCAACTATAACAGGAAATTCATAACGGGAATTCCAAGTGATAATTGTAGCTTAAAATTAATCTTCCATTGCATTGTGTAACCAATGGTTATAATAAACCATTGTTACATCAAAACATGAATCCCAATAAACCTAATTCCAGACTGACTAGTAATAAGCCTGCTAGAGAATAAATGGTATTAAATATCCAAGGGTAAGAACGGAAAACTTCCAATATTGCTAGAATGAATATTAACAAAGGAGCACACTATTAAAGTACACAGATGACTAAAAACAGATGTGCAAATAAATAAGTGCAACATAAAATGTAAAAAAGTTAAGATACCACAAATAATAATTAATCACTCAAAATAAATATGTGTAACAAGTGCAAATCAGCAATCAGTGCAGCATCAATTCAGCCTAAACGTTATGGAGCATTTTCTGAGACACAACACTCCACAACAAAGTGTTCCAAAATAAGTATAAACTAACTAAAAAATTGGTGCAGCATCAATAAATGATGAAAAAGAGATGAACAAATATTCAAAATTAAAAAAATGTGTAGCAAGTGCAGCGCAGTAATCAGTGCAGCATAAATAAAACCTAATTTCATTCGTGAGTATAAAGCATTTGCAGACATACAACACTTCACAAGGGTGTAGTAGAAGTAACTACAATGCTGGAATCCAAAAACCGTGAATAAAAATAAAAAAATAAATAAAAATAAACAAAATGTCTTCATAAAGTCCCATAGACAATCAAATCCCAATTGTGACAATCCCAATTGGAAAAAGTTGTGCAAGAAAAGTTCCTCCAGAAGTGACCAGTGAAGAAATGAAAGTGTGTACAGATAATAGTCCCCCCAGCCTCTCACCTCACGGCTGAGCGATAACATCCCTGTTAACTAGAACAGATGGTTAGAGCAGCTTCCCAATATCCCTGATGACAGCTCTCCTAGGGGTCTCCGTTTTTTCGGGAGCAGTAATTTTAATGATACTTAAAGTAAAAAAAAAAAAAAAAAAGTGAAATATTCCTTTAAATATCGTACCTGGGGGGTGTCTATAGTATGCCTGTAAAGTGGCTCGTGTTTCCTGTGCTTAGAACAGTCCCTGCAAAAAATGTCATTTTTAAAGGAAAAAAAGTCATTTAAAACTGCTTGTGGCTTTAATGTACAGTGGGGCAAAAAAGTATTTAGTCAGCCATCAATTGTGCAAGTTCTCCCACTTAAAAGGATGGGAGAGGCCTGTAATTGTCATCACAGGTATACCTCAATTATGAGAGACAAAATGTGGAAACAAATCCAGACAATCACATTGTTTTTGAAAGAATTTATTTGCAAATTATGGTGGAAAATAAAGTACTTGGTCACCTACAAACAAGCAAGATTTCTGGTTCTCACAGACCTGTATCTGCTTCTTTAAGAGGCTCCTCTGTCCTCCACTCATTACCTGTATTAATGGCACCTGTTTGAACTTGTTATCAGTATAAAAGACACCTGTCCATAACCTTAAACAGTCACAAACTCCACTATGGTGAAGACCAAAGAGCTGTTGAAGGACACCAGAAACAAAATTGTAGACCTGCACCAGGCTGGGAAGACTAAATCTGCAATAGGCAAGCAGCTTGGTGTGAAGAAATCAACTGTGGGAGCAATAATTAGAAAATGGAAGACATACAAGACCACTGATAATCTCCCTCAATCTGGGGCTCCAAGCAAGATCTCACCCTGTGGGGTCAAAATGATCGCAAGAACGGTGAGCAAAAATCCCATAACCACACAGGGGGACCTAGAGAATGACCTGCAGAGAGCTGGGACCAACGTAACAAAGGCTACCATCAGTAATACACTACGCCGCCAGGGACTCCGATCCTGTAGTGCCAGACGTGTCCCCCTGCTTAAGCCAGTACATGTCCGGGCCCATCTTAGGTTTGCTAGAGAGCATTTGGATGACCCAGAAGAGGATTGGGAGAATGTCATATGGTCAGATGAAACCAAAGTAGAACTGTTTGGTAGAAACACAACTCGTTGTCTTTGGAGGAGAGAGGATGCTGAGTTGCAACCAAAGAACACCATACCTACTGTAAAGCACTGGGGTGGCAACATAATGCTTTGGGGCTGTTTCTCTGCAAAGGGAACAGGATGACTGATCCATGTATATGAAAGAATGAATGGGGCCATGTATCGTGAGATTTTGAGTGCAAACCTCCTCCCATCAGCAAGGGCATTGAAGATGAAATGTGGCTGGGTTTCAGCATGACAATGATCCCAAACACACCGCCCGGGCAATGAAGGAGTGGCTTCGTAAGAAGCATTTCAAGGTCCTGGAGTGGCCTAGCTAGTCTCCAGATCTCAACCCCATAGAAAACCTTTGGAGGTTGAAAGTCCGTGTTGCCCAGCGACAGCCCCAAAACATCACTGCTCTAGAGGAGATCTGCATAGAGGAATGGACCAACATACCAGCAACAGTGTGTGACAACCTTGTGAAGACTTGCAGAAAACGTTTGACCTCTGTCATTGCCAACAAAGGATATATAACAAAGTATTGAGATGAACTTTTGATACTGACCAAATACTTATTTTCCACCATAATTTGCAAATAAATTATTTCAAAAATCAGACAATGTGATTGTCTGGATTTGTTTCCACATTTTGTCTCTCATATTTGAGGTTTACCTATGATGACAATTACAGGCCTCTCTCATTTTTTTAAGTGGGAGAACTTGCACAATTGGTGGCTGACTAAATACTTTTTTGCCCCACTGTAATGTCGGGTCCTGGCAATATGGATGAAAATCAGTGAGACAAACGGCATGGGTACCCCCAGTCCATTACCAGGCCCTTTGGGTCTTATATGGATATTAAGGGTAACCCCGCACCCAAATTGAAAAAGGAAACAGCAGTATACAGGCTCTGTACTCCGAACAGCAGTATACAGGCGGTGCAAACAAGATAGGGACTGTAGGTTTGTTGTTAAGTAGAATCTGTTTGTAATTTTGAACTGGTACATTTTTAACGTGTTTAGCTCCAGCCAAAAAATCTATTTTAAGCTTTTTGGAAAACATAGGGAAGGGTTATCACCCCTGTGACATTTGTTTTGCTGCTTGTGCTCCTCTTCAGAAGATTTTTGTCCCAATGACAAATGTTTTTTGAAAATTTTTTTTTTTTTGTGAAACAAGGATTGGTGATAAAGCATCAGTGGAAAGGAGAAATGTTTTTCCCATATTAACTCTTACAGGAGAGAATTTCCCTTCCTAGGGGTAGATTTCATCTCACTTCCTGTTGTCTCCTTCTGTTTGCAAGTAGGAGTCGTTTGTAAGTTGGATGTTTGAAAGTAGGGGCCTGCCCTATATACTCAGCAGAAATTTGGGCCTTAGGTGTTGTTGTGGCCACAACACTGTAAGCCCTCACAGGGCCCTGCTGTGAAATATTAGATCAAGAATTGTAATTACATGCCCAACAGGGGCAGAAAAATTGGGCCTTGGGCACTGGTGCTGGTGCCACAACACTGCAACCCCTCACAGATACTCTAGTTGAAATAAAGGAATGAGCCCTGCTGCAAAGTATTGCATTAAAAATTGTAATTACACGCCCCTGCTAAACAGGGGCTGAAAAATTGGGCCTTAGGCACTGGTGCTGGTGCCACAACACTGCAACCCCTCACAGATACTCTAGGCGGAACACAGGAACGAGCCCTGCTGCAAAGTATTGCATCAAAAATTGTAATTACACGCCCCTGTTAGACAGGGGCTGAAAATTGGGCCTTAGGCACTGGTGCTAGTGCCACAACACTGCAACCCCTCACAGATACTCTAGTTGGAACGCAGGAACGAGCCCTGCTGCAAAGTATTGCATCAAAAATTTTAATTACATGCCCCTGCTAAACAGGGGCTGAAAAATTGTGCCTTAGGCACTGGTGCTGGTGCCACAACACTGCAACCCCTCACAGATACTCTAGTTGGAATGCAGGAACGAGCCCTACTGCAAAGTATTGCATCAAAAATTGTAATTACATGCTCCTGTTAGACAGGGGCTGAAAAATTGGGCCTTAGGCACTGGTGCTGGTGCCACAACACTGCAACCCCTCACAGATACTCTAGTTGGAACGCAGGAACGAGCCCTGCTGCAAAGTATTGCATCAAAAATTGTAATTACACGCTCCTGTTAAACAGCGGCTGAAAAATTGGGCCTTAGGCACTGGTGGCGGCGCCCAGAACCAAAAATGTTCTTACAAGCTATCAGCGTGATCATTGAGGAGGAACCGGATAATTACTCAGGATAATCACTCAGCATCAGCATAGGCAGTCTTTGAAGGGATTACATCAGCATCAGGTGCTTGGTAGCTGGTGGTGATCCAAGACTGATTCATTTTTATGAAGGTCAGTCGATCGACCAAGTCGGTGGACAGACGCACCCTGTGACCGGTTACAAAGCCTCCAGCAGCACTGAATGTGCGTTCCGAAAGAACGCAGGACAGGCCAGTAGCTCAATTGCATACTGTGCAAGCTCTGGCCAGTGATCCATCTTCAAGACCCAGTAACCAGTAATTACATGCTCCTGATAGACAGGGGCTGAAAAATTGGGCCTTAGGCACTGGTGCTGGTGCCACAACACTGCAACCCCTCACAGATACTCTAGTTGGAACGCAGGAACGAGCCCTGCTGCAAAGTATTGCATCAAAAATTGTAATTACACGCTCCTGTTAAACAGCGGCTGAAAAATTGGGCCTTAGGCACTGGTGGCGGCGCCCAGAACCAAAAATGTTCTTACAAGCTATCAGCGTGATCATTGAGGAGAAACCGGATAATTACTCAGGATAATCACTCAGCATCAGCATAGGCAGTCTTTGAAGGGATTACATCAGCATCAGGTGCTTGGTAGCTGGTGGTGATCCAAGACTGATTCATTTTTATGAAGGTCAGTCGATCGACCAAGTCGGTGGACAGACGCACCCTGTGACCGGTTACAAAGCCTCCAGCAGCACTGAATGTGCATTCCGAAAGAACGCAGGACAGGCCAGTAGCTCAATTGCATACTGTGCAAGCTCTGGCCAGTGATCCATCTTCAAGACCCAGTAACCCAGAGGATTTTCAGTGGGAGAAGTGTCCAAGTCAGATCTAGCCCCTAGGTATTCCTGCACCATGTAAAACAGACGCTGGCGATGGTTGCTGGAACCGATCATACCTTGGGGCTGTGGACTAAAAAATTGTCTGAACCCATCGGTCAGATGGCCACCTTCTCCACCGCTCCTTCTTTGACTGACCGAAGCCTCAGCAACACGTTGTCCAGAAACAGGAGTTTGTAACCTCCCAGTGTCTGGGAACGTGTTGTACAGACCTTTCTGCAAGGCCTCCCGAAGATGTTTCATCCTCTGCTCCCTCTGCGTTGGCAAGATAAGGTCCGCAACCTTACCCTTGTAACGTGGATCAAGGAGGGTTGCCAGCCAGTATTGGTCCTTCTCCTTGATACCACGAATACGAGAATCCTTACGCAGGCTTTGCAGGATCAGGGAGGCCATGCAGCGTATGTTTGCTGAGGAATTAGGTCCGGAGACCTCTGGGTCACTAAGGATGACATGGTCTGCAGCCACCTCCTCCCAGCCACGTACAAGTCCATGTGTTTCTTGGTACAGATCCCTTAAAGACTGCTGCTGATGCTGAGTGCCAGGCTCCACCTCCATACTGACACAATCCTCCTCCTCCTCTTCCTGTGTGATCGGCGGGCATGCAGGAACACTGTCTGGATAAAGGGGGCCTTGAGAGCTAAGGAAGATCTCCTCTTCCTGCCTCTGTTCTGCCTCAAGTGCCCTGTCCATTATTCCACGCAGCGTGTGCTCCAATAGGTGGACAAGGGGGACAGTGTCACTGATGCATGCACTGTCACTGCTCACCATCCTTGTGGCCTCCTCAAATGGTGACAGGACAGTGTATGCATCCCTGATCATGGCCCACTGGCATGGGAAAAAAAAAACAAGGTCCCCTGACCCTGTCCTGGTGCCATAGTCGCACAGGTACTCATTGATGGCCCTCTGCTGCGTGTGCAGCGGCTGCAGCATGGCCAACGTTGAGCTCCACCTGGTGGGCATGTCACAGATTAGGCGGTTCTTGGGCAGGTTAAACTCCTTTTGGAGGTCTGCCAGCCAAGCACTGGAAATGCACACAGACTTTCCTGGCCTGCCTCAGGACATCCTGTAAGCCCAGGTACCTGCCCAAGAACTGCTGCACCACCAAGTTAAGGACGTGAGCCAAACAGGGTACATGGGTCATTTGTCCTGTCGGAGGGCAGAGAGGAGGTTGGTGCCATTATCGCAAACCACCATTCCTGCCTTAAGTTGGCATGGCATCAACCATCTCTGAACCTGCCCCTGCAGAGCTGGCGGAACCTCTGCCCCAGTGTGGCTCCTGTCCCCCAAGCACACCAGCTCAAGCACCGCATGGCATCTTTTGGCCTGCATACTTGAGTAGCCCCTTGAACGGCTACGGAGCACCGCTGGTTACGAGGACAAAGCACAGGAAGAGGCCATGGAGGAAGAAGAAGCGGAGGGGGTGGAGGAGAGAGGTGTGTCACAATCATTAGTAGTGGCATTTTGGAGGCGTGGTGGCGGAACAATCTCCAACACTACTGCACCTTGTCCTGCATCCTTCCCAGCTGCCAGCAGAGTCACCCAATGCGCGGTGAAACTTAGGTTACGTCCCTGTCCATGCCTGCTGGACCATGAGTCAGCGGTAATATGCACCTTACCGCTGACCGCCCTGTCCAGAGAGGCCAAGACATTGCCTTCCACATGCCGGTAGAGAGCTGGAATCGCCTTCCATGAGAAAAAGTGGTGTTTGGGAACCTGCCCAAGACATTGCCTTCCACATGCCGGTAGAGAGCCGGAATCACCTTCCGTGAGAAAAAGTGGTGTTTGGGAACCTGCCACTGAGGAACCGCACATTCCACAAACTCACGGAAGGGGGCAGAGTCTACCAACTGAAAAGGCAGCAGTTGAAGTGTGAAATGTTGCCAAGCTAGCATTCAACCGCTGGGCATGTGCATGGCTGGGAGCGAACTTCTTTCGGCGGTGCAGCAGCTGGGGCAGGGAAATTTGCCTGGTACAATCTGATGTTGGTGTACCGAAAGCAGATTGCCCACAAGTACTTGGCTGTGACACATCTAATTCTACACCTTCATTCCTCTCAGTGCAGGTCTCAGAGAGGACTGAAGGTATAGTGGGGATGGAGATCTCAGCTGATGAGGAGCAAGGAGAGGTCCTCTTTGTTCTTTGGTGTGGGTCTTTTAGATACGCTTGCCAACGAACTGCATGGCAGGTCAACATATGTCTGGTCAAGCATGTGGTGCCCAAGTGGGAGATGTTTTGGCCACGCGAGATACGCTTGAGACATATGTTGCAAATAACAGCGGTGCGATCTGATGCACTCGTCTCAAAAAAGGCCCACACCAAAGAACTTTTGGAATAACGTGCAGAGACAGCAGCGCCAAGCACATGCGGAGCTTTGGGGTGTGATGCAGTCAGTGTGCTGCCCTTAGGCTGGCCCCTGGAGGGCATCCTGCCTAGTTGGTGATGTGCCTCTTCCTCCTCTCTCCTATCAGGCACCCACGTTGAGTTAGTGACCTCATCATCCCCTCCCTCCTCATCACTGGAGCAAACCTGGCAGTATGCTGCAGCAGGGGGAGCATGACTGCCAGATTGCTGTCCTTCTTGGGCACCCCCTCTGTCCGTGGTCATGTTACTGCCTTCATCTAGCTCAGTATCATCATCAGAGCCTTCTAAACGCTGGGTATCCTCCTGGAGCATGTACCCAACACTGTGGTCAAACAGTTCGAGGGACTCCTCAGGAGGACATGGTGGGGCTAGGGAAGGAGTCACTGATGCCATTGAGCCGAGGGAAGAGGCCGCGTTGGCAGCTGCTTTACCACACAAAGTACCCTGAGCATGGGTGAGAGAGGATGAGGAGGATGATGACGGTTTGGTCATCCACTTGACTAAGTCTTCCGCATGTTGCGGCTCAACGTGGCCAGCTGCTGAAAAAAAGGCCAAGCGTGTCCCACGGCCACGTGCTGATGAGGATGCACCATCTCCATGACCAGAACTGTTGCCTCTAGACACAGAGCCTGCTTGCCCTCTTTTATTGGCTTCTGATTGTCTGCCTCTCCTTGTTGGCCTTGCAGACATACTAATGGCCTGTAGCTGCACTAAGCTGGGATATATATATATATATATATATATATATATATATATATATATATACATATATACATATATACATATATACATATATATATATGATACTGCAGCTAGCAAAATCAACTGCCTGCCTGTAGTAATGAGAACACCACCAACCTTCTACAGGTATCTTTAGCTGAACACTGTGCAGAGCTCACAAAAAACTAACTTGTAACTTATTTAGCCGCCTGCGGTAGTGATAGGATCAGGAAAACACCACCAACCTTCTACAGGTAGCTTTAGGTGAACACTGTGCAGAGCTCGCAAAAAACTAACTTGTAGCTTATTTAGCTGCCTGCGGTAGTGATAGAATCAAGAAAACACCACAAACCTTCTACAGGTAGCTTTAGGTGAACACTGTGCAGAGCTCGCAAAAAACTAACTTGTAGCTTATTTAGCTGCCTGCGGTAGTGATAGGATCAGGAAAACACCACCAACCTTCTACAGGTAGCTTTAGGTGAACACTGTGCAGAGCTCGCAAAAAACTAACTTGTAGCTTATTTAGCTGCCTGCGGTAGTGATAGGATCAGGAAAACACCACCAACCTTCAACAGGTAGCTTTAGGTGAACACTGTGTAGAGCTCGCAAAAAACTAACTTGTAGCTTATTTAGCTGCCTGCGGTAATGATAGGATCAGGAAAACACCACCAACCTTCTACAGGTAGCTTTAGCTGAACACTGTGCAGAGCTCGCATTACACTAACTTGTAGCTTTAGCTGAACACTGTGCAGAGGTCAAACTACACTAACTTGTAGTTTTAGCTGAACACTGTTCAGAGGATGCACTACACTAACATGTAGCTTTAGCTGAACACTGTGCAGAGGTCGCACTACACTAACTTGTAGTTTTAGCTGAACACTGTGAGGATGACAAACTACACTAACTTGTAGCTTTAGCTGAACACTGTGAGGAGGACGCACTACCCTAACTTGTAGCTTTATCTGAAAACTGTGCAGAGGTCACACTAAACTAACTTGTAGCTTTAGCTGAACACTGTGAGGAGGACGCACTACCCTAACTTGTAGCTTTAGCTGAACACTGTGCAGAGGTCACACTAAACTAACTTGTAGCTTTAGCTGAACACTGTGAGGATGACGCACTACACTAACTTGTAGTTTTAGCTGAACACTGTTCAGAGGACACACTACACTAACTTGTAGTTTTAGCTGAACACTGTGAGGAGGACACACTACACCAACTTGTAGCTTTAGCTGAACACTGTGAGGAGGACGCACTACCCTAACTTGTAGCTTTAGCTGAACACTGTGCAGAGGTCACACTAAACTAACTTGTAGCTTTAGCTGAACACTGTGAGGAGGACGCACTACCCTAACTTGTAGCTTTAGCTGAACACTGTGCAGAGGTCACACTAAACTAACTTGTAGCTTTAGCTGAACACTGTGAGGAGGACGCACTACACTAACTTGTAGTTTTAGCTGAACACTGTTCAGAGGACGCACTACACTAACTTGTAATTTTAGCTGAACAATGTGAGGAGGACACACTACACTGACTTGTAGCTTTAGCTGAACACTGTGCAGAGGTCGCACTACACTAACTTGTAGCTTTAGCTGAACACTGTGCAGAGGTCACACTACACTAACTTGTAATTTTAGCTGAACACTGTGAGGAGGACGCACTACACCAACTTGTAGCTTTAGCTGAACACTGTGAGGAGGACGCACTACCCTAACTTGTAGCTTTAGCTGAACACTGTGCAGAGGTCGCACTACACTAACTTGTAGCTTTAGCTGAACACTGTGAGGAGGACGCACTACACTAACTTGTAGTTTTAGCTGAACACTGTTCAGAGGACGCACTACACTAACTTGTAATTTTAGCTGAACAATGTGAGGAGGACACACTACACTGACTTGTAGCTTTAGCTGAACACTGTGCAGAGGTCGCACTACACTAACTTGTAGCTTTAGCTGAACACTGTGCAGAGGTCACACTACACTAACTTGTAATTTTAGCTGAACACTGTGAGGAGGACGCACTACACCAACTTGTAGCTTTAGCTGAACACTGTGAGGAGGACGCACTACCCTAACTTGTAGCTTTAGCTGAACACTGTGCAGAGGTCGCACTACACTAACTTGTAGTTTTAGCTGAACACTGTGAGGAGGACACACTACACTAACTTGTAGCTTTAGCTGAACACTGTGCAGAGGTCGCACTACACTAACTTTTAGTTTTAGCTGAACACTGTGCAGAGGTTGCACTACACTAACTTGTAGTTTTAGCTGAACACTGTGAGGAGGACCCACTACACTAACTTGTAGCTTTAGCTGAACACTGTGCAGAGGTTGCACTACACTAACTTGTAGTTTTAGCTGAACACTGTGAGGAGGACGCACTACACTAACTTGTAGCTTTAGCTGAACACTGTGCAGAGGTCGCACTACACTAACTTGTAGTTTTAGCTGAACACTGTGAGGAGGGCACACTACACCAACTTGTAGCTTTAGCTGAACACTGTGAGGAGGACGCACTACCCTAACTTGTAGCTTTAACTGAACACTGTGCAGAGGTCACACTACACTAACTTGTAGTTTTAGCTGAACACTGTGAGGAGGACGCACTACACCAACTTATAGCTTTAGCTGAACACTGTGAGGA
Organism: Aquarana catesbeiana; assembly: GCF_042186555.1. Taxonomy (NCBI): domain Eukaryota; kingdom Metazoa; phylum Chordata; class Amphibia; order Anura; family Ranidae; genus Aquarana; species Aquarana catesbeiana. Next base: position 303,611,596 of record NC_133326.1, read on the forward strand.
GGACGCACTACCCTAACTTGTAGCTTTAGCTAAACACTGTGCAGATGTCGCACTGCACTAACTTGTAGTTTTAGCTGAACACTGTGAGGAGGACGCACTACACTAACTTGTAGCTTTAGCTGAACACTGTGCAGAGGTTGCACTGACTAACTTGTTGTTTTAGCTGAACACTGTGAGGAGGACGCACTACACTAACTTGTAGCTTTAGCTGAACACTGTGCAGAGGTCGCACTACACTAACTTGTAGTTTCAGCTGAACACTGTGAGGAGGATGCACTACACTAACTTATAGCTTTAGCTGAACACTGTGCAGAGGTCGCACTACACTAACTTGTAGTTTTAGCTGAACACTGTGAGGAGGATGCACTACACTAACTTGTAGCTTTAGCTGAACACTGTGCAGAGGTCGTACTACACTAACTTGTAGTTTTAGCTGAACACTGTGAGGACGCACTACCCTAACTTGTAGCTTTAGCTGAACACTGTGCAGAGGTCACACTAAACTAACTTGTAGCTTTAGCTGAACACTGTGAGGAGGACGCACTACCCTAACTGTAAATAGTCTAGCTGCCTGACTGTTTATAGGATCAAAAGAACACCAGCAATTTTCTTCAGGTAGCTGTAAATACTGTAACAAGACAAGCCTGCCTGTCAGTAGGAAGATAACAGGAACGGATCTAGCTAAACTAAATACAGTGTGTATATATATATATATATATATATATATATATATATATATATACACAACACCTGGGATGCATATATATACACAATACACTGTAAATGCAGCTAACTCACTGACTGTCCTGCCTAATCTAGCTAACTCAAATGAAATGACACTGTCTCTCTGTCTATCTAAGCACGCTGGAACACACTACACAGGGCCGCCGTGCAGGCGGCCTTATATAGTGTGGGACGTGTTCTAAACCCCCTGAGCCATAATAGGCCAAAGCCAGGGTCATAGTGCATGCTTGCAATGCACTGCTGCAGTGAATTATGGGCCGTGACGCGCCACACAAATTTGGCGCGAACGGCCCATAACATTGGCAATTCAGTGAACGATCGAACAGCCGATGTTCGAGTCGAACATCCCTAGTCGGAGTACAAATCAATAACTCGTCTCCAACAATTAGCATAATAAGATAAATGTATAGGTAAATGTTAAAATCAAAGAGTTAAAGTTATAATTGCGGGCGTTAATCGATAAACTCAATATGCAATTACAAATAAAAACTAAAAATATATGCAAGCTCCCTCTAGTGGTCAGTCAAGCATCCCTCTAGTGGTCAGTCAAGTATCAATAATGCAATAAGATTCAGCTGTCATCCAGTGGATGATACAATAATGCCAAATGCACATTAAAGATAAATAGGGCAGAGATATGACAGTTGGTGTTGAATCACCAAATGGCAAAGAGGACCATAATAACATTAAATTAAAGATAATTTAAAGTGGCTTATTTAAAGGTAGAAGAATATCCCATGAACATTGCTACAATAATCAAAATAAATTGAGTTTAAAAAAGGCCATCCAGGGGCCAGTTTCCTAAAAAACGTACTTGAACAATTAAAAATTAAAAAATTTAAAATATATATTAAAAATATATGCAAGCTCCCTCTAGTGGGCAGTCAAGCATTACAGGTGACAATAATAGCGATAAATTACAGCTGCCATCTAGTGGACAATACGATAATGCCAGATGCACATTATAGATAGATAAATAAGGCAGAAAGATGACAGTTGGTAATGAAACACCAAATGGCCAAGAGGACCATAATATAATTAAATTAAAGATAGTATTAAGAGGCTTATTAAAGGTAGAAGAGTATCCCATAAATATCACTACAATATTCCAAATAAATTAAAAACCTCCCAGGGGCCAATTTCCTAATATATGAGAAAGAATAATAGTACGGACGCAGATGACACCAATTCTGATATGCAATCAAATGACTAATAATTGCTAAAATCTTGTTAATTATTTCATAACCAAAATAAAAAGGAGTAAAGAACGAAGACAGTCCAAGTTTAAAAATTTGAAATGAAGCAATTGAGATCAAATTCCACATTGTGTCCTAATGGCGTCAAAGTACGGTGCTCATGGATCCAGCGAGATTCTGATTGGCTCAGTTTAATAACTTTGTTATCCCCCCTCCAATGGGGTTTATATCTATCAATTCCCCATACTTTCAGCGAGGAGGGATCTCTATTGTAGCATTGATCATAGTGTCTCGACAAACTATGTTTTGGATAGCCATTCTTTATATTTTGGGTATGTTTCCTAAGTCTCTTCCACAATTCCCTTTTAGTTTGTCCTACGTACTGGATCTGGCATGGACATTCCAAAAGGTACACTACTCCCTCTGTTCGGCAAGATATAAATTCTTTTATCTGGTACTCTCTATTAGTGACTGTGGATTTAAAACTACATTTTTTCTTTTTTGCTTCATCTGTATGCCTGCATGTATAACATGTCTTGCGGGGATACAATCCTTTCCCATCAAAGAAGGAAAAACTTTCTCTAGGAGGGAGAGTCTAAAACATTTTTTGCGACAAGGTCCCTCATGTTCAATGTTGGCGCTCTTCGATATGTAAATTTTGTTTTTTCTGGTAATATTGTTCCCAAATGTCGATCTGCTTTCACAACGTTCCAATATTTCATAATTATTTTCTCCATTTGTTTATGTTGCATACTGTAATCCATAACTAATGGTACAGTATTTATAGAATCATTGTCTCTAGTTGAATCCTCGATCAATTTTCTTCTATCCATGGCCTCTACATCTTAAATTTTTTCTTTTATAAAACTCGAACGATATCCCTTTTGGACAAACCTTTCCCCAATGAATTCTGAAAAATGAAAAATGTTTGTTTTAGAAACACTTCCTGTTTGGTACAATTCCCTTTCGACCTAATAAATTGGCCTTTAGGTATGTTGTTTAGCCAGGGGGCGTGATGGCAGCTATCCAATGGTAGGTAGCTATTCCTATCAACCTGTTTGAAGAATGTTTGTGTGATTAATCTTCCGTCTTCCTTCATAATTTCTAGATCCAGAAATTGGATCTCCTCATCATTAATCTCCCAAGATAGATTGTTTGAATTAAGATTAAAACTGAAATCCATCAAGCTTTCCCTGTCACCAGCCCAGATAACGATAATGTCATCAATAAATCTCTTAAATAAAAGGAGTTGCTGTGGTTTATTCTTGTATACAGCTTCTTCCTCCCACTCAGCCATATAGAGGTTGGCTACACTGGGTGCATATTTGGCACCCATTGCTATTCCACAAATCTGTTTAAAAAAATAATTTTCGTACCAAAAATAATTATGATCCAGGCTGTATCTCAGAAAATCCAATAAAAACTTTCTTTGCACCGCTTTCAAATCACTGAATTTTTTCAAGGCCCATTTGGTTGCTTGTATTGCCTCCTCATGATTAATTATGGTATAAAGCAATGCTACATCCGCCGTTGCGAGGTACACTCATCTATCACCAAATGTGATAGTATCCAGTAGCTGTAGCAGATGTTTCATGGCAGCTACATTTATTAACTCTTTTTAGCCTACTTATTGTTTTGGTGTGCGCACAAGTATTCATTATTTTTATCTGAATTGTATCTATCTTTACGTGTGCTGCAACCATGGAAGTGTTTGGGTTCGTTGAGAACAGAACAGTGGATTTAGATGCTGTTTTTGAGAAGCAAGAAATTAACATGGTGGGGATATTGAAAAATGTTTTAGAAAGATGGGACATTTAATAGAAAAAAAGATAAACTCCTGGTGGGATATAGTTACACACGAAAAATATATAAAAGATAGATTACTACCAAGAAGATTGAGATGGGATGTTCCCATTAATGATGGATTAGTGGATAAGGAATCTACTGATGAATGGTTCCAATTTTTCAATGATAAAGGCTAAAGCCCCATACATACTATCAGTTTTTCCGCTGAGTTTGTCCTTCAGATTTACCAAAACCATATAATATGATGTCAAACCTTAGGAGTTTCAATGTGTATGCAATCAGGCCGGCCCTTGCACTACATGGTTTTTGTAAATCTGAAGGGAAAACTCAGCAGAAAAACTGATAGTGTGTATGGGGCTTTAGAACTACTTGACTTGTTAATTAAAAGGAAACAACGTAAAGTGAGAATGTTAGATAAAAATATTGCTGAGTTAAAAGCAATTGTAGAAATTTCAAAGGAACTCCCGGAATTTGATGCTTTGGCAAAACAACTACAGAGAGATATGGAACAAAAAGATAATGAAACAGCAGCAAGGAAGAGAAGGAAATACCAAAGGTATTTGAAAGATTATGAAGACAATCTGGAAAACAAGTTAAAGGAGTCTACAATAAATTCTACTAATACCACTCCTGAAAAAGATGAAAAGACCATGACGCTATATAGAAAAAGGTAAGAAGTTACCTACTAATGGTCTAGGAGACAATCGTAACAATTCCAATACCCCAAACCAGAGACAAGGATGGAATGGGAACAGCAATTGGAAGAAGCCCTTTTGGAAAAACAACTGGCAGAACAATAGCAATTATTACAACTTTCCGAGACCTTTTCCACAGATACTGGATAGAAGAGATCCACCAACACCACCCTGGAGAAATTATGACAGTCGTGATTATGATAATAGGAGGGGAGACACAAGGCCACAGTACTATGATGGAAGACATGAATAAGTACCCTATGAAAATAGGAGGAGAGACATTAGGCCATAGTACTATGATGGAAGACACGAACAGGCACCCTATGAGAATCATTACAATATTCCAACATATAATCGGTATGAACATTTAAGAAGATTTGAAGAAGAAGGACGGACTCCTAGGCATCAGTATAAGAGAGCAAGAACTCCTAGGCATCAATATGGGGGACGTGATGGAACTCCGAGATGTTTTTTAGAGATGAGACGCCGGGTTTCTCCCAGGCGTCACCAGATGGAAAATGGATCACGAAGATCACTGAGGAGGAGTCCAGATCGCACATTGAGGAAAGAAATAAGAAGAGAAGAAAGAAATTGGGATCAGCAGAGAGATGCAGATCGAGAGGAAAGAGTAAGGAGATCTCCAAGGAGAGCTTCAGAAAACCTTCTGGAAGAAACGAAAAACAAAGTGCGGATGCAGAGCAGGAACGAAAAAACAGAAGAAAAAGAGAGTAATAGGAGAAAGAATAATAAACATTAGCGGAGTGGAACTAACAAACGATGAAATCAGAGTATTAGACAAAGGACTGAAATTTGCACCTAAAAAGAACTTGAATAAATTCAACACATATGTAGATATCAACAAATTTGTGAGGAGCCTTCATATTAAGAAGTATATGTTGGGTAAACCAGGAGAGAACATAATAAGGAATAATAATGGGGAAAGTGAGATTAAATTCAGTGATCTGAAGAATAAATCACTATTCAACCCCCCATTAGGAACAGAAGGAAACATTGAAGTATTTCAAAAAATGGTTTTAAAAGATTTGCAGGATTTGAAGATCAAGAAAACCAATGATCCGGTGGATATCAAGAATGGCATCCAAAAACTGGAAGAGAGGAAAGATATTGTGGTAAGGCAAGCTAATAAAGGGGGAGCGATAGTGATCCAATCAAAGAAGGACTATCATGAAGAACTAAGTAGACAATTGAGTGATGTTAGTACCTACCAGAAATTGTCTGGGAATCCAATAGTACGGTACAAAGATGATCTAGCATATTTGGTAGAAAGAGGAAAGTCGAAAGGCTTATTAAATAAAAAAGAGGCAATATATTTACAGCCACGGGGATGTCGTATCCCAGTAATATATACTCTCCCTAAGATTCATAAAAATAAAGAAAAACCTCCTGGAAGATCAATAGTAAATGGAATAAACTCGGTCGGAGCAAGAATAGGGGAGTATATAGACTGGTTTCTACAACCGATAGTAAGAAAGACCGTGTCCTATTTAAGAGACACGAAACATCTGCTACAGCTACTGGATACTATCACATTTGGTGATAGACGAGTGTACCTCGCAACGGCGGATGTAGCATCGCTTTATACCATAATTAATCATGAGGAGGCAATACAAACAACCAAATGGGCCTTGAAAAAATTCAGTGATTTGAAAGCGGTGCAAAGAAAGTTTTTATTGGATTGTCTGAGATACAGCCTGGATCATAATTATTTTTGGTACGAAAATGATTTTTTTAAACAGATTTGCGGAATAGCAATGGGTGCCAAATATGCACCCAGTGTAGCCAACCTCTATATGGTTGAGTGGGAGGAAGAAGCTGTATACAAGAATAAACCACAGCAACTCCTTTCATTTAAAAGATTTATTGATGACATTATCGTTATCTGGGCTGGTGACAGAGAAAGCTTGATGTATTTCAGTTTTAATCTTAATTCAAACAATAAGAATATCAATCTATCTTGGGAGATTAATGATGAGAAGATCCAATTTCTGGATCTAGAAATTATGAAGGAAGATGGAAGATTAATCACACAAACATTCTTCAAACAGGTTGATAGGAATAGCTACCTACCATTGGATAGCTGCCATCATGCCCCCTGGCTAAGCAACATACCTAAAGGCCAATTTATTAGGTTGAAAAGGAATTGTACCAGAGGGGCAGGAGGCGGAGCCTAGCAGAGCAGACATGCATTGTTAGAGCTCCACACCGCTGAGGAGAGAAGAGAAGGACAAAGCGGAGCCTGCAGGCTCAAAAGGTATCCATTTGAACCTTTTTGCCCCAGGGAACAAACTGTGAAAGTTTGGGCAGGAAATATGGTACTGGGAGGAAACCGTGGCAGAAATAAAAATCACCTCACAAAGAGCTCACAGGCACTCACTGCAGCTGAAGCAGCTCCAGTCACCTCACAAGATACAGCATCAGGGCGCTCTCACAGACAGAAAATGTCACAGCAAGACTCTCCATTTGAGTCAGATACAGAACAAATCCTCTCACAAACTTCTCCACAAGCCTCCTCAGTATCCCCAGTAATATTATTACAATTTGAAAAGATGCTTCATAAGGCTTTAAAACAAACCTCAGACCAAATAACAAAAAGCCTAACCAAAGAAATAAGAGAGCTGGGAAACCGCACCGCAGCCTTAGAAATAAAAATGGATGAAATTGAAATTACAACCCAAGAAAATATAACAGAATTGGAACAATTAAAAAAAGAGAATTTAATACTTCAAACTAAGCTCGAAGATTACGAAAATAGAGCCAGACGTTCAAACTTGCGCATAAGGGGAATACCTGAAACTGTGACAGACCTGCAATCTACTATTACTGCTCTATTACAAGAACTAAAGCCAGATATCCCTATTGAACGTTTAGAACTGGACAGAGTACACAGAGCCCTCACAGCCAAAAAGAAAGATGGACCCCCACGTGATATAATCACAAAATTTCATTATTACAGAACGAAAGAACAAATACTAATTGCTGCAAGAGAAAAAAAGGAACTTAATTTTCAAGGACACAATTATCAAATTTTTGCTGACCTATCCCAACTTACTATTACTAAAAGACGATCCATGAAACCCCAACTAATGGAACTGCAACGCCACAACATTATGTATCAATGGGGCTTCCCCTTTTCAGTCAGATTTAACTACCAAGGTACAATTTACAGAAGCAGATCAGCAGATGAACTACAACAAACCCTTTTAAAATTAAATCTGACAGAACCCACAAGCAGCAACACTCCCACACGCAGAAGAATGGCGTCATCTTCACCTTCAGGCAGCACCCAGAAAATTTCAGAACAAAATGGGAATCATCATTCTCACAAAAGAGGCCGTTATGCCACATCATCCATGGACCAAGAAGATTCAATGGACTGACATCCTAATTCCTGATATCTCTTCATTTATTATACTAAGAGATGGTTCTCTATAAAAAACCTGTATTTATAACTGAATGTAACTGCATTCTGATAGTCACACACTGTGTGGGATCATGTTACATTCCAGTTATATTTCTTATTACTTCTGATTCATACAGCCTTAGAATATATAAGTGAAATAAGGAAATTCTTGTTCAGTTATGTATTATCAGGTAATAACAATAGATTTATTACTTTTTAGGACAAATATGTTCAATAATCCAGAAGTAATGGAAGCTTTTTCTTTCTTTTCTTAAAACAAATATATTATTACCTAACTAGTTCCTAGAATTATGTTTTTGTTTATTCTAATCTGAAGCAATACAACCTCAATTTTATGAGTTAACATATCTAAACAGTTACATATGAATAAAATATGTAATTGTTTACTCTAAAAGGGTTAAAATACCAAAATAATTCAAACTATCTTCATCAATACCAAAGTTATTAACAGTACCTTTCTAACTGAATTATTTAGCCTAGGGCAAGACTAACCATATACAACCACCCTGGAATAAATAATTTCAACAAAAACTATATTCTGCACTCCAATTAATGAAACATCATTTTGATGTCTTTTGACATAGCACTTCTCTCCTGTAAGCGGAAGATCCGTGTACCCCCATTAGCCCTCCTCATTCTCCCAACCATATTATGTGGGAGTGTGACGAAGGCACTTATTCCCCTGAGAGAGATATTTATTCTCTTTCACGGGTAAATTGTGATTACTTGCAAAAAATAATTTATACAATGTATCATCTAATCTCATATGTTTTTTGTTTACTCTTTACTCCAGAATTCACTGGTTTCTTTTCTATCTATTCATCTCTTCAGTCCACACAGGTTGATCTGCGCAGTCAGCTCTGCATAACAAAAAGTAAGTCAAAACTATTTGATCTATTGCCATGGCACCACTGAATATACTTTCCCTGAATGTTCAGGGAATAAATGTCCCTCAAAAAAGGACCAAAGCCTTCCGTACTTTCCATAACAAGAAGGCTCACATAGTATGCCTCCAAGAAACACACTTCACCAAAGATTCTACTCCAAAATATATTTCTCCTTTTTATCAACAAATTTACACGGCTTCTGCCTGTACCAAGCAAAGGGGAACTCTAATTGCATTTCACCGATCCACACCATTCACCTTATCATCAGAAATTAAAGACCCAGAAGGTAGATACCTGATACTCATGGGTTATATAATGGATACAGCAATCACAGTGATTTCCTACTACGCTCCTCCTAACAAACAACCTACACCATTCCTCTCACATATATTACAAGTGATTAATACACACAAAATAGGAACAGTGATAATGTGTGGGGATTCGAACCAGGTCCTCCTCCCATTTCTAGATAAATCACCTTTTACACCATCCAAAATAACCTCTAGATTACCTTTTTCTCAACTTCTTTCCAAATACAATCTGGTAGATTCATGGAGAGAAAGTAACCCAATGAAAAAGAAATTCACTTATTTCTCGCACCCTCATCAAACCTTCACCAGAATAGATCATATTTTTCTAACAATAGGAATGATACCAGAAATTATTGCATCAGATATAATTCCGATTCCGTGGTCTGACCATAATGCAGTATACACTACTATAGCCTCAGCCATACCAAAAGCGCATGACCCAACGTGGTACTTACCGGACATAATGCTCAAACACCCACTACATCAGATGGCCATTGAACAAGCTTTAAAGGAATACATATCAATTAATAACACAACAGACATCTCCCCAATAACACTGTGGGAAGCTCATAAGCCTGTCTTGCGTGGTACAATACAACGACAAATGGCACTATTTAAACGGGAACGCAAAAATCTAGCAAAAAAACTAGAACTCAATTTTAATGCAGCCTACATATCATTTCAAGATAATCCATCTCAGAGTACAAAATCTCATCTGGAAAAATCTAGATTGGAATACGATCTATTTCTCACTGAGTCAGTTGATAAATCCCTCAAACGCTCCAAACACAATTTCTACATGAATACAAACAAACCAGGTACATATTTGGCTCGGGCATTAAATTCAACTAACAAATCTTTCAAACCAATACGTTTGAAATTATCAAAAAATGTTTACACTTGTAATCCAGTTAAAATAGTCCATAAATTTCACTCACATCTCGCAACTTTATACAAGACAAACAATGAATTTAATCCTACAGAAGCTGAATCCTTCTTCTCAAAAATAACCTTACCTGAGTTATCTCAGAATCAAAAAAGCAGTTTGGATGAGCCTATAACTATAGATGAAGTTGCTAACGCCATAAAAGACCTAAAACTTAACAAAAGACCAGGCCCAGACGGCTACTCGGCTTTATACTATAAAACATTCTCAGAAATACTCTCTCCCATTCTCACTGAAACTTTTAACAAACTTCTAGATGGACATTCTTTTCGGCAAGAAACACTAATGGCAATTGTTTGTATGATCCCAAAACCCCTTTCTGATGATACTTCCTGTGTGAATTATCGGCCTATCTCTCTGTTAAACCTCGATATTAAATTATTAGCAAAAATAATAGCAAAACGCCTCAATAGCATTATAGGAAAATTAATACATAGAGATCAAGTAGGCTTCATGCCAAATAGACAGGCAGGCGATAATATACGCAGGGCAGTGTTATTGGCACATATAGCTAAAAAACGGAAAATCCCTTTATGTTTTCTATCTCTCGATATTAAGAGGGCATTTGACACAGTATCCTGGCAATATATGCAATATTCATTACAAAAATGGGGTTTTGGACCCCACTTTTTAACATGGATCAAAGCATTATATAATAAACCCAAAGCCTATATAAAATATGCTGGATACAAATCTGAAGCCTTTAATATCGAAAGAGGTACCCGACAGGGTTGCCCATTATCTCCCTTATTATTTGCCCTTATACTCGAACCCATGGCCCAATACATCAGAACAAACCAAACTATAACTGGCATTGAAGTAGGAGGTATTACACACAAATTATGTATATTTGCAGATGATATATTACTTTTTCTATCATCACCACAGGTCTCTGGTCCTAACTTAATACCAGCTCTTGATGGATTTGCAGCCCTATCCGGCCTTATGATTAATCCTAAGAAATGCCTAGTGCTTAATATTTCACTCACAAACATGGAATTGAACCCGGCTAGGGCTGCACTCCCATTCACATGGGCAGAAAAATCAATCCCATATCTTGGAATTCATTTAACAGCATCTCATTCTGACTTATTCTCAACCAATTATCCTCCTGTATTAAGACAGATCACAAATCTAATAAAACAATGGTCGCAACTTCCTTTATCCTGGATAGGGAAGATTAATGCAATCAAAATGACTATTCTACCCAAATTGCTTTATCTATTCAGAGTCCTCCCTATTCCAATTCCTTCCTATTTTTTGAGAATAGTACAAAAAAGAGCAACTTCGTTTATATGGGGCTCTTCTAAACCACGTATACCTATACACACACTACATTTTCCCAAAAATAAAGGAGGCCTGGGATACCCTAATTTTACTAACTACTACAGAGCAGCACATTTGGCCAGTCTGTCCAAATACCATGCAAAACAGGAAATCCCATTATGGGTATTTATAGAGGCTTCAGAAAATGACCCTCTATTAATATCAAATTTATTATGGCTTGATCCTAAAGACCGCTTTAAAATTCATAATCCCATAACTAAACACTTCTTATCTCTCTGGGATAAACTAAAAACCAAATATCAGTTACAATCTCCACACAATCCTCTCCTTTCTTTTATCAGAAATCCGGCCTTTTATCCGGCATGGATCTACCCAAATTCTTTTAAAGCTTGGACAACATCAGGCATTCAGACACTAAATGACTTCATAGCATCTAAATCATTCCTTTCATTCCCATCGCTTAGAGAAAAATATGATCTACCAAACTCTGAGATATTTAGATATCTCCAAATCAAAAATTTCTATACACCATTCCTAAAGGGGGATACACCATTATCCCAATTATCCATTTTTGAATCAATCTGTACAAAAGATCCATTTGCTAAAGGTACAATTTCATCACTTTATAATCAATTATATGGAGTAGCAAATCTTAATAGACCCTCTTACGTTCAGAGGTGGGAGGAGGACCTGGGACGAACTTTAGAAGACACGGACTGGTCTAATATATGGCTCACATCTAAGTCATCTTCACCCAACATCTTAGCACTGGAGACAAATTATAAAGTCCTAACTCGCTGGTACCTTGTACCCGCTAGAGTGGCAAAATATTCACCTAATACCTCAACTCTTTGTTTTCGAGGATGCCCAGAAATAGGCACATATTTACACATATGGTGGACGTGCCCAGTAATCCAAACCTTCTGGAAGGAAGTCTTCGTGATTGCATCTAAAATATTTAAAAAAATAATACAACCAGATCCATATTTAACTTTACTTAATCTAAAACCGGAATGGTTAACACTCTCTCAATTCAAACTTATGATCCAACTAATAACGGCTGCAAAACAAACAGTGGCCAAGGCATGGAAATCTCCTACATTGGTACTAGCAGAAACAATTCACAGAATGAATAATACAATGTCCCATGCTAAGATGGTAGCCATCGATCAAAATCAAATTCCAAAATTTGAAAAACTTTGGCATCCTTGGATAAAACAACAGTTCCTGTCAAATTTCAATGACTCTGTCCTGTTGCCATGGTAACAGATCAAATGACTTACAGAGACACCCATTCTAAGGCTTCAAAGAGAACTAAAAAGAATAATAAACTGACGAGCGGGACAACCTTGTGGACCATACCTCTACCTTTCAACCCTTTTTCTTCTTTCTCTTTCCTTTTCTCCACCTTACGATTAAAGCTCATTATCAGAATTTATTTGACCTATATACACTCTACTTGTTAACAATATGTATAGTAGGTATAAATCTTTTAAATACCTACAAAAGTAACTAAGGAAATGATATATATCTTTAATTTAGGTTTACGTGAACCCAATGTTTAATATTTGAAATTTCATGATATTTACCTATATAAACCCTACTGTAAAACAATGAGCTTACTTTATAGATCCTTGTAAACTTACTTTATGTATCTTTATGTATCTTTATAACATTGTATACTCAATAAACTTCTTTTGACAAGGAAAAGGAATTGTACCAAACAAAACAAGCAGAATTCATTGGGGAAAGGTTTGTCCAAAGGGGGTATTGTTCGAGTTTTATAAAAGAAAAAATTAAAGATGTAGAGGCCGTGGATAGAAGAAAATTGATCGAGGATTCAACTAGAGACAATGATTCTATAAATACTGTACCATTAGTTATGGATTACAGTATGCAACATAAACAAATGGAGAAAACAATTATGAAATATTGGAACATTGTGAAAGCAAATTGACATTTGGGAACAATATTACCAGAAAAAACAAAATTTACATATCGAAGAGCGCCAACGTTGAGGGACCTTGTCGCAAAAAATGTTTTAGACCCTCCCTCCCAGAGAAAGTTTTCCTTTGATGGGAAAGGATTTTATCCCTGCAAGACATGTTATACATGCAGGCATACAGATGAAGCAAAAAAGAAAAAATGTAGTTTTAAATCCACAGTCACTAATAGAGAGTACCAGATAAAAGAATTTATATCTTTCGGAACAGAGGGAGTAGTGTACCTTCTGGAATGTCCATGCCAGATCCAATACGTAGGAGGAACTAAAAGGGAATTGTGGAAGAGAATTCTATAATGGGGGAATTGGCGCTGTTCAACCACATATGCACTGGATATTGATCATAAATATGTAAGTGTAAAAAAATATGAAAAAAATATATAAGTGGAATACTCCTACAGCAATATGCTATACATTAAGGTGCAAAGTGCTATAACATATGTAATCTAATATATCAATAAATACTAATCCACAAACAATCCAAACTGTGATAAAAAACAAGTGGTAAAAAATTATTTAAAACCAATCTGAACCACTACGGTAAAGAGTCCAGCATTGGTGTGCAAAATGTCCAATTCGTGAACAAAGTGATGATAAAAAACCTGTGTCCATCCAATAGAATGACAATATTCTTGATGTAGCAAGTGCTCCCCATCTTCCACTGCACCCCCACTCATGCCCTCACTCACCAGAATGCCCAACCCCTGCAGGGGTAACAGGCGTGTAAGCAAAATCCAGCAGTGATGATCCTTGGTGACAGTCCTCAGCCCAATAGCCGTCCTTCACTTCTCTGATGTTGCGATCTCCTCTGAATGATCCCCAGCATTAAGCATCCATATGTGGTAAGAAAGAAGTGAGCCTCATAGTGTGAATCCGAAAAATGTATATTTTATTGTTAAAAAACACTGTTTAAAAAGGAGCTAACAGTGCTCCATCGGCCGGCTCTAGGCCAATAGCTGAATAGGCAGCGTGGTGTGGCGTGCGTTCCACCGTCTGCCTGCCCGAAACCGGAAGTAAAACACAGCACAAGGAGTCGACGTATGCGTATCACGTGGCCACGTCTTACGCGTTTCATCATCAAGACGTCATCTGAGGCGCGCCCATCTTGGTACTCCATACGTCTATATATAGTCAATGGAGGCGCCATAATCACGAATCAGAATATGCTGTCACACCCCCCAACGGATGCGGGAGCCTAAATACCGTAATGAGAGGGTATATCCCGAGCACCATCTAATGGACTATTGAATGAATATCATAGTTGGCGCCTCCATCATTTATGCAATACAAACGTTATGTGGACAAAGTATATAAACGATGGCCTATGCCTAATCAAATTTAACAATGCACTTCCTCTAGTCATTCAACAAGAGGAAAAACAAAAAAGGAAGTAATAAAAAATAAATATATATGAAAATATGCGGGAAATAAGCAAAAAAATGTATCTTTATGAAAATTAAAAAATTAAAAAAAAAAATAAAAATAAAAATAAGATTAAAATAAAATAAAAATAAAAAATAAAAAATACCAAAAAATCTGAATTAATGGAAAATAATAAATGTGAAAAATGTATATATAAACAATATATGTAAAATGTAAATGGTGGAAAAAATTAGTTTAATTGTGATGACCAAAAACTACATTATGTAGGTCAAGTGTATAAAGAGGAGGGGTATGGATGTGTAACCCTCCAAGGCCTGATAGTCTTGGGAAAAAGTAGCAGGCTAGAATACTGTAACCAATATAGATATGGATCTATATTAATGAAAGTTATAAAATATTTTGGTAGAAAATAGCTTAGTTAAAAACAGTGTATGGAAAACGCTGTATTAAAGATTTATAATAAATAAATCTGCAAGAATAAAAAAATAAAATTTAGTTTTAGAATGTAGTTTTAAAATCTATATAAAGTCATATATACTAGGATCAGAGACTATGTAAAAAAGGCGTGGAAGCTATGTAAGAAACATTAAAAGCACTGAGAAACCAAAAACAGGTGGTGGAGACTAGCCACGGTGGGGGGTATTTGAGGACTAGGGAAATAATCTGTATGGACACGGGTAATTAAAAATTGGATAAAAAACAGTTTAAGTCTATTTCCACATTAATTCCCCTGGGAACCAGACAATCTAAACGGTATATCCATCTGGTTTCATTCCGAGAAATCAGATTTTTCTTGCTGCCCCCCCTCCAATGGTCCTTGATAGTATCAATACCATAAAAGACCAAACCAGATGGATCCCTGTGGTGAAATTCATCAAAATGTCTGAAAAGGTTGTGTTTAAGGAACCCCTTTCTAATATTGGTAATGTGTTCCCTGATACGTACACAGAGAGGTCTTGTGGTCCTGCCCACATATTGCAGTCTGCACGGACATTCGATGATGTAGGTCACGTGAGTGGTATTGCAGGTGACCAATTCTCTGATCTCATACTCTTTACCACTCCTTAATTTGAAGGAGGTTCTCTTCTTGGGTTGTTTCTTGCTGACTCTGCAGGCCAAGCACCTCTGACATCTGTAGAAGCCCTTCATATTGGAAAACAATTTTACATTCTTAGGGGGGTCGATAACATTATGGACCAGGTGGTTTCTGAGAGTTGGTGCTCTCCTATAAATGAACCGAGGTTCATAGGTATAGGTATAGGTTCATAGCTCCTTTTTAAACAGTGTTTTTTAACAATAAAATATACATTTTTCGGATTCACACTATGAGGCTCACTTCTTTCTTACCACATATGGATGCTTAATGCTGGGGATCATTCAGAGGAGATCGCGACATCAGAGAAGGGAAGGACTGCTATTGGACTAAGGACTGTCACCAAGGATCATCACTGCTGGATTTTGCTTACACGCCTGTTACCCCTGCAGGGGTTGGGCATTCTGGTGAGTGAGGGCACGAGTGGGGGTGCAGTGGAAGATGGGGAGCACTTGCTACATCAAGAATATTGTCATTCTATTGGATGGACACAGGTTTTTTATCATCACTTTGTTCACGAATTGGACATTTTGCACACCAATGCTGGACTCTTTACCGTAGTGGTTCAGATTGGTTTTAAATAATTTTTTACCACTTGTTTTTTATCACAGTTTGGATTGTTTGTGGATTAGTATTTATTGATATATTAGATTACATATGTTATAGCACTTTGCACCTTAATGTATAGCATATTGTTGTAGGAGTATTCCACTTATATATTTTTTTCATATTTTTTTACACTTACATATTTATGATCAATATCCAGTGCATATGTGGTTGAACAGCGCCAATTCCCCCATTATAGAATTCTGTTTGTTTTGAATTTCACTTAGGTGATATTCTGTGTCGGGGGGGCTGCAGTTCTTCTTATTTCTCCTCCTAAGCGCGGAACCACTGTTTCTCATTTCTCACTTCTCAATTGTGGAAGAGACTTAGGGAACATACCCAAAATATAAAGAATGGCTATCCAAAACATAGTTTGTCGAAACAATATGATCAATTCCACAATAGAGATCCCTCCTCGCTGAAAGTATGGGGAATTGATAGAAATAAACCCCATTGGAGGGGGGATAACAAAGTTATTAAACTGAGCCAATCAGAATCTCGCTGGATCCATGAGCTCCGTACTTTGACGCCATTAGGACACAATGTGGAATTCATTATCAATTGCTTCACTTCAAATTTTTAAACTTGGACTGTCTTCGTTCTTTACTCCTTTTTATTTTGGTTATGAAATAATTAACATGATTTTAGCAATTATTAGTCATTTGATTGAATAACAGAGTTGGTGTCATCTGCGTCCGTACTATTATCCTTTCTCATATTTTAGGAAATTGGACCCTGGGAGGTTTTTAATTTATTTGGAATATTGTAGTGATGTTTATGGGATACTCTTCTACCTTTAATAAGCCACTTAATACTATCTTTAATTTAATTATATTATGGTCCTCTTGGCCATTTGGTGTTTCATTACCAACTGTCATCTTTCTGCCTTATTTATCTATCTATAATGTGCATCTGGCATTATCGTATTGTCCACTAGATGGCAGCTGTAATTTATTGCTATTATTGTCACCTGTAATGCTTGACTGCCCACTAGAGGGAGCTTGCATATATTTTTAATACATATTTTACATTTTTTAATTTTTAATTGTTCAATTATGTTTTTTAGGAAACTGGCCCCTGGATGGCCGTTTTTACACTCAATTTATTTGGATTATTGTAGCGATGTTCATGGGATATTCTTCTACCTTTAAATAAGCCACTTTAAATTCTCTTTAATTTAACATTATTATGGTCCTCTTTGCCATTTGGTGTTTCAACACCAACTGTCATATCTCTGCCCTATTTATCTTTAATGTGCATTTGGCATTATTGTATCGTCCACTTGATGCCAGCTGAATTTTATTGCATTATTGTTACTTGTAATGCTTGACTGCCCACTAGAGGGAGCTTGCATATATTTTTAGTTATTATTTGTAATTGCATATTGAGTTTATCGATTAACGCCCGCAATTATAACTTTAACTCTTTGATTTTAACTTTTACCTATACATTTATCTTATTATGCTAATTGTTGGAGACAAGTTATTGATTTGTACTCCGACGCTCGCTGAGCAGAGGTTACTATGGTTACCTCAGTGCTATATGAGTGATCTCCCTAAGCCTGTCTCCATACCCTTTGAAAAAGTGACGTGACAGTCACGCAACGCGTCAGGGAGGAGAGGCTGGCTTTACTCGACTGCATTCGGCTTCCAGATCACGGCCGGGATCGGTGAGCAGTTGCAGTTTCGTTTTCGGCAGTGTTTGTTCTTATGTAAGTGGATAACATTCTTAATAAATTTGGATTCTTTATACTACACTATGGAGTGCTTCCCTTTTTGTCTCACATTGAGCTGACCTGAAGCGACTTGGGAGCAGATTGTGGTTCAAGCTTGGAGACCCCTAGGAGAGCTGTCATCAGGGAGATCGGGAAGCTGCTCTAACCATCTGTACTAGCTAACAGGGCTGTTATCGTTCAGCCGTGAGGTGAGAGGCTGGGGGATATTATCTGTACACACCTTCGTTTCTTCACTGGTCACTTCTGGAGGAACTTTTCTTGCACAACTTTTTCCAATTGGGATTGTCACAATTGGAATTTGATTGTCTATGGGACTTTATGAAGACATTTTATTTATTTTTATTTTTTTATTTTTAGTCACGGTTTTTGGATTCCAGTATTGTAGTTACTTCTTCTACACCTTTGTGAAGTGTTGTATGTCTGTAAATGCTTTATACTCACTAATGAAATTAGGTTTTATTTATGCTGCACTGATTACTGCGCTGCACTTGCTACACATTTTATTAATTTTGAATATTTGTTCATCTCTTTTTCATCATTTATTGATGCTGCACCAATTTTTTAGTCAGTTTATACTTATTTTGGAACACTTTGTTGTGGAGTGTTGCGTCTCAGAAAATGCTCCATAACGTTTAGGCTGAATTGATGCTGCACTGATTGCTGATTTGCACTTGTTACACATATTTATTTTGAGTGATTAATTATTATTTGTGGTATCTTAACTTTTTTACATTTTATGTTGCACTTATTTATTTGCACATCTGTTTTTAGTCATCTGTGTACTTTAATAGTGTGCTCCTTTGTTAATATTCATTCTAGCAATATTGGAAGTTTTCTGTTCTTAGACCTTGGATATTTAATACCATTTATTCTCTAGCAGGCTTATTACTAGTCAGCATGGAATTAGGTTTATTGGGATTCATTTTTTGATGTAACAATGGTTTATTATAACCATTGGTTACACAATGCAATGGAAGATTAATTTTAAGCTACAATTATCACGTGGAATTCCCGTTATGCATTTCCTGTTATAGTTGGTTGTTTTATACAATTTATTATACTTTTTCTCGTGTGTGTAACTTTAGTTTTCTACCTTTTGTCTGATTTGAGTAAGCGCCGCATATTTATATTGCTTTACTTGTTCCTGATCCTATCACTACCACAGGCAGCTACATTATTTACACGTTAGTGTTGTGCGTCCTCTGCACAGTGTTCAGCTAAAGCTATCTGTAGAAGGTTGGTGGTGTTTTCCTGATCCTATCACTACTGCAGGCAGCTACTATATTTTAACGTTAGTGTAGTGCATCCTCTTCACAGTGTTCAGCTAAAGCTATCTGTAGAAGGTTGGTGGTGTTTTCCTGATCCTATCACTACCGCAGGCAGCTACAATATTTTAACGTTGGTGTAGTGCATCCTCTGCACAGTGTTCAGCTAAAGCTTCAAGTTAGTGTAGTGCGACCTCTGCACAGTGTTCATCTAAAGCTACCTGTAGAAGATTGGTGGTGTTCTCATACTACAGGCAGGCAGTTGATTTTGCTAGCTGCAATATCATATATATATATATATATATATATATATATATATATATATATATATATATATATATATATATATATTGACTCGATTAAATTGATGATAGGCAACTCCTATCCTCATATTGATTAGTGGTTCCAAATTAATAATAACTACTGCAGTAGGGAACAGACACAAAAGATACGCTCAGCATCTTTCCAAATTACTGTTCTGCTTTATTATGACGCAATTGAAGGTTTTTATGCACATGATTACGTAGGTATCACATTAATATTACAATTGTACGTTTATGGTAACAAGGGGCGTTACATAGGCAGGCTTATTCTAATCAGGACTCAAAAGAATGTAAACATGTACTGAAAACGTTATTAGTGCTGTGTGCACAGTGAGGGCAGTGTGCAATACATACAAAATACAATACAATTATATACAGAACTTACAAATTTCCATTACAGTCTCCCCTCTTTTGATCAATATTTTGATCACTAACCATACCTGCTATCACCTTTAACCTGGAACCTCCACACGCTTAGGTGGAGGTAGTCCTGGCCAAAGAGGCAAAAAACTCCATTGTGGAGAAAATAATAGCTGAGCAACTTTTTCATTACAAAATGACTTTTCATTGTGAAAAACAAATGATTGATAAGACATATTTACAGAGTACTGGCTGTACACTCCTGTGGCCAGAATGGCCTTCTAGCTGAATTGTTGGCATGCTGACTTATCAGCATATGTGAACACAGACAATTCTACATAAAATGGAAGACGTACAAAAGACAAAGTATGGATTCAACATGGCTAAACTACTTTTCAAATATATATATCCCTTACAATTAAAGTAATTGAATCAAAAAGTACCCTAGACTGTGATCACAAGAGGGAAACAAATCAAACACAGAGATTTCTTTAATTTAGTCATTTTTGCAGTGTCTGGTGTGGATCCAGGTGACTTTTCCTTCAAGTTTTGCAAAAACTGTACATGAAATAGATGCTGTATTGAGTCTCCAAACTTTTCCTTATATATAAATGTCTCTTAACAATCCACAAGTCACCTGGCTTTAGTTTTAGATCCTTCCAAACTTTTAGGATCTGGAATTGGGGAGAAAACACATAAATGAGTTTGTCAAAAAACCTTAAAAGATCAGCAACATTCTCTGTGAGATCCGAATGGAGGACTTCAGCTACTGAGACAAAATATAAGCAAGTGAGTAACACACTCCCAAACAAAATCCCATAGGGAGAGAGTCCAACATCCCCCTTAGGGGCTTGATAAAAAATAAGAAAACGTTCAGGCAAAAGTTTTCTAGTTTCTTACTCTACTTTGTCCGACACATTGTAGACAGTAGGGGGTGTAAAAACAAAACCTCAAAACTTCTAGTAAGGACTCTCCTATAAAAAATGATTTCTTTTGTTACTCTCTGTACTTTCTGCACTCTATATTTACAAACTACTTCTGATAACACTTTTTACTGTGGCCTTTGCAGTAGCATTTGCCACTGGACATCCAAAAAACATGTCCATACAGACAAAACGCATACTCGTAAGATCCTAACTTGGGCATCTGGATATATTTTTTTGTAATCTCTGGAAGGAATGTTCAGCTTTTGGTAACACCTTTGGTAACAGGTAAAACAAGAAGTGGTATGTTATAAAAACAACTGTGGAGAACCCTGGCTCTATCCCACGCTCATTTACTAAGGCAGCCATAACTGCTTGTGACTGATGACACGGTCCATGTGTCAAGCTGGAGGGAAAAGAGTGGCTGGCAGACATAAATGATCACCTTTTCCAAAGTCCTCTTTCATAAGACGTTGCCCCCTGTGGACCACTTGTTCTTCTCGTTCTGGGGTCCTTAAAGTTGAATTATTAATCCCAGCTATACTGGGCCAGAACTAGGGTGGAATCTGTGAGTTGCACAGACCCATCAAGTGTCCGGGGCTGTAAATGCAGCATCCTTAGTCACCTGGTCTGCTTCCATGTGTGAAAGTTAATATGGCTACCTCAGCAAGAAGCTGGAAGGCTGAAAACAGCCGATCAAATTAACTTGGCATGCTTGGTTGGTTTACCTGCCGAAGTAAAAACAAACTTCTGGCCCTTCAAATGGAACCAAAAACACTCTATATCTCGACTATCTATATAAATATACACTCTTTTTATAGCTCACAGGCTTTGCTAAAACATGGAGCTCTGCTTCTTGAGCTGGGCAAAAAGGATCCAATGACTTTAAATACAGAGTATCCTTCTGGGTGATAAACTGCATACTCAAATCTACAAAAAATGTAATATCTGGGTCTTCAGGGAGTGTGTCCTGCACTGGGCTCACAGCAGCTGATTTCTACATCAATTTAACACACGTGTCTTCCTTTGTCTCCAGCCTCCTCCAATAGAGGCAATAAGGTGGCTGGATTCAAATGTACGCATTTTTCATTGTTAGATATGTACATAAACAAACTCATATTTTAAACCTTTCATTAGACAAACATTTAGTTATCTGTATATTTGCTGCACAGAATGTCGGACCATTAAAAATTAAATGTTTGACCGAAACAATATCTAACTTTGTCTAATAGCACTTTTGCATAAAAGCTACAGCTCTGATATATCGGGATGAAACCTTCATTACTGGGTCCAGCTTCCATAAATATATTACAATGGCTTGTTTTCTATCATGTTATTTGTGTAAGAACTCCAGTTTCATGTTTCAAAAGACAACTTCTTCCTGGCAATATTATAATAAATGATAACAATACCCTGCGGTCATGCAGAGATGCCCATAAATCCAAAATATTCTTCTGCTTATACCACAGTACTTACAAGAAAAAGGGGCACATCATTTCACAATCCACACATTCTGCTTTGGATTTCAAAAATAAAAATAAATAAAACAAAAGGATCAACAATCTGTATGATGGACCAGCAAAAACTATAAAACAACTGGCTGCAGGTGGCATCTATCCTAACAGGGTGTGTGGACTTGATGTGATGGGTCTGTTATATTTAAATTTTATTTATTATTACTCTTACATCATGGACCGCACATCAAGTTATTATCAAAAACCTTAAAATTTCATTTTTGTAAAAGAACTTCTTATGTATCCCATCCATCTTGGCTTTGTTAAATATTATGGCAGCTTTATTCCAAATAACAACCTCATCTCAATCATCTTTTATCTCAATAAGGGCTTATTGTATAAATGTAAAATTACAAATTTGTTATCTTAATCTAAACTAATCCCATTTTTTACAAATTTCCCCAATAACCTGGATTTCATTTCCAACCAAAGGTTGTCTAAACCAGTTTCAATATATCTATATAATTGTTAAACTCATATTAGAAATGAATACTCATTATTACTTAATTTTACTTTTTTTCCCTTTTTAAATCCACTATCAAAGGATATTCAATGTGTGCAATACACGGTTAAATGTAACCTTCATTTTACCATGTTTGGAAAACAGATTCAAAATAATTGTGATCACATTGTTTACCATTAGATTCGTTAACCCGGCACATTTTGTTATAAATGTTTTGTCTAAAAAACAGAAATTGGCATGGTGTCCTTCCAGCTTATCACTAACCTCTCATCCCAGCCACATTTCTTTCATGAGAGCACAAAGGAGGGGGTCACATCTGCGTACATGACACACACAAGGGATAGAACTAAAGGTCCCAGCATTCGCACACACATACACCAATATCTCTCTAAAATCGCTTACTTTTTCCCATTTGTACACAACACATGCATATCATTCTCTCACTTTCTTTTAACTCTTTAATATTTTCCTGCCTAAATTCTGCTTTCTTTATTTTGTTCAGATATCTTTTATATCTAGCTTCTATGATCAGACGGGCAGCCAGAGTACTCATCCCATCTTCCCTCTCTGACAACATATAAAGTATTCTGTTTTACCTCTCATTTCTCTGTTTCTGACTCTAATAGTTGTAGTGCCTGACCCCAAATTCATCCCACAACTTAACATGAAAATGTCCCTTTCTGTCTAGTGTTAATGTCACCCTTGATCCATCCTGCTCACATAGATAGCTGTTTCTCTAGCTGTTTACTCTGTATGATTCTTAGTCCCTGTGGACCTTGGTAACCCAGTTACCCAATGTGGATCACTGTCCACTTTAACCATTAATCTAGGGGCTCAGTATAGGCGGAACTGCACCTTTGGTTCATATGTAGCGCTCCTCTTGCGCTGGGCATTTTTGAGGGTCTATTACCCTTCATTCCCTTACTTAATTCAATGCCCATAATGACTGGCCAGTCTTCTCTCTTCTCTACGTGTGCCTATACCCTCTTGCCTCTAAACTACTTTATCTAGCATATGTACTACATATACCTGTGAACAGCACTATTCTTCCCTTTCTTATCTATAACACTCTGATGGACAATAGACAGGGACAACATAAAATATAACCACCAATCAATACAGTTCGATTAAGGGGAGTAAAATAGGTACCCTTTGTCCCGAAAATGCCTTACCGATCAAGGAAGTCTGATAACTCAAATGTAAGCAAAAGGCTTACCTCAGCCGGCTGATTATCAGAAATTCCCGGATCGTCTCAAGCTCCTCGTTTCGGATACTCAGGGTCACCTGGAAACCCCTCCTAAGGCAAAGCTCGCCATGCTGACTCGGTTAAATTGATGATAGGCAACTCCTATCCTCATGTTGATTAGTGGTTCCAAATTAATAATAACTACTGCAGTAGGGAACAGACACAAAAGATACGCTCAGCATCTTTCCAAATTACTGTTCTGCTTTATTATGACGCAATTGAAGGTTTTTATGCACATGATTACGTAGGTATCACATTAATATTACAATTGTACGTTTATGGTAACAAGGGGCGTTACATAGGCAGGCTTATTCTAATCAGGACTCAAAAGAATGTAAACATGTACTGAAAACGTTATTAGTGCTGTGTGCACAGTGAGGGCAGTGTGCAATACATACAAAATACAATACAATTATATACAGAACTTACAAATTTCCATTACAATATATATATATATATATATATATATATATATATATATATATATCCCAGCTTAGTGCAGCTACATCTCACTGCAGGCCATTAGTATGTCTGGAAGGCCAACAAGGAAAGGCAGACAGTCAGAAGCCAATAAAAGAGGGCAAGCAGGCTCTGTGTCTAGAGGCAACAGTGCTGGTCATGGAGACGGTGCATCCTCATCAGCATGTGGCCATGGGACACGCTTGGCCTTTTTTTCAGCAGCTGGCCGTGTTGACCCGCAACATGTGGAAGACTTGGTCGAGTGGATGACCAAGCTGTCCTCATCCTCCTCATCCTCTCTCACCCATGCTCAGGGTACTTTGTGTGGCAAAGCAGCTGCCAACGCAGCCTCCTACCTCAGCTCAATGGAATCAGTGACTCCTTCCCTAGCCCCACCATGTCCTCCTGAGGAGTCCCTCGAACTGTTTGACCACAGTGTTGGGTACATGCTCCAGGAGGATGCCCAGCGTTTAAAAGGCTCTGATGATGATACTGAGTTAGATGAAGGCAGTAACGTGAGCACGGACAGAGGGGGTGCCCAAGAAGGACAGTAATCTGGCAGTCATGCTCCCCCTGCTGCAGCATACTGCCAGGTTTGCTCCAGTGATGAGGAGGGAGGGGATGATGAGGTCACTGACTCAACGTGGGTGCCTGATAGGAGAGAGGAGGAGGAGGCACATCACCAACAAGGCAGGATGCCCTCCAGGGGCCAGCCTAAGGGCAGCACACTGACTGCATCACACCACAAAGCTCCGCATGTGCAGGACACTGCTGTCTCTGCACGTTATTCCAAAAGTTCTTTGGTGTGGGCCTTTTTTGAGACAAGTGCATCAGATCGCACCGCTGCTATTTGCAACATATGTCTCAAGCGTATCTCGCGTGGCCAAAACATCTCCCGCTTGGGCACCACATGCTTGACCAGACATATGTTGACCTGCCATGCAGTTCGTTGGCAAGCGTATCTAAAAGACCCACACCAAAGAACAAAGAGGACCTCTCCTTGCTCCTTATCAGCTGAGATCTTCAACCCCACTATACCTTCAGTCCTCTCTGAGACCTGCACTGAGAGGAATGAAGGTGTAGAATAAGGTGTGTCACAGCCAAGTACTTGTGGGCAATCTGCTTTCGGTACACCGACATCAGATTGTACCAGGCAAATTTCCCTGCCCCAGCTGCTGCACCGCCGAAAGAAGTTAGCTCCCAGCCATCCACATGCCCAGCGGTTGAATGCTAGCTTGGCAAAATTGCTAGCACTTCAACTGCTACCTTTTCAGTTGGCAGACTCTGCCCCCTTCTGTGAGTTTGTGGAATGTGCGGTTCCTGAGTGGCAGGTACCCAAAGTCCACTTTTTCTCATGGAAGGCGATTCCAGCTCCGGCCTGTGGAAGGCAATGCCCATGCCTCGCTGGACAGGGCGGTCAGCGGTAAGGTGCATATTACCGCTGACTCATGGTCCAGCAGGCATGGACAGGGACATTACCTAAGTTTCACTGTGCATTGGGTGACTCTGCTGGCAGCTGGGAAGGATGCAGGACAAGGTGCAGTAGTGTTGGAGGTTGTTCCGCCACCACGCCTCCAAAATGCCACTACTAATGATTCTGACACACCTCTCTCCTCCACCCCCTCTTCTTCTTCTTCCATAGCCTCTTCCTGTGCTTTGTCCTTGGAACCAGCGGTGCTCCATAGGTGTTCAAGGGGCTACTCAAGTATGCAGGTCAAAAGATGCCATGCGGTGCTTGAGCTGGTGTGCTTGGGAGCCACACTGGGGCAGAGGTTCTGTCAGCTCTGCAGGGGCAGGTTCAGAGGTGGTTGATGCCACGCCAACTTAAGGCAGGAATGGTGGTTTGCAACAATGGCACAAACCTCCTCTCCCCCCTCCGACAGGGACAAATGACCCATGTGCCCTGTTTGGCTCACGTCCTTAACTTGGTGGTTCAGTGGTTCTTGGGCAGGTACCCAGGCTTACAGGATGTCCTGAGGCAGGCCAGGAATGTCTGTGTGCATTTCCATATAATGCCAGTGCTCGGCTGGCAGACCTCCAAAAGGAATTTAACCTGCCCAAGAACCGCCTAATCTGTGACATGCCCACCAGGTGGAACTCAATGTTGGCCATGCTGCAGCGGCTGCACATGCAGCAGAGGGCCATTAATGAGTACCTGTGCGACTATGGCACCAGGACAGGGTCAGGGGAGCTTGTTTTTTTTCCCCAAGCCAGTGGGCCATGATCAGGGATGCATGCACTGTCCTGTCACTATTTGAGGAGGCCACAAGGATGGTGAGCAGTGACAGTGCATGCATCAGTGACACTGTCCCCCTTGTCCACCTGTTGGAGCACACACTGCGTGGAATAATGGACAGGGCACTTGAGGCAGAACAGAGGCAGGAAGAGGAGGACTTCCTTAGCTCTCAAGGCCCCCTTTATCCAGACAGTGTTCCTGCGTGCCCGCTGATCACACAGGAAGAGGAGGAGGAGGAGGATTGTGTCAGTATGGAGGTGGAGCCTGGCACTCAGCATCAGCAGCAGTCTTTAAGGGATCATTTACAGTCCGAAGAAACCCATGGACTTGTGGCTGGGAGGAGGTGGCTGCGGATCATGTCATCCTTAGTGACCCAGAGGACTCCGGACCGAATGCCTCAGCAAACCTACGCTGCATGTCCTCCCTGATCCTGCAAAGCCTGCGGAAGGATCCTCGTATTCGTGGTATCAAGGATCAGGAACAATACTGGCTGGCAACCCTCCTTGATCCACGTTACAAGGGTAAGGTTGCAGACCTTATCTTGCCGTCGCAGAGGGAGCAGAGGATGAAACATCTTCGGGAGGCCTTGCAGAAAGGTCTGTGCAACACGTTCCCAGAGACTGGGAGGTTACAAACTCCTGTTTCTGGACAACGTGTTGCTGAGGCTTCGGTCAGTCAAAGAAGGAGCCGTGGAGAAGGTGGCCCTCTGACCGATGCGTTCAGACAATTTTTTAGTCCGCAGCCACAAGGTATGATCAGTTCCAGCAACCATCGCCAGCGTCTGTTTTACATGGTGCAAGAATACCTAGGGGCAAGATCTGACTTGCACACCTTTCCCACCGAAAATCCTCTAGGTTACTGGGTCTTGAGGATGGATCACTGGCCAGAGCTTGCACAGTATGCAATTGAGCTACTGGCCTGTCGTGCATTCAGTGTTCTTTCGGAATGCATATTCAGTGCTGCTGGAGGCTTTGTAACCGATCACAGGGTGCGACTGTCCACCGACTCGGTCGATCGACTGACCTTCATAAAAATGAATCAGTCTTGGATCACCACCAGCTACCAAGCACCTGATGATGATGTAACCGAATAAATTTTTTTGAAATGTCAGATCCCTTCAAAGCCTATGCTGATGCTGAGTGACTATCCTGTTATACTGAGTAATTATCCTCTTCCTCCTCAATGATCATTATGATAGCTTGTAAGAACATTTTTGGTTCTGGGCACCGCCAGTCCTGCCACCAGTGCCTTAGGCCCAATTTTTTAGCCCCTGTTTAACAGGGGCGTGTAATTACAATTTTTGATGCAATTCTTTGCAGCAGGGCTAGTTCCTGCGCTCCAACTAGAGTATCTGTGAGGGGTTGCAGTGTTGTGGCACCAGCACCAGTGCCTAAGGCCCAATTTTTCAGCCCCTGTTTAACAGGGGGCGTGTAATTACAATTTTTTATGCAATTCTTTGCAGCAGGGCTAGTTCCTGCGCTCCAACTAGAGTATCTGTGAGGGGTTGCAGTGTTGTGGCACCAGCACCAGTGCCTAAGGCCCAATTTTTCAGCCCCTGTTTAACAGGGGCGTGTAATTAGAATTCTTAATCTAATATTTCACAGCAGGGCCCGTTTCTGTGCCCACCAAGAGTATCTGTGAGGACTTACAGTGTTGTGGTACCAGCACCACCACCACCACCAAAGGCCCAATTTTTCTGCCACTGTTCAACAGGGGCATGTAATTACAATTTTTGCTATAATATATCACAGCAGGGCCCTGTGAGGGCTTACAGTGTTGTGGCCACAACAACACCTAAGGCCCAAATTTCTGTTGAGTATATAGGGCAGGCCCCTACTTTTAAACATACAACTTACAAACGACTCCTACTTGCAAATGGAAGGAGACAACAGGAAGTGAGATGAAATCTACCCCTAGGAAGGGAAATTCTCTCCTGTAAGAGTTAATATGGGAAAAACTTTTCTCCTTTCCACTGATGCTTTATCACCAATCCTTGTTTCACAAAAAAACCCACATTTTCAAAAAACATTTGTCATTGGGACAAAAAGTGAGGTGAAATCTTCTGAAGAGGAGCACAGACAGCAAAACAAATGTCACAGGGGTGATAACCCTTCCCTAGGTTTTCCAAAAAGTTTAAAATAGATTTTTTGGCTGGAGCTAAACACGTTAAAAATGTACCAGTTCAAAATTACAAACAGATTCTACTTAACAACAAACCTACAGTCCCTGTCTTGTTTGCACCGCCTGTATACTGCTGTTCAGAGTATATAGGGCCTGGGGGCCCCACACCTTTCCTTTTTTAATCTGGGTGCGGGGTTCCCCTTAATACCCATACAAGACCCAAAGGGCCTGGTAATGGACTTGGGGGTACCCATGCCGTTTGTCTCACTGATTTTCATCCATATTGCCAGGACCCGACATTACATTAAAGCCGCAAGCAGTTTTAAATGACTTTTTTTCCTTTAAAAATGACATTTTGTGCAGGGACTGTTCTAAGCACGGGAAACATGGGTACGATATTTAAAGGAATATTTCACTTTTTTTTTTTACTTTAACCGCCTGCCGACCGCCGGCCGTCAATTGACAGCCAGGCGGCGCAGCTCTCGTTGCGGGAGGGCGTCATATGACGTCCTCGCTTTCTTAGGCCTCCAGGGGGCGCGCGCGCGGCGCCGCCGGTGATCGCGCGCTCGCCGTGTCACTAGGCACCCGGTGCGCGTGCCCGGCGGCCGCGATGTCTGCCGGGCACCCGCGATTACCGGTATCACAGCAGGACCGTGGATCTGTGTGTGTAAACACACAGATCCACGGTCCTGTCAGAGGAGAGGAGACCGATGGAATGTTCCCAGTACAGCGGAACACCGATCGGTCTCCTCCCCTAGTGAGTCCCCGCCCCCTACAGTTAGAATCACTCCCTAGCAACACAGTTAACCCCTCGATCACCACCTAGTGTTAACCCCTTCCCTGCCTGTCACATTTATACAGTAATCAATGCATTTTTATAGCACGGATCGCTATATAAATGTGAATGGTCCCAAATATGTGTCAAAAGTGTCCGATGTGTCCGCCATAATGTCGCAGTCATGATAAAAATCGCAGATCGCCGCCATTACTAGTAAAAAAATTTTAAAAAATAAAAATGTTATAAAACTATCCCCTATTTTGTAGACGCTATAACTTTTGCGCAAACCAATCTATATACGCTTATTGCGATTTTTTTTACCAAAAATATGTACAAGAATACATATCGGCCTAAACTGAGAAAAAATTTGTTTTAAAGAAAAAAAAATTGGATATTTATTATCGCAAAAGGTAAAAATTATTGTGTTTTTTTTAAAACTTGTCACTCTTCTTTTGTTTATAGCGCAAAAAATAAAAACCGCAGAGGTGATCAAATACCACTAAAAGAAAGCTCTATTTGTGGGGAAAAAATGATAACAATTTCATTTGGGTACAGTGTTTTAAGACCGCGCAATTGTCATTCAAAGTGCGACAGCGCTGAAAGCTGAAAAATGGCTTGGGCAGGAAGGGGGCGAAAATGCCCAGTATTGAGGTGGTTAAGCATCATTAAAATCACTGCTCCCGAAAAAACGTCCATTTTTAAAAGTTTTTTTGCATTGATACATGTCCCCTGGGGCAGGACCCGGGTCCCCAAACCCTTTTTACGACAATACCATGCAAATTAGCCTTTAATGAGCACTTTTGATTTCCAACATTCGAATCCCATAGACGTCAATGGGGTTCTAAAGTTCGTGCGAATTTTCGGTCCATTCGCAGGTTCTGGTGCAAACTGAACCGGGGGGTGTTCGGCTCATCCCTAGTTACATACTTAAATTGAGTGGGAATAGTCTCCAGAACAACAATAGTCTCCAGGCAACAAAGCTAATAAGGGGGTTGGAGGACCTCAGTTATGAGGAAAGGCTCCACACATTAAGCTTATTTTCCCTGGAGAAGAGGCGCTTAAGAGGGGATATGATTGCAATACAAAAATATCTTAATAGTGATTCTAGATTCCTCAGAGAAAAATGTTCAGGTCACTCAAGAGGATACGTGGCCACTCAATGAAGTTGGATTAGAAGTGGTTTAAAGTATAACTAAAGTATAACTAAAGGCAGATTCATCCTCTCTATTTGTACAGTTTACTATTATCATTGAAAGTGAAAGTAAGAGAAAATCCCAGATTTTGGGCTGTCCCCAGAAAAGTAATAGAGGGAATACCTTCCAACGGGGACACTAGTTCTAGGGATTCCTTAATTAATTTTATTTAACCTTATCAATTATGTAGCTATGTAAGAGTTCCCACTGACAAGTGTTTCTTAGGTTCCTAGTTGGTTAATGAACATATACAATACTGAGAATTGCATGAGGAGTAGTCTTTATTTTATGAGCACTCAGTACACAAATATCTTATTAATAGAGCATACTTCCCATTACAAATCTTAATATTGAGAAACATTTCCTGTGTTACAGATTTCATCTTGTTTTTATTATTCCCCAAGGTATATCTGAAATTAATCTGCATTTACCCTGATATTTAAGATTCCCAGAAACTTCCTATAAATGACCTTGAACATAATTTAACAAATCAATCATATCATCATTTAAGTTGAGAAAGTTTAGCTTTGTTTATTAAGCTAAATATTAGGCCAAGTACATACCAAACTGCCTGGTTGATAACTCCATTTTAACTGCAGATTATTTGGAAGCAGAATATTACAAGGCATTTTTATAGTACTTCATTGCTTCTCCAGCTTAATAATATCCTGGACTGGAATTGTGAGAAACAACAATAAAGCAATGGTCAAAGGTAGTTCTGTTTTTATAATCCTGCAAATACCAGTCATGTTTTTGCACAACTGTTTAACTGGAAACAAACCATATGAATATATTTTTGAAAACTTATTATATTCAAAGCATTAGGATGACCATAAATGGCATGAATAGTCCAGGCATCTTCAGATTTTCTGTAGGTGATAATAAGCACTTTTGGCAGTTGGAATTGCTCATTTACATGCAAGAATGTCTCAATCCTCTCTACTATAGAGCAGATGAAGGAAAAGGGTATCAAGTGTACTAGACAATTATAGTTAGATGAGGATCGTGGCTGGTACCAGGAATGAAGTGACTTGTCCAAGAATGTCAGATATTTCACCACCCATCATTCATGGCGAGGCATTACATATTTCTGTTTCATTTGAAATGCTATATCAGCAAACATTTCTAATGTTTATGTATTGTAAGAAACTACCACATGAATCTGTTTAATTCATATTGAATCAGGTAGGCCAAAACACTGCGTAGTTATTGGTCCATTTTACTGATCAGGCAGCTGAAATCTAGGTTGAATCTACTTGGAGGATTGTTTAAGCTTTAATTCTAAAGAGACCAGTGGCCAAAGTTTTTAAATGAGTTGGAAATCTTCAATTGTGTGAAATTGTGTGAATATTCACTTTAATTATCCAGTCATGTGCAAATGAAGTAAGGAAACAGGTATTTACTCTGCACGGGTGGAATAGTTTAGTGAAAAGTCACACAATTTATTGTGTTATGATTCTCAACTATGTTTGTAAACCAACCTCACTGACACTTCACCCTTTTAGGCCCTGTGCATCACTAATAATGGCAATTAACATGTTTTAATGGCATTTGACCACTAAGGGAATTAATTATTTAAATACAATGCCCCTTTCTAAAAAAAAATAGAGAAATAAAAAAAAAAAAAAATAATAAAATAGGTTAGTACAGTCAAAGCAAATATTTCATGTGTGAAGTAAGGTTACATTATTGTACAACAGAATAATTAAACCTCCAGCTATATTAACAAAGCTGCATAGAGTCAGGGGTTACTGCAGAAAAGCAGAAAATATGTGTAAATATTACACCATAATGAATTTATTAGAACATAGTTACATTAATCACAAAACTTGGCAGAAACATTTTACTCTGGCTAATTAAAGAATTGCTGCATGTCCAAGAGCAGTTTTCTTGATGTCAAATTCCTTTAAAAGCAACCTGTCAGGATAGAAATGTGGGAGCTGTAATAAATAACATAATTTTTATCTGTATCCTTATGCTTGCTATTATTTCTTATTTCTTGCTCTACTAGTTATACGGCTCATTTACCAAAGTGGCATAGATTTTAACTTAAAAATGTGAATGCGCCCTGGAAAAGTATAATTGAGCTTACTTAGACTACCCAGCCATTCTCAGGGAAACTGAAAATGGAACATGTGACAGACCTAGCCCGGAGAGAGACTTTTGGAGGGGACTGAATGCTAGCCTCTTGCCGATCGATCGTGGGCCCTGGCATTTGGGGGAACGGTGCT
The DNA here is from genome assembly GCF_042186555.1 of Aquarana catesbeiana. Classification (NCBI taxonomy): domain Eukaryota; kingdom Metazoa; phylum Chordata; class Amphibia; order Anura; family Ranidae; genus Aquarana; species Aquarana catesbeiana. The sequence continues at coordinate 303,644,841 of NC_133326.1, forward strand.
CTTTGTGAGCTGTATGCCTGGGGACCCTTGAGGTGGTATTACTGTGGATTCGGGTCCTGGTCCCCAGGACACACAGACTCTGGGGACCCTGAATTTGCCATATTAGAATAGTGACTGATTCATACCGTTGGGACTCCTACTGTTAAATGCTAATGTCATCAATTCCAGCTACCTGTCTGTTGTCTGCTAAAATGTGTATTGTAAATAAGTCTCCAGTATGGGATCTAAGAGTCATTAGATACCCAAAGTTGTTTGTGCTATTGTGATAATGTTGATTGGATTTTCTGAACTACAAGACGGCCAGTCTGGCCTAAAGGTCATGTCTGAGTCATCTAGGCTGTCTAAAGGGATTAGTTAATTAGCTCATGTTAATTAGGTTAATTAGGTTACAGCTGTATTGTTAGAGTAATATGAGCAAGAGGTCTGCACCTCCTCTTTTATTGTATAAAAGAGACTGTATTCCTGTCAATAAAGAGATTCCTGGTTGAACTTACATACAGCCTGCCTGGTGTTTGTTCTTAGCTATCACAACTGGACTAGAATGGCACAGAGCTGTAGTTCTAGTCCCGGAGCATTGGATGACCGAACAATCAGATGTTGCGATCTGCAATCTGATGCTATAGCTGCAGAGGAGTGTCGGGAGAGTGGAACCGAGCAAGCAAGGGGCTTGTTACAGAACAGAATGTTGCCAGGCGTATGAATGAAAGAGTGAAGTGGACAATAATCCAACCATGACATGAAAACTTTACTTAGTGAATGTTCTCTACTTCTTTAATAAATCAACCCCAATGAGTCATTGACCCTTAACCGCTTAAAGACCGCCCCACGTACATATACTGCGACAGGGCGGCCCTTAAGCGAAAAATCATGTACCTGTTCATGATTTTCTTCTACGGCTCTGGGGCACACGCGTGCCACTGGAGCCCCGCGGGAGCCAATCAGTGGGTTCGGTGGACCCGATGTCCGATGGAAACCCAGCGATCTTTCAAGTGAGAGGCAGAAGGGCAATCTGCCAATGTAAACAAGGCAGATTACCACTCTGCTTGTAAGGAAGACAGAGATCTTGTGTTTCTGCTAAGCAGAAACACAGATCTCTGTCTTTCTACGGTTAAACCATCCCCCACACAGTAAGAAAGCACTCCCACGGAGCACATTTAACCCTCTGATTGCCCCTGTTAACCCCTTCCCTGCCAGTGTCATTAGTACAGTGAAAGTGCATTTTTTTAGCCCAAAAAGTGTCAAAAGTGTCAGTTAGGTGTCTGATTTGTCCGCCGCAATGTCGCAGTCCCACTAAAAATTGCTGATCGCCACCATTACTAGTAAAAAAAATAAAAATAAATAAAAAGCCCATAAATCTATCCCATAGTTTGTAGATGCTATAACTTTTGAAAAACCAATCAATATATGCTTTTTGAGATTTCTTTTTACCAAAAACATGTAGCAGAATACATATTGGCCTAAATTTATGAAGAAAATAAGTAAAAAATATTAATTTTTTTTTTCAAAATTGTTGTTTTTTTTTGTTTATAGCGCAAAAAATAAAAACCACAGAGGTGATCACATACCACCAAAAGAAAGCTCTACTTGCGGGAAAAAAAGGACATCAATTTTATTTGAGTCACACAATCGCGCAATTGTAAGTTAAAGCAACGCAGTGCACTATCACAAAAAATGGCCTAGTCAGGAAGGGGGTGAACCTTCTGGTGCTGAAGTGGTTACTAAGTATATAATAAAGTCTCCAAGCTCCTGATTTGCAGATACTTGTCTCAGCTCTATTACCTATCTCACAGTAAAGGAATAATAAGAATGACAGCTCCACAGATTTCACTTTAAATATAAGTCAGAAACGTTAGCGCCGTCATTTTCTGGACAGATTCCTTTTAAGACCCAATTTCAAGTTCCTAAAAAATAAATGTTAAGATTCCCTCTCACTTCCTCCACATCTTTCCATTCTTTTTTTTACCCTCTTCATATGTGTATATAACCTCTACAGTCTTTATGGTCTCCTATCCAGCACTAGCTTATGGGCAGAGTACAACAGCACACATGTCACACATCTGGGTGGTGTGCCGTTACTATGGGACTTTAAATTTGAGGATTTAATGCTGCCTCCTAGGACTGGGACCATTGTAACAACACATATTTTAGTCAAGAGGACTACAGGAGGTGTGGTCATGACTGACTGTGCTCAGAAAAAGACATATGACGTTGGACGTCAAACCTGGAAGTGAGGTGGCATCTTGAGATTAGAACAGAATTGTTGTAACATAGTGGAGAGGAGAGGGGACATTGGGCAAGGAATGTCGCTATTTTATTATCATCATGGTTTAAAGCATGGTTTAAATTTTAGAAAAAAACTTTTTTTTTTAATTCAGCACAAGGGATGGTGCCTACCTTTAATATGAAGTGTACATTGTGCTGGTGTTGACTGTCATAGTTGAACTCCTCAGACCTCTGCCCCCTCTCATACTCCACAGCTGTAATATGCTGGAGTTACGAGGGTTATTAGAGCCAAGGGACATGTCACAGGATTTCATCAAGAGTGCTGACTATGTCCACACTCTGCCCCCTTCTCTATTCATAGAAGCTGTGCTATAGCTTCTATGAATTAAAAGAATTCTATACATGGAGGATGGGTGGATGAATGAAAGGTCTCCATGGGGAGGGGAGCAGAAAGGGCCAGCATAAGTACCTGTGACATGTTCCTCGGCCCCTGAAGCAATAGAAGTTTATGATTGTGGTGTATGGTAAAGGGGCAGAGGACAAAGGATTTCAACTATGACAGCTGGCACCAGCACAAAGGACACTTCAGACTAAATGCCGGTACAGTTACTTGTGCTGATTTTTTTTTTTTTACTTTTATCTAAACTTAGACTTTAAAGTGTATTTCCACTTTTGCAGCCAAATTGGGACAAACCCTACTTAATATTTGTTAATGTCCCCATTCACATAGCATTATTAAAAAAAAAAATGCAGCTTACCTTTTTTAGATGCTCTTTTATGGAAACTCCAGCACTGTAAATTTCTAGTAGTTCTTTTTGTTTTTTGAGAGATCTGGGCAGCTGTGTCTATCATAGTAAACACTGTCTCTACTGTGCAGGCAAATCTTAAGCTAGCCATAGATGGTGCGATTTTCTTTCTTGCAACCAAGGGTTGCAGGAAAGAAAATTGCTTTATCCCTCCATCAACACAGTCCGTGTTTATGGGGAAATCACTCCTTCAGAGCTCTTGTGTCCTCCCCGCAGGAAGGGGGGGCACTAACAATAATTCTGCCAGGAGAACACACAGTGATTATTAACGGCTATAGCCACTGGCAATAATCACATGAAAAGTTTGACATGCTGGTTCAATGGATCGACTTAGGTACAATTGGCCTGCACATACTTAGATTGAATCTTTGCCAGTCCCTGATGAACTGACCGAGATTCGAACCATCTATGGCTGGCTTTAATTATTAGTTGTAAACTAGATCTGAATAATGTCTGTTCCATCAAAGAGTTAAAGGTTTAGAAGCTAAGCTTCTCCATTGTATGTTAATAAAAGGAGACTTAGCCTGTCCTTAGGATTGACTCACTCTGACATTGTTAGAAATCTTTACATTCAGTCAAAAGTTCTTTTCCTGAGAAACATCTAAAAGCTAAGGTTGGGTCCATTTTTTTCGCTCAAGCAGCTTGTGTTGTAGCTGTGTTATTTTATTCTGAGAGAGGGGAGACTTCCCCTCAGTCAGAATACAATGATCAGTGCACCGGGCTGGCTGGACAGAAGTCAATCAATAAATCAACTTCTGTTCAACCACAATGCCCATACATGGATTGAAATTCTGGCTGTCCCTGCTAAACCAGCCAAATTTAGATGTATGTATGGTCAGCTTAAGAATATGTGAATGGGAACACATAACAAACATATAATGGGGTTTTCTCAAATTTGACTACAAAGGTAGAAATAAAATTTAAGGCATTGTATAGGACACCAGGGATGGTTCTGGGATTATAAATATGTGTTACTGTTATTTGGGTTGTGGTCTCTTTAAGGGAAGGATCTAGAAGGGGTAACTCACCTGCAGAAGAAGCCTGAAAAGGGAAGGAAACAGTCAGCAGGTGTTAGTGAGGGCTTGTATACAACAGGATACAGGGATTGAGAGAGCCGTGGACTCTAATGCCATGTACACACGGTCAGACTTGCCAACGGGATAACCTCCGTCAGCATTTCCGACAGAAAAATTTAGAACATGTTCTCTATCTAAGTCCGTCGGAAATGCCGACAGAAAAAATCTGATGGGGCATACACACGGTCGGAATATCCGACCAAAAGCTCCCATCTGATTTTTTCTGTTGGAAATTCTGACCGTGTGTATGGGGCATTAGGCAGCTGAGACACTATTGGGTTTTGTGACTTTTTTCCTGGATCACTGCAGCAGACAGGAACTTTAAAACATGGTTGTGGAACAAGTTTATACTAGTGGTAAGCTGAAGCTTTTCTTTACACTAAAGTACATGAACTGTTTTGTTTCCTTATGCTGAAGATAATCTGCTTTATTTGCCTTTTGAAGAAATAACTTTTTTTAAAGACTTTGCTGGCTGGTAATCCAGACCCCCAGAATATCACAGTATATAAAAGTAATCTGAAGGATCCATCTCTATTATTATTATTAGTGCTACAACCACATTATAAAAAGTACTCTAGTTTTACAGTACTCATACAAAGTGGACTAAAGACAGCATGTGAGATTATAAAGACACTAATGCATTAATATAAACATGCAAAGAACAAGAGAAAAAATGTGATTGCACATAGTGCCCAATCAATAATAATATTTCATTGTGCTAGCTATTATGGATAATGAAAGCTGATATCTGATTGTTATAGGTCTCTAAAAAAAAAACAACAATGTACTATCCTTTTCTGAATTAAATTATTTTTTGAATGGTCAAATGCTAACAATAATATAAATATTTCTTCAGAAGAAAGACTCATAATTGGAAACACAGTTCTGGTAGCCTGGTATCAGAGCAGTTTCTGGCATTTTTGAACCACACAGGATAGAAGAGGGAAAAGTTGAGGCCTGCATACTATGCAGGAGTCACACTGCACTGAGGGACTGTGGCTTAATGTGGGTCTTCTTACTTTGGTGGTCAGTGGGAGCTAACAATATAAATGAAGTCAGTGATTATTTACCTGAGAAATTAGAAGCTTAATGTTGCATGACCCCAGATCTTATTGGTAATGTTGGCACCAGGATTATGCAGGTAGTTTTGTCTCCTTCCAGTTATCCTTTTATCTTTTAATATTTTCTACAGATATGGTTATGGTTATGGAGATATGGTTCAATTTGCAGCAGACAGCACACACAACTATTAATTTAGATGCATAGATCATCTTGTGTATATTGGGCTCACTGTATTGAATAAATGATACCAATTTAATTCAACACTGTAGTAATTGCCAAACATTCATAACCTGTCATGTGATATGAGAATGAAACACATCTAGGGCATGTTGATTAAGCTAAAAAATACTCTGGGCTATGGGAGCTATCACAAATCATTAACTATCTTTCTATAGTCTTTTCTTATGAGCAGCGTGCTCCAGCATGAGAAAGAGTCTCTATTATAGCCTTCAGAAATTAGCTATGATTGTTTTGTTTTGTTTTTTTTTCAAATAGCAGCCAAAGTTAATGTTTTTTATCATGCAAATAATGTTATGTTGTGGAATAGAGAGGGCCACCTCAAATACAGCACTTTTAACTATGGTCACTATTTGTATGCATGATCTTATTTCATCATTTTGATTGTAAGCTCTAAAGAACAGAGCCCTTTAATTCCTATTGTATTTAACTGTATTGTACCTGTACTGTCTGGCCTCATGTTGTAAAGTGCTGAGCAAACCATTGACACTAAATAAATCCTGTATAGTAGGTATTTACTACCACAGGCAGATCAGATTTTTCTGTGTACAAAAACACAGATGCTTTTCTTAAAATTAAAAAAATTAACATAACTGTGCTCCAGCATAAAAAACACAAACACATTTGTAGCAACTTAGGATTGGAGTAGATGGAAAATAAGTTAAGCAATTGGAAATGTATTACTGCCTAAGGAAACCCCAGAATTGGGAATGGCTGCTCAAAGAGGACAAAGGAAGTGGGTACCTAATTTATTATTAGATCATTAAAGGTAAGGAGAAGGCTGAATAAATTTAGCTATCAATGAAAAAGAAAGATTCTTGTTTAAATGTCTTTCACATAAACATTAAGTAAAGATGGCTATGTATTAGGGTATAAACTCAGTTGGACATCTTAGCACCATTTCAGTACTGCCCTCACTGCTATTTTTTATTTTTTTTTTAAATTTTTAATATGAGTACATTGGCGTGACATCAGCACAAAAGGTTCCGACCTTTACATGTTTTGTCCAATGAGACGTCTTCAGAGGGATCCACCTTCACGGCAATCCACCATCTTTATGTAGTCCATTCACACCTCTCATTCAGGATGTGGACTGAAAACTGAAAAGGATGTGGACTGAAAACTGAGAGCCATGTTACCATATCCACCATATTATCAGAGACCAAGTCAGTTGGCAGCCTCTGAGGGAAAGCAGGTGCCACCATGTTTCCATAGATAAAAAAAAATATTTAAAACCATATCCAAGGTAAAATGTGTACCAAGCGGAATTAAAGTACAGAACCATACCAAAAAATTACAATATGACAAAAAATTAAAATATAAATCAATCTCGGTGAACATAGTGTCATGGTAGTTTGGTCAGATGTGGATGGATACTAATAGACATCACAAACTAAGACGATATGACTTAAAATCAGCATAAAGGTCAGTTCACATTGCTGTGCTGTCCAACATTGGATGTGATTCGCACCGCACTGCAAATCACATGCAATGTCTGTGCGATGCGAACTCAGCCATACAGATTGTATGGCTGAATTCACATCGCATTCAGACCAAACTCGCACAGGACCCTTTTTTTGGTCCGCAGCAGAATCGGATCACATGGGTGTTCACACCCATGCGATCCATTTCCTGTCTGAATTTGCAGGTCACTCTGTGATATGCAAACTGATCTGGGGTTGTCATTAAATTTCTATTGACACTCCCATCAGTTTGCCTAGGGCAATGTGAACTGCCACCGGGAGACATGCGATGCGGGAACCCGCAGTGGATTTGCACGGTTCCCGCATCGCTGTAGTGTGAACTGAGCCATAAACTCACAAAAATAAAAGATGATAAAATGAATAATATGTATCCAGACACAGAAAACAAAGTATAAAAAATAATAAAAGTAGAAATAAAAACTACTGGGACCATAAATATACCAATTGTCTATAAAACAAAGGTCCAATTGCACCCTCTCCAATAAGTGTGTAAAATATTAATATTAAGTGGTGTTTCCTAAACTGTGCAGAAAGACTATGTCCTTTGAAACCTCTTTTAATGTTATAAATGTGTTCCCTCATTCTATCTTGTAATGTTCTTGTGGTTCTCCCAATACACTGTTTACCACAAGGTCATTGTAGGAGATATACAACATATTTCATGTTGCATATGATAAAGGACTAATCTCATATTCCTTGCCTGTAGTATCAGAAGGGAACCATTTGATTTTATTGCACATGGTGCCATTCATGGTACATACAATACATATCATGCATTTATTACAAGGATCGAAACCTTTCAGATGAGAGTACAAGTCAATCTTAGAAGAGGGGTTGATAAAATACGTGGCAAGTCTACCTTTAACCACTTCAAAACCGGGCTATAGTAAAAAAACATCCTCACTTTGTAAAGGGGATATCTGAATGATGCCTGTAGCTACAGGCATCATTCAGATATCATTCTTTTCAGCTGGTGATTCTGTGCACAATAAGAATGATCATAACAGTTGTTCCACCAATTATTCTTATAGGCGACAGGATGGGACACCCCCCCTCCTGCCGCCATCCGGTGCTTCTCCAGGCTCTCCAGTGCCATCGGGGGCCCGGAGAAAGAATCGGCCAGTGCCGGATGATGACTTAGAGATGACTGGTGACCATCTGGTCACCAGTCATCTCTATAACCGTCGGAGGCCCGGGCGCAACGTTATGATGTCACGCCTGGGATCCCGGATGTCAACAAAGCCGCGATCGCGGCTGTCAGCATGAAGATCGGTGAATTTTTTTTCATGATCTCAAGCTTTCCAGCCTGGAGGAGAGATGTGGGGTCTTATTGACCCTGGATCTCTCCATAAAGAGGACCTGTCAAATAGATTCCTATTACAAGGGATGTTTACATTCCTTGTAATAGGAATAAAAGTGATCAAAAAAATAAAAATGTAGAAAAAAGTGTAAAAATAAAAAAAATTAGTAAAATAAAAATAAAATAATAACAATTGTTTTTTAAATGCCCGTCCCCAGTATCTTGAGCTCAGAAGCAAATGCACATGCAGTCCGCCCACATATGTAAATGCCGTTCAAACCACACATGTGAGGTATCGCCATGTGCATTAGAGCATGAGCAATAATTCTAGCACTAGACCTTCTCTGTAACTCTAAACTGGTAACCTGTAAAAATTTTCAAAGCTTCACCTATGGAGATTTTTAAGTACTGAAGTTTGGCGCCATTCCATGAGTGTGCGCAATTTTAAAGCATGACATGTTAGGTATCTATTTACTTGGCATAACATCATCTTTCACATTATACAAAAAAATTGGGCTAACTTTACTGTTTTGTTATTTTTTAATTCATTAAACCGTTTTTTTTGTTTTAAAAAAGGCGTTTGAAAAATTATTGCGCAAATACTATGCGAGATAAAAAGTTGCAATGACCGTCATTTTATTCCCTAAATTGTCTGCTAAAAAACATATATAATGTTTGGGGGTTCTGAGTAATTTTCTAGCAAACAAATGATGATTTTTACATGTAGGAGGGAAGTGCCAGAATGGGCCCGGTATTGAGGTGGAATTGGGATAAATATTTTCTCTGGATTTCTCTGTAAACACCTCGCAAGAATTGAATCTTTACCCAGGATCCCCCAATGTTTTTTAATAATTTGCCGAGTATGTTGGTGTTGTATAGAAATGTTGGTGATGAAAGGACATATTAAACTTTTCTTATCTTGTAAGAGGTATTAACTGTCCATTGCTTCTATCTGTTCAATGGTATTGTCCAAATCTAGCTTTTAGAACATGGGCCTGCATATGAAAATTCTTCATTTCCCCACAGTTGCCCCTTAAATGCACAAACTGCCCTTCTGGGGCATTCCTTAGCAAAGCTGGATGGTGGCAACTGGTTTTAGGGATATAGCTATTTCTATCAATACTCCTAAAATAAGTCATAGAAATTATACAATTATTTGAAAAATAAGAAACAATTTTCTCCATGCTTTACTTAAAATACAGATTGATGTTCAAATGGTTTTCATTCAGGGACCGCATAAAATCTTGCAATGAGCATAACCTTAAGGATAGACTTGCCCCAAATGTAATCAACACCTCTTCTAAGACTGAAATGTACTCTCATCTAAAAGGCATTCCAGGCTAGTATTATATCATCGATATTCCTTTGATAAAAAGTTAAACCTGGCCACTCACAACTAAAAATCATATCCTCCTCCCACCTGGCCATAAAAAGATTGGCCAGGTTAGGAGCAAAGTTAGCTCCCATTGCCTCTCCCCTATTTTAAAGATAGAAACACTTATCAAACCAAAAATAGTTATGGGACATGGCAAATTGTAGGAGTAATAAAATAAACATTTTTTCAGATGGATTAGTAGTGTCCAGATAATATTGGACCGCCTCCATACCATCTGTATGCAATATTTTTGTGTAGAGTGAGGCAACTTCAGCAGTCACCAGAAAGCTTCTTCTTCAACTTGTTCATTTTTAAGATCATTCAATAATTGATTGGTATCTCAAAGGTATGAGAAGGAAGTAATAACTAGAGGCTGTAAAAATAAATTAAAATATTCCCCAGTTCATGTAAGCACGGATTTCATTACTGATTTTATTTACATATTTCTTGATATTTCACAAATAGAGATGGGCCAAACACACCCCTGTTTGGTTTGCACCAGAACTCCCAAACAGAGAAAAAGTTCTCACCCTATTAAAGTTTTTGGGACCTGAACTTGAAGAATCAAAAATCCCCATTTTGAAGGCTTATATGCAAGTAAGTGGCCATAAAAAGTGTATGGGGTCTGGGTGCTGCCCTGCGGGACATGTATCAATGTAATTTTTTTTTCAAAAATTATAGTTTTTACAGGAGCAGTGATTTTAATGATGTTTAAAGCGCAACAATAAAAATGAAAACATTCTTTAAAGATAGTGCCTTGGGGGTCCCCTTAGTCTGTCTGTAAAGACAGACCCTTATCTGAACATGCAGCCTGGCAGGCCCCAAAAGGGGGTGTGAGCAAGCAGCCCCCCCTCCTGAACCATACCAGGCCACATGGCCTCAATATGGGGAGGTGGGTGCTTTGGGGAGGGAGGGGGGTTTGCCCCTCCACCCCAAAGCACCCTGTCCCCATGTTGTCCCCATAGGATATGTTTCACGTCATCTCCTGTAGTATGGGTACAGTCTCTAATCAATTAGTTTATCTGCTGTTGTGGCTGGAGGGAGAGACATTGCATGTGAAGACAGCAGTCACAGCCAGTAACAAAAAAAACTAGAGGAGGGAGAATTAAATGAGAATTAAATATTTAATGAAAGCAGACTACATAGAATGAACTAAAAATTTAGCACATGCATGCTTTACATTTCTAAGATTGACAGCTAATTGTCCTGCAGTATGGTGTGTAGAGTAGTGTGGCTGTAGAATGAGGAGGCGTGATTATGCTGAAGTGGGCGAGCACACATTCAAGATGTACAGTCCTAGTGTACCCGCCCACATTCAATGCAATTCCAAGAGAGTAATGGGAAATGTAGTTCCTTTTCCTGTAGAAAGGGGAGAGGAAATTATTTAATTCCTGCTGTTAGACCTCCTCCTTGGCAGAGCAGATGCTGTTATCTTTTTGAATTACAGAGATGACTTCCTGAAAATCCAGTTAGACTTTTCCGTTCAATGGTAAGGAATTTCACAAATGTATTAACTGTTTAGTGTTTTGTGTAGGGGGTGTACTAATGGATGTTTTTTTTTGCCTATCCCAGAGTTCTTCTTTAAGATCTGAAATATTTTTTTAACCAACAATAAAATATTTAAATATCACTCCACATTCTTCACCTGTAGTTTATATATATTATATTTATAATTTGCTTTCAAATACAGGATGCTTTGTAATCTTACTTCATAAAATATATTCGATTGCTAAGACCTGGGTCATTCTTATGCAAGCACACTCTGTTTTCAAAGAAATCTGACAAAGGTGCCCGAACTCCATCTTGATTTTATTTTATTGCATTTTTAATATAGCGAATACAGCTGCTGCATGGTAAAATACCCCTGCTGTGGCTGTAATGAAAAACTTGTGCCTATTCATTTGTCAAAGATAAGGTCATATAGGCATTCTCCAACTGGCAATAAGAAACCTTTTTATCGCAGCTTGTTAGAAATTTTTGTATATTTTGAGACAGCAGGGATGATTTACTAAGGGAATATCACAATAATTTGCTATGCAAAATGAACATGCACTACTCATTTAGTAAATCAACCCCACTGTGTGGAGAAGGCCACACTGAAATGTTTAAGTATTTTAGTTATTACCCCAACATGGTGCAAAAAAAATGAATTCCCTATCTAGAGGGAACACCTTTCAAAAATGATAAATAAGGAAGCATTAAAACACTAATCTAAACTGCATAAATAAATAACATAATAAGGCACATACTGTATGTGTGATATGTCTCAATCAACAGCAATCCTCTTCTAATATAGCTCCACCATAAACCAAACTCACTAGAATGTATGACCTTCAAATTATCAGCAGTTCATATTCAGCAATGTACTTGTGCTCACTCCAACAATCTAAGTAATTATAAATAATAAATAAATAAATAATAATAATTTATAAATCACTCCAAGTAATTATAATCTCTTACAAAACCCATTACAAATCACAGTAGACATCACAAAGCATCTGAAATTGTAAATACTTATAAATTACTGCTGTGAACAATGGGTAATACTAATGATAGTATTGGGCATTCACAGTTTTTGCTGCTGTAATTTCTAGCCAAAATAATATAACATTTTACTTGGGATATACATTAATGTATATGTAGAGAAGAATTTTGATTTTAAAGTAATACCATTTATTGGCTTTACATGAGATGCACATATATAGTATGTTTGTAGTCAGAGTCTTCACTTGGAAATGCGATAATCCTAACTGCCAAGACCCGAGGTGTACCTTGGCATAGCTGGTCTGTATGCCTAAAAGAGGGCATACCCTGAATGAATATGTAAATGAAATGATGAAAGAATGGGGGAACGGGTGGGTGGAAACCCAGAAACGAGCCAACAAAGGATTGAATAAAGGAGGAGGGATATATAGCCCTCAGACTCCTCCTACAAATGTAAGCTAGCCTGTGGCCAGCCTTCTAACTTGTAGTCAGAGTCTTCACTTGGAAATGCGATAATCCTAACTACCAAGACCTGAGGTGTGCCTTGGCCTAGCTGGTCAGTATGCCTAAAAGAGGGCAAAAAGAGACACAAAGTGTGTTGTGTGATGTGAAAGCTTCAATGAAGGCCAGCAACAACCATCAGTCCAGAAAATAGCGAATGCCCAGATGACTAGAGACAAGGGGGTCGCGTGTGTAACTGCTAAAACTGAAGGATCTCCAGCACCACATGTACCTGATGATAAAAGAAGGGACCCTCTGTTCGGGACCTACGAAAGTTGCCTCTGATCCTGACGAATATCCAGAAAAGGGTTTAGGATATTAGCCTAATTAGGAAAGTAAACCTGGACATGAGAACATTCACCAACATTGACTTGGAAAGTGAATATACACTTTCCAAAGTAAACACTCTATTTGCTCATAAACAGTAACAAAATAAACGTGTGCATGTGTCAGTACCAGATAATATAACATAAGCTTTCCAGGCTTAAGTCACATGTGTATTATATACAGTCATTCAGTTAAAAAAAAAAAAAAAATACAAAAAGCTAATCATTTGGCAGAACCTGGCCATTGACATGTGTCTATGAACAAGTTTTTATATGAGCAGTCAGTGGGCAGCCCAGTCCAAGGTTTGAATCCAGGATCCACTTGGAGTTTGCATGTTCTTCATGTGCTTGCGTAGATATTCCAGTTTCCTTCTACTGCCCAAGGACATGCCACTTGAACAATTGGATCCTGATTAAATTGGCCCAAATTGGAGTGTTGAAGAACTTAGAATGTAAGCTCCTTAACTCCTTAAAGGCAGGGACTTATATGAATGTACAGTATGAAAGGTACTTGTCTGTGCTATATAAATGCTTACAAAAAACAGACATTTAATAAATAAAATAATCAACCCAAAGATACTAATTTCTTTACACTGCTATACCACCATGTGTCTTTGGATAGCATAAGAAAGTGATGAGAGTCCCTTGCTGACCAACAGGTACATCCTTATTTGACAAGAGTAGGTGGGTGGGGTTTAGCATCAGAAAAGGGATCTAGGCTCTAAGTCATAAAGCTCCTTTCTATCAAACTGAAAGCAGGTGGGCATTGAATGCTGTCTTGATAAGGAAGGCAATTGCAGGCACTTTAGGGGGTCCGCTAGTAGGTGTTGAATATTACTCAAAAGAGGTTCAGACCATTTAGAATAAATCTGCTGCAGACTTCATTTCTCTCAGAATGCACCATGGCAAAACAGCAATCAAAGCAAAGCAGCACAGAAGAATGGAAGACTAAGATAATGTCAGCTGAGAGCTTATATATCCTTCATTAAGCAACATAGAACACATTCATTTGAAATATTTCTGAAACACACTCCTCTAGCAACTAATTATTCATGGATAATAAGTAACAGAAATTCCTCAGTCTAATTACATGAAGACAGATACCTATCTCTTGAAGATACAAAGAAGCATCCCTAGCTCACATAGTCTACAGGAGCATTCTATAGTACATATTCTGAACATAGATATATAGTGTAAGTGAATGGAAGTCAAAGACATCATTCTTGCTAACAACAGGCAGAACTTTTAGTATCAAATATTCAGAATGAATGACAGGTTCAGTTTAGACAAACAGCATCATGTTTGTGGCTATTATAAAAGACAGGATGATTATTAAAGAACATTCAGTTTAGAAAAAGAAAATGAAGCCTAAAATACCTAAGGAAATCATTTACAATGCTGCAATTTAATGAATGTCATGTAAAAATAGAAAAGCCAGTTTAATTGTGTAAAGTAGTTTTATGTGACCATATTATCCAGTGTAATTGAATTCAGGCAAATAAACAGAGTATCTGCAATAGGGATGAGCCGAACACCCCCCTGTTCGGTTCGCACCAGAACATGCGAACAGGAAAAAAGTTCGTTCGAACATGCGAACACCGTTAAAGTCTATGGGACACGAACATGAATAATCAAAAGTGCTAATTTTAAAGGCTTATATGAAAGTTATTGTCATAAAAAGTGTTTGGGGACCTGGGTCCTGCCCCAGGGGACATGGATCAATGCAAAAAAAAGTTTTAAAAACGGCCGTTTTTTCAGGAGCAGTGATTTTAATAATGCTTAAAGTCAAACAATAAAAGTGTAATATCCCTTTAAATTTCGTACCTGGGGGGTGTCTATAGTATGCCTGTAAAGGGGCGCATGTTTCCTGTGTTTAGAACAGTCTGACAGCAAAATGACATTTTGAAGGAAAAAACTCATTTAAAACTACTCGCGGCTATTGCATTGCCGACAATACACATAGAAGTTCATTGATAAAAACGGCATGGGAATTCCCCAAAGGGGAACCCCGAACCAAAATTAAAAAAAAAAAATGACGTGGGAGTCCTCCTAAATTCCATACCAGGCCCTTCAGGTCTGGTATGGATATTAAGGGGAACCCCGGCCAAAATTAAAAAAAAAATGACGTGGGGTTCCCCCTAAATTCCATACCAGACCCTTCAGGTCTGGTATGGATTTTAAGGGGAACCCCGCGCCAAAAAAAAAAAAAAAAAACGGCGTGGGGTCCCCCCAAAAATCCATACCAGACCCTTATCCGAGCACGCAACCTGGCAGGCCGCAGGAAAAGAGGGGGGGACGAGAGTGTGGCCCCCCCTCCCTCCTGAACTGTACCAGGCCACATGCCCTCAACATTGGGAGGGTGCTTTGGGGTAGCCCCCCAAAACACCTTGTCCCCATGTTGATGAGGACAAGGGCCTCATCCCCACAACCCTGGCCGGTGGTTGTGGGGGTCTGCGGGCGGGGGGCTTATCGGAATCTGGAAGCCCCCTTTAACAAGGTGACCCCCAGATCCCGGCCCCCCCCCTGTGTGAAATGGTAAGGGGGTACATAAGTACCCCTACCATTTCACGAAGAAAGTGTCAAAAATGTTAAAAATGACAAGAGACAGTTTTTGACAATTCCTTTATTTAAATGCTTCTTCTTTCTTCTATCTTCCTTCATCTTCTGGTTCTTCTGGTTCTTCTGGCTCTTCTGGTTCTTCCTCCGGCGTTCTCGTCCAGCATCTCCTCCGCGGCGTCTTCTGTCTTCTTCTCCTCGGGCCGCTCCGCACCCATGGCATGGGGGGGAGGCTCCCGCTCTTCTCTTCTTCTTTTCTTCTCTTCTTCTCTTCTTCATTTTCTTCTCCGGGCCGCTCCGCAATCCATGCTGGCATGGAGGGAGGCTCCCGCTGTGTGACGGCGCTCCTCGTCTGACAGTTCTTAAATAACGGGGGGCGGGGCCACCCGGTGACCCCGCCCCCCTCTGATGCACGGTGACTTGACGGGACTTCCCTGTGGCATTCCCCGTGACGTCACAGGGAAGTCCCGTCAAGTCACCGTGCGTCACCCCCCCGTTATTTAAGAACTGTCAGACGAGGAGCGCCGTCACACAGCGGGAGCCTCCCTCCATGCCAGCATGGATTGCGGAGCGGCCCGGAGAAGAAAAGAAGAAGAGAAGAAAAGAAGAAGAGAAGAGCGGGAGCCTCCCCCCCATGCCATGGGTGCGGAGCGGCCCGAGGAGAAGAAGATAGAAGACGCCGCGGAGGAGATGCTGGACGAGAACGCCGGAAGAAGAACCAGAAGAGCCAAAAGAACCAGAAGAACCAGAAGATGAAGGAAGATAGAAGAAAGAAGAAGCATTTAAATAAAGGAATTGTCAAAAACTGTCTCTTGTCATTTTTAACATTTTTGACACTTTTTTCGTGAAATGGTAGGGGTACTTATGTACCCCCTTACCATTTCACACAGGGGGGGGCCGGGATCTGGGGGCCACCTTGTTAAAGGGGGCTTCCATATTCCAATAAGCCCTCCGCCCGCAGACCCCCACAACCACCGGCCAGGGTTGTGGGGATGAGGCCCTTGTCCTCATCAACATGGGGACAAGGTGTTTTGGGGGGCTACCCCAAAGCACCCTCCCAATGTTGAGGGCATGTGGCCTGGTACGGTTCAGGAGGGAGGGGGGGCCGCACTCTCGTCCCCCCCTCTTTTCCTGCGGCCTGCCAGGTTGCGTACTCGGATAAGGGTCTGGTATGGATTTTTGGGGGGACCCCACGCCGTTTTTTTTTTTTTTTTTTGGCGCGGGGTTCCCCTTAAAATCCATACCAGACCTGAAGGGTCTGGTATGGAATTTAGGGGGAACCCCACGTCATTTTTTTTTTTTAATTTTGGCCGGGGTTCCCCTTAATATCCATACCAGACCTGAAGGGCCTGGTATGGAATTTAGGGGGACTCCCACGTCATTTTTTTTTTTTAATTTTGGTTCGGGGTTCCCCTTTGGGGAATTCCCATGCCGTTTTTATCAATGAACTTCTATGTGTATTGTCGGCAATGCAATAGCCGCGAGTAGTTTTAAATGAGTTTTTTCCTTCAAAATGTCATTTTGCTGTCAGACTGTTCTAAACACAGGAAACATGCGCCCCTTTACAGGCACACTATAGACACCCCCCAGGTACGAAATTTAAAGGGATATTACACTTTTATTGATTGACTTTAAGCATTATTAAAATCACTGCTCCTGAAAAAACGGCCGTTTTTAAAACTTTTTTTTGCATTGATCCATGTCCCCTGGGGCAGGACCCAGGTCCCCAAACACTTTTTATGACAATAACTTGCATATTAGCCTTTAAAATTAGCACTTTTGATTTCTCCCATAGACTTTTAAAGGGTGTTCCGCGGCATTCGAATTTGCCGCGAACACCCCAAATTGTTCGCTGTTCGGTGAACTTGCGAACAGCCAATGTTCGAGTCGAACATGAGTTCGACTCGAACTCGAAGCTCATCCCTAATCTGCAACTAGTGGATTGAAGTACCTCATTTTGTTTTGTAACCCTGTTACAATTTAACAAAACAGTGGTCAATGGAAACAATCACAAGCTCGAGTTTGAATGAAAAGTAAAGTGGCAAATATGTAAGAAAAAAATCCCATTTATAATTCTATATATAAACAACAAAATGTGTGCATTTTACCATAAAGAAAAAAAAGGATTCTTTGTTACAGGTAGTGTATGATTCAAGCCAACAGTTTGAAAAAAAAAGGTAACTATAACAACTTTCATTAAAAGCTAAGTGCTCTAAATTCCTTGTCCAACGTGCTATGTACTCATGTTTAAAATAATTTTATAGCTTCTAGACTATATGATGTTACCATGCACAAAATGTACCTCAGCACATAGCCTTCTGCAGATGAAGCCATGCTTTTAGATGAACTATGTTGGAATAAGAGCTAGGGGCACTTCAAACTTTTAATGAAAGTTGTTATAGCATTATAAGAACAACTTGCCTATACCTTTCTATCAGTCTTCAGGCAAGAGATAAAAACATGAGAGAGAGAGAGAGAGATAATTTTGTAAAGATAAGCATGAAATATCAAGAGACAGCTTGAATGTACTCAAATAATATATGCAGACAACCTGTGTTTCATTCAAACACACTGAAAATTGGGAGCTCTAATAAAAGATTTAAAATGAATTAATAAAAGTCTTGTTTTAGTCCAGTCTTGTTTTAGTCCAGTGAGTGCAGACATGCGGAGGTGATAAAGCATTTTATGCCTGACTTTTGAAATTATTAACCTTTACATTCCACAAAGGACAGCAGCTATGTCAGGTAAGGCTTGAGACCATAGGAACTAGTGACAAAATTGCTCTCAGTTCATGCCAGATCTACATCTTAGGTACACAAGGGGAAGGTGGGAGTCCATAACACATTGTATTTAAGTGCAATTATCTTTTCAATTAAATGGGAAATATTTACAGCACAATAATTAATATGAAGTTAGGATATCATGTAATGGAAAATTATTTTATAATATATTATCTAAATTGCCTCAGCATGTGAGCCCTAAAACAGAGCTCATTAAATGTTGTTTACTTGTCTGTTTTTTGTCTTGATACGTGTGTGGTTGTAACTGTGTAATGACATTTTGATTAAGTTCAAAAAAAGTCACAAGCCCCATCGAGGCAATTTCCTTTAGCATATTTTGGAGAGATTGTAACATCAGAAATTGTGTCTTCATCAGTATGATGTCTAGTAGCCTAGTGCTCTGTGTCTGCTGAAGTGTTGTCATTATTTTTTGCTCATTTTTGCAGCAGCTGTTTCAAAAATAAGATATGCATACATATGTAAGCTATAGAATTAAAGTAAAGCATATTTAGTATTTAGCCTCTTGCCGCCCACATAACGCACATGTGTGGTGGTAAAGAGAGTGGGCTTTAATGCCCATATGCAGCAAACATGGTGGTGGTCAATCAGCTGGGTTGGAGGAACATGCTTGCAAGGAACATGTTGACAAGAGAAGAGTATTCACAGGTCTGAGTTCACCAATTTACTGCCTTCATTTAAAGTATAACTGAAGGCAAAACTTTTATTTTAAGTTTTAGATAAAGTTGGGAGGGATTAGAACACCTGTCAGGTTTTTAATACTATACTACTGAAAGTAAAAGAAAATCCAGAAATTTGGGCTGCACCCAAAACAGTAATAAAGGGAAAATCTTCTAATGGGAACACTAGTTCTGACGTCCTTGGTGACACCCCAGGATTTCAGGGATAAAAGAGAGATGGCGGCATTTCCGTTCAGCAGTTAAAATCTTAAATCCTTTATTGAACAATGTTACATAAAAAGCAGAAACACAGATCCATGCAGAGGAAGAGTTAACACATTTCACACATTCAGTGCTTAGTCAGACACCCTGAGATTCCCTCATTTTGGACAGATTTCCTCTGAAGTCCTACCTTGACTATGAGACAGGAAATGAATGGAAATCTCCCGAGTTGGCAAAAATAAAACTGAAGGGGTTATAGCCCTCCCTTCTCTATCCAAAATAAAAAAACGTTTTGACTTTAGTTACACTTTAACTGTCAGTTCACAGACTGGGAGCAGGAAGGTGCCCAAGTTGCATTGTCCAATTGTAGCAGGATAAAGTCAGGTCACTTACCTGGCTCTGTAATTTGCAAGGCTTTATAAATCTCAGGACTGAATTGACAGAAATACTGATTCTTTGCAACATAAAACAACTCCTGTATATGTATGTAAGCTGCATATGTATCTGTGTGATCAGAATTCAGCGTTAAAGCTGAATTGTGGATAATATGGTTTTGCCTATTTTTACAGTTAGCTTAGCTCTAATGATGTGTGCCTCATCTCTGGCTGCTGCAGTGTGTATTGCATATTTAACTTTTACTCAGGCAGCAATCTCCCATTGACACAGAACATCCAGCGCTGGGACAAAATCCATGTTTTTTTTCCGACGGATGTTGGCTCAAATTTGTCTTGCATACACACGGTCACACAAATCTTGTCGGAAATTCAGAACGTCAAGAATGCGGTGACGTACAACACGTACGACGGCACTATAAAAGGGAAGTTCAAAAGCCAGTGCGCTACCCTTTGAGCTCCTTCTGCTAATCTCATGTTAGTAGAAGTTTGGTGAGACACAATTTGCGCTTTTCAGCCTCGTGCTTTTCAGATCGTTACTGCTTTTCAGTTTGTGCTTGTGGGTTCGTATCTGGTTTTCAGTGCGTGTAGTCAGTTCGCATTTGTTTTTCAGTGCGTATTATTATAGTACGTATTTGATTTTCAGTGCGTTCTTGTCCACTCATTTCTGATTTTCAGCTCGCTCTTCTCAGGCCTTTCTGATTTTCAATGCGTTTTGTTAGTTCGTTCTGACCAGCCGACCATTTTGAAGCCATGTTGCGGGTATGTACCCGTCGTAGAGTTTGTGCTGTGCAAGGGATTGGTGTTGGGGTTCTTACTTTGACCCAAGACAAGTCCATGAACAGGGCAGGGAGGAGTTCATGGACCAAGAATTGGTTACTCCAGCATAACCAATTCTCTCATATGCCTTTGTTGTGGGAGATCCATGAGAATAATCCTGATGATTTCAGGAATTATCTCCAGATGACGGACCCCCTTTTTCACCGTTTATTGGCTTTGCTTTCCCCTTATATTATATTACCAAGCAGGGAGAAGTCTGCAGGACATCAAGTTCTCGGAAGGCATCTCCCCCAGGCTCTGGGGATCATTATTCCAGAGACCTGTTCTGCCATCATTCAGGTCCTGCAGAAGGACTATATTAGGGTAAGTTTTCTCCTTTAACATTACATTCTATGTATTTAATGTTTGCTAATGTATTGTATATCTTTCATCATTTCCTAATTACCATGATTGTAATATGCTGCGAATGTCCCCCTTGTCCTCATGCATGCTTGAAGTTTTTAAACTTCCTTTTTTGCCCTTCTTGCATATTTACCTTCACTAACCTCCCCAGCATGCTATCCTGAGTTCATACACACCTAGCCTAATCACTTAACAATGTATTTTGACAGCTCCATAGTAGTGCTTTACCCTAAACACCCCCTAAAATGTGTCCAAATGTTATTTGTGTCCTTAAATTCATGCAGAGTGCCAGAGGATTTTTTTGGGGGTCCCAAAATCATTTGGAACCCTCCCTCCCCCAACCTCTAAGTCAACCGATACCAATCCTCTATCTGCTGACTTTGCCAAACCCATACACACTATACCTACCTCTTTTGTGGTCAGATTTCTGTATGAATTCCCCAAAGCATGTAGTCAAAAGGCCTGCCAGAATACTTTCAAATGGTACTGTTTAAAGTTTTGTTCTCCTATTATCTTGATAATTAATTTCAGAATGTAAAAAAGTGCTTCAATTTGTCCAGTGTGTATTCATATTTTTGTATTATGACACTTCTTACCTGTCCAGTGGGCTTCCAATAGTGTAAGTAAGGAGGGGCTGGCCAAAGTAAAACACACTATTTAAGCATTCATCTCTGAATGAAGTGGAGAGGGTTACCTGTCCAAAACATACCCCCCCAATTGTTTACAATGGGCCATCAGAGAGGGTGAGGAATCTGATAAGTGGACCTTATATTTTTGTCTTTAAATACTCCTTAAAATAAATGTTATACTGATGTTGGCCAAGAATGTTTGTGTCTAATCTGCTTGCAATGTTTATGTGCAAAATTAATAATTTATTTTTTCTTGTTTGACTCCACAGTTTCCTTCAACACCACAGGAATGGCAGACTGTGGCTTCCCAATTTGCCCAGCGGTGGGACTTTCTCAACTGCGGAGGGGCAATTGATGAGAAGCACGTCCACATAGTCCCACCCCCCAACTCGGGGTCATACTATTACAACTATAAGGGGTTTAATAGTATTGTGATGTTGGCGGTGGTGTCGGCGACATATGAGTTTCTCTATGAGGACGTTGGGAAGAATGGCCGGATGTCGGATGGTCAAGTCATCGCCCAGACAGAGTTCTACACACGACTCCAGAATGGTGTCTTCGGATTGCCTCCTGCTGAAGACAGCGTGGAAGGACTCCCATTTGTCTTTGTCGCTGATGAAGCATTTGGGCTGGGTGATCACCTGGTGCGGCCGTTCCCGATGAGAACCCTCACCCCAGACCAGAGGCTTTTTAACTACCGGCTGGCCAGAACCAGAAGAGTGGTGGAGAATGCTTTTGGGATAATGGCCAGCCGGTTCCACCTATTCCTTATGGCAATCAACATGGCGGAATAGAAACTTAACCCTATAATACTTGCATGCTGCATTCTCCACAACTATATAAGGAGAAATTCAATGAACTATGTTGCCTCAGTTGGGTCTGGGGCTGGACTTAACGAACAAACCCTGACAGTGCTTGAAGCTGGCCATCCTGGCTTGCCCCCCCAAAGCACCCGCGAGGTCTGTATCAAATATATGGAGTACTTTGCGAGTAGGGGGGCCATTGATATGCCAGAAAATCTTTCATAAACATTTTAAAAATACATTTTTTTAGTTAAACTGAAATAAGATTTCCTTTGATTTCCTGCTTGTGTTTCTTTTAGCTGTCTCCTAGGTTATCCAATGGGCTTTTCTTTTTGGCCATTTTCTTCAACCGTGCAAACGTAATTTATTTGATACATGAGGTGGCAATCTCTTCTTCAGCGAACTATTATGTTGTGTGTCTGCTACACACACACCTTGTTTTTGTTGTTAATGTATGTAATGCATTAATGATAAAAATATTCATCATTTTCACCACCATGAATTAATTTTTGTGAGTCACGAAAATGGCCTGATTGTGACAAATTTTAAAGCACTGTGGGAGTTATTTACTAAAGGCAAATCCACTTTGCACTACAAGTGCACTACAAAACTGCACTTGAAACTGCACTGAAAGTGCACTTGTAGTGCAAAGTGGATTTGCCTTTAGTAAATAACCCCCATTGTCACTGTAAACTCCAACTTACTTAAAAAAATGCTATTTAGCATTGAAAGAAGAAGCCACACATTGTTGAGTAGAAATATTTTTACTCTGTGCACATTCACATATGCGTTAGAAAAGGGTTTTTGAACAAACCAACATATTTTTAAAATAACATTTTGGCGTTTGACATTAGGGATGAGCTTCGCATTCGAGTCGAACCCATGTTTGACTCGAACATCGCATGTTCGACCATTCGCCGAATTTCGAATGTTATGGGTCGTTCGCGCCAAATTCGAGTGGCATGTCACGGCCCATAATTCACTGCACCATTGCAGTGCATTGTTGGCTGATGATTGGCCAAGCATGCACTATGACCCGCATGCTTTGGCCAATCACAGCGCAGTAAGAACGGAGAGCCATAATTGGCCAAAGCCACGGTGGCTTTGGCCAATTATGGCTCAGGGGGTTTAGTGCATGCCCCACACTATATAAGGTCTTGTGTAGTGTGTTGCGGTGGCGGTGGAGAGATAGACAGAGAGACAGTGTCATTTGATTTAAGTTAGATAGAGTAGGCAGCTGAGTCAGTTAGCTGCACTTACAGCGTATTCAGTTTAGCTAGATCCGTTCCTGTTATTCTCTTCCTACTGACAGGCAGGTGTTTTTACAGTATTTACAGCTACCTGAAGAAAACTGCTGGTGTTCTTCTGATCCTATTAGTCCTACTAGCTACAGTATTTACAGTTAGTGTAGTGCGTCCTCTGCACAGTGTGCATCTAAAGCTACCTGAAGAAAATTGGTAGTGTTCTTCTGATCCTATTAGTACCACAGGCAGCTGCAGTATTTACAAGTTAGTGTAGTGCGTCCTCTGCACAGTGTGCACCCAAAGCTACCTGAAGAAAATTGGTGGTGTTTTTCTGATCCTATTAGTACCGCAGGTAGCTACAGTATTTACAAGTTAGTGTAGTGCATCCTCTGCACAGTGTGCACCTAAAACTACCTGAAGAAAATTGGTGGTGTTCTTCTGATCCTATTAGTACCGCAGGCAGCTGCAGTAGTTACAAGTTAGTGTAGTGCGTCCTCTGCACAGTGTGCACCTAAAGCTACCTGAAGAAAATTGGTGGTGTTCTTCTGATCCTATTAGTACCGCAGGCAGCTGCAGTATTTACAAGTTAGTGTAGTGCGTCCTCTGCACAGTGTGTACCTAAAGCTACCTGAAGAAAATTGATGGTGTTCTTTTGATCCTATTAGTACCACAGGTAGGCAGCTGCAGTATTTACAGTTAGTGTACTGCGTCCTATGCACAGTATGCACCTAAAGCTACCTGAAGACAATTGCTGTTGTTCTGCTCCTATTAATACCACAGGCAGGCAGCTGCAGTATTTACAGTTAGTGTACTGCGTCCTCTGCACAGTGTGTACCTAAAGCTACCTGAAGAAAATTGCTGTTGTTCTGCTTCTATTAATACCTCAGGCAAGCAGCTACAGTATTTACAGTTAGTGTACTGTGTCCTCTGCACAGTGTGCACCTAAAGCTACCTGAAGACAATTGCTGGTGTTCTCATACTAATAATACTAAAGGCAGGCAGTTGATTCTGCTATCTGCAGTATCAGTATATATATACATCCCAGCTTTGTGCAGCTACATCTCACTGCAGTTCATTAGTATGTCTGGAAGGCCAACAAGGAGAGACAGACAGTCACAAGCCAATAAAAGAGGGCAAGCAGGCTCTGTGTCTAGAGGCAACAGTGCTGGTCGTGGAGACGGTGCATCCTCATCAGCATATGGCCGTGGGACACGCTTGTCCTTTTTTTCAGCAGCTGGTCGTGTTGAGCCGCAACATGCCGAAGACTTGGTACAGTGGATGAACAAGCCGTCCTCATCCTCCTCATCCTCTCTCTCCCAGGCTCAGGGTACTTTGTCTGGCAAAGCAGCTGCCAACGCAGCCTCTTCCCTCGGCTCAATGGCATCAGTCACTCCTTCCCTAGCCCCACCATGTCCTCCTGAGGAGTCCCCCAAACTGTTTGACCACAGTGTTGGGTACATGCTCCAGGAGGATGTCCAGCGTTTTGAAGGCTTCGATGATGGTACCCAGCTAGAGGAAGGCAGTAACGTGAGCCCAGAGAGAGGGGGTGCCCAAGAAGGACAGCAATCTGGCAGTCATGTTCCCCCAGCTACAGCATAATGCCAGCTTTGCTCCAGTAATGAGCAGGGAGGGGATGATGAGCTCACTGACTCCACATGGGTGCCTGATAGGAGAGAGGAAGAGGAGGAGGCACATCTCCAATGGGGCAGGATGCCCTCCAGGGGCCAGCTTAAGGGCAGCACACCAACTGCATCACACCACAGAGCTCCGCATGTGCAGGGCGCTGCTGTCTCTGTGCGTTATTCCAAAAGTTCTTTGGTGTGGGCCTTTTTTGAGACAAGTGCATCAGATCCCACTGCTGCTATTTGCAACATATGTCTCAAGCGTATCTCGCATGGCCAAAACATCACCCGCTTGGGCACTACATGCTTGACCAGACATATGTCGACCTGCCATGCAGTTCATTGGCAAGCATACCTAAAAAACCCATACCAAAGAACAAAGCGGACCTCTTCTTGCTCCTCATCAGCTGGAATCTCCAACCCCACTATACCTTCAGTCCTCTCTGAAACCTGCACTGAGAGGAATGAAGGTGTAGAATTAGGTGTGTCACAGCCAAGTACTTGCGGGCAACCTGCTATGGGTACACCAACGTCAGATTGTACCAGGCAAATTTTCCTGCCCCAGCTGCTGCACCACTGAAAGAAGTTTGCTCCCAGCCATCCATCCATATGCCCAGCGGTTGAATGCTAGCTTGGCTAAATTGCTAGCACTTCAACTGCTGCCTTTTCAGTTGGTAGACTCTGGCCCCTTCCGTGAGTTTGTGGAATGTGCGGTTCCTCAGTGGCAGGTTCCCAAACGCCATTTTTTCTCATGGAAGGCAATTCCGGCTCTCTACCGGCATGTGGAAGGCAATGTCTTGGCCTCACAGAACAGGGCGGTCAGCGGTAAGGTGCATATTACCACTGACTCATGGTCCAGCAGGCATGGACAGGGATGTTACCTATCTTTCACCGCGCACTGGGTGACTCTTGTGGCAGCTGGGAAGAATGCAGGACAGGGTGCAGTAGTGTTGGAGGTTGTTCCGCCACCATGCCTCCAAAATTCTACTAGTGGTGATTCTGCCACACCTCTCTCCTCCACCCCCTCCTCTTCTTCTTCCTCCATGGGCTCTTCCTGTGCTGATTTGTCCTCGGAACCAGCGGTGCTCCATAGGCGTTCAAGGGGCTATGCAAGCACGCAGGCAAAAAGATGCCATGCGGTGCTTGAGCTGGTGTGCTTGGGGGACAGGAGCCACACTGGGGCAGAGATTCTGTCAGCTCTGCAGGGGCAGGTTCAGAGGTGGTTTACACCATGTCAGCTTAAGGCAGGTATGGTGGTTTGCGACAATGGCACCAACCTCCTCTCCGCCCTCCAACAGGGACATCTGACCCATGTGTTCTGTTTGGCTCACGTCTTTAATTTGGTGGTGCAGCGGTTCTTGGGCAAGTACCCGGGCTGTGTGCATTTCTGCAGATCATATAATGCCAGTGCTCGGCTGGCTGACCTCCAAAAGGAATTTAACCTGCCCAAGAACCACCTAATCTGTGACATGCCCACCAACTCAACATTGGCCATGCTGCAGCGGTTGCACACGCAGCAGAGGGCCATCAATGAGTACCTATGCAACTATGGCACCAGGACAGGGTCAGGGGACCTTGTTTTTTTTTCATCATGCCAGTGGGCTATGATCAGGGATGCATGCACTGTCCTGTCACCATTTGAGGAGGCCACGAGGATGGTAAGCAGTGACAGTGCATGCATCAGTGACACTGTCCCTCTTGTCCACCTGTTGGAGCACACGCTGCATAGAATAATGGATAGGGCATTTGAGGCAGAACAGAGGGAGGAAGAGGAGGACTTCCTTAGCTCTCAAGGCCCCCTTTATCCAGACAGTGTACCTGCATGCCCGCCGATCACACAGGAAGAGGACGAGGAGGAGGAGGATTGTGTCAGCATGGAGGTGGAGCCTGGCACTCAGCATCAGCAGCAGTCTTCAAGGTATCATTTACAGTCCGAAGAAACCCATGAACTTATACGTGGCTGGGAGGAGGTGGCTGCGGATCATGTCATGCTTAGTGACCCAGAGGACTCTGGACCAAATGCCTCAGCAAACCTATGCTGCATGGCCTCCCTGATCTTGCAAAGCCTGCAGAAGGATCCTCATATTCCTGGTATTAAGGGGAGGGATGATTACTGGCTGGCAACTCTCCTTGATCCATGTTACAAGGGTAAGGTTGCGGACCTTATCTTGCCGTCACAGAGGGAGCAGAGGATGAAACATCTTCGGGAGGCCTCGCAGAAAGGTTTTGTGCAATGCGTTTCCAGAGCCTGGGAGGTTACAATTTCCTGGTCTTCCTGGACAACGTGTCGCTGAGGCTTCAGTCTGTCACAGAAGGAGCGGTGGAGAAGGTGGACATCTGACCAATGCTTTCAGACAATTTTTTAGTCCACAGCCCTAAGGTCTGATCGGTTCCAGCAACCATCGCCAGCGTCTGATTCACATGGTGCAGGATTACCTATAGGCAAGATCAGACTTCGACACCTTTCCCAACGAAAATCCTCTGGGTTACTGGGTCTTGAGGATGGATCACTGGCCAGAGCTTGCACAGTATGCAGTTGAGCTACTGGCCAGTCCTGCATCCAGCGTTCTTTCGGAACGCACATTCAGTGCTGCTGGAGGCTTTGTAACCGATTACAGGGTGTGCCTGTTCACTGAATCGGTCGATCGGCTGACCTTCATATATATGAATCAGTCTTGGATCACCAGCTACCAAGCACCTGATGCTGATGTAACCGATTGATTTTTTTTTTAATGGGAGATCCCTTCAAGACTGCCTATGCTGATGCTGAGTGACTATCCTGTTATGCTGAGTCACAATCCTCTTCCTCCTCAATTTTCATGCTGATAGCTTGTAAGAACATTTTTGGTTCTGGGCACCACCACCAGTGGCCAAGGCCCAATTTTTCTGCCCCTGTTCAACAGGGGCGTGTAATTACAATTTTTGATGCAATACTTTGCAGCAGGGCTCATTCCTGCGCTCCAACTATAGCATCTGTGAGGGGTTGCAGTGTTGTGGCAATTTTTCTGCCCCTGTTTAACAGGGGCGTGTAATTACAATTTTAGGTGCAATACTTTGCAGCAGGGCTCATTCCTGCACTCCAACTAGAGCATCTGTGAGGGGTTGCAGTGTTGTGGCACCAGTGCCTAAGGCCCAATTCTTCTGCCCCTGTTCAACAGGGACATGTAATTACAATTCTTGATCTAATATTTCACAGCAAGGCCCATTCCTGCGCCCACCAAAAGTAACTGTGAGGGCTTACATTGTTGTGGCAACACCACCACCAAAAGCACAATTT
The DNA here is from genome assembly GCF_042186555.1 of Aquarana catesbeiana. NCBI lineage: Eukaryota > Metazoa > Chordata > Amphibia > Anura > Ranidae > Aquarana > Aquarana catesbeiana. The sequence goes on from NC_133326.1 coordinate 303,673,099, forward strand.
TTCTCCCCCTGTTCAACAGGTGTATGTAATTACAATTCTTGATATAATATTTCACAGCAGGGCCCGTTCCAGCGCTCACCAAGAGTAACTGTGAGGACTTACATTGTTGTGGCACCAGCACCACCACCAAAGGCCCAATTTTTCTACCACTGTTCAACAAAGGCATGTAATTACAATTCTTGATCTAATATTTCACAGCAGGGCCCGTTCCTGCGCCCACCAAGAGTAACTGTGAGGGCTTACAGTGTTGAGGCAACACCAACACTAGGGATGAGCTTCGTGTTCGAGTCGAACCCATGTTCGACTCGAACATCGGCTGTTCGATCGTTCGTCGAATTGCGAACGATATGGGCCGTTCGCGCCAAATTCGTGTGGCGCGTCACGGCCCATAATTCACTGCGGCATCGCAGTGCATTGCTTGCTGATGATTGGCCAAGCATGCACTATGACCCGCATGCTTGGCCAATCACAGCGCCGCCTTAACAGAGAGCCGTAATTGGCCAAAGCCAAGGAGGCTTTGGCCAATTATGGCTCAGGGGATTTAGTACACGCCCCACACTATATAAGGCCGCCTGCACGGCGGCCCTGTGCAGTGTGTTCCGGTGTGCTAAGAAATAGAGAGAGAGAGAGACAGTGTCATTTCATTTGAGTTAGCTAGATTAGGCAGGACAGTCAGTCAGTCAGCTGCACTTAAAGTGTATTGTCTATATATATGCATCCCAGGTGTTGCATATATATATATATATATATATATATATATATATATATATATATATATATATATATATATACACTGTATTCAGTTTAGCTAGATCCGTTCCTGTTATCTTCTAGACTATTTACATTTAGTGCAGTGCGTCCTGCTCACAGTGTTCAGCTAGATCCGTTCCTGTTATCTTCTTACTGACAGGCAGGCTTGTCTTGTTACAGTATTTTGAAGAAAATTACTGGTGTTCTTTTGATCCTATTAGTACCACAGTCAGGCAGCTAGACTATTTACATTTAGTGCAGTGCGTCCTGCTCACAGTGTTCAGCTAGATCCATTCCTGTTATCTTCTTACAGACAGGCAGGCTTGTCTTGTTACAGTATTTTGAAGAAAATTACTGGTGTTCTTTTGATCCTATTAGTACCACAGTCAGGCAGCTAGACTATTTACATTTAGTGCAGTGCTTCCTGCTCACAGTGTTCAGCTAGATCCGTTCCTGTTCTCTTCTTACTGACAGGCAGGCTTGTCTTGTTACAGTATATAAAGCTACCTGAAGAAAATTACTGGTGTTCTTTTGATCCTATTAGTACCACAGTCAGGCAGCTAGACTATTTACATTTAGTGCAGAGCGTCCTGCTCACAGTGTTCTGCTAAACCTACAAGTTAGTGGGGTGCGTCCTGCTCACAGTGTTCAGCTAGATCCGTTTCTGTTATCTTCTTACTGACAGGCAGGCTTGTCTTGTTACAGTAAATACAGCTACCTGAAGAAAATTGCTTGTGTTCTTTTGATCCTATTAGTACCACAGTCAGGCAGCTAGACTATTTACAGTTAGTGCAGTGCGTCCTGCTCACAGTGTTCTGCTAAACCTACAAGTTAGTGGGGTGCGTCCTGCTCACAGTGTTCAGCTAAACCTACAAGTTAGTGGGGTGCGTCCACCTCACAGTGTTCAGCTAAACCTACAAGCTAGTGGGGTGCGTCCTGCTCACAGTGTTCAGCTAGATCCGTTTCTGTTATCTTCTTACTGACAGGCAGGCTTGTCTTGTTACAGTAAATACAGCTACCTGAAGAAAATTGCTTGTGTTCTTTTGATCCTATTAGTACCACAGTCAGGCAGCTAGACTATTTACAGTTAGTGCAGTGCGTCCTGCTCACAGTGTTCTGCTAAACCTACAAGTTAGTGGGGTGCGTCCTGCTCACATTGTTCAGCTAAACCTACAAGTTAGTGGGGTGCGTCCACCTCACAGTGTTCAGCTAAACCTACAAGCTAGTGGGGTGCGTCCTGCTCACAGTGTTCAGCTAGATCCGTTTCTGTTATCTTCTTACTGACAGGCAGGCTTGTCTTGTTACAGTAAATACAGCTACCTGAAGGAAATTGCTGGTGTGCTTTTGATCCTATTAGTACCACAGTCAGGCAGCTAGACTATTTACAGTTAGTGCAGTGCGTCCTGCTCACAGTGTTCTGCTAAACCTACAAGTTAGTGGGGTGCGTCCTGCTCACAGTGTTCAGCTGAACCTACAAGTTAGTGGGGTGCGTCCACCTCACAGTGTTCAGTAAAACCTACAAGCTAGTGGGGTGCGTCCTGCTCACAGTGTTCAGCTAGATCCGTTTCTGTTATCTTCTTACTGACAGGCAGGCTTGTCTTGTTACAGTAAATACAGCTACCTGAAGAAAATTGCTGGTGTTCTTTTGATGCTATTGGTACCACAGTCAGGCAGCTAGACTATTTACAGTTAGTGCAGTGCATCCTGCTCACATTGTTCTGCTAAACCTACAAGTTAGTGGGGTGCGTCCTGCTCACTGTGTTCAGCTAAACCTACAAGTTAGTGGGGTGCGTCCACCTCAGAGTGTTCAGCTAAACCTACAAGCTAGTGGGGTGCGTCCTGCTCACAGTGTTCAGCTAGATCCGTTTCTGTTATCTTCTTACTGACAGGCAGGCTTGTCTTGTTACAGTAAATACAGCTACCTGAAGAAAATTGCTGGTGTTCTTTTGATCCTATTAGTACCACAGTCAGGCAGCTAGACTATTTACAGTTAGTGCAGTGCGTCCTGCTCACAGTGTTCAGCTAAACCTACAAGTTAGTGGGGTGCGTCCACCTCACAGTGTTCAGCTAAAGCTACCTGTAGAAGGTTGGTGGTGTTCTCATACTACAGGCAGGCAGTTGATTTTGCTAGCTGCAGTATCAGTACATATATATATATATATATATATATATCCCAGCTTAGTGCAGCTACAGGCCATTAGTATGTCTGGAAGGCCAAGAAGGAGAGGCAGACAGTCACAAGCCAATAAGAGAGGGCAAGCAGGCTCTGTGTCTAGTGCTGGTCGTGGAGACGGTGCATCCTCATAAGCACGTGGCCATGGGACACGCTTGGCATTTTTTTCGGCAGCTGGCCGTGTTGAGCTGCAACATGCGGAAGACTTGGTCGAGTAGATGACCAAGCCATCCTCATCCTCCTCATCCTCTCTCACCCATGCCCAGGGTACTTTGTCTGGCAAAGCAGCGGCCTCTTCCCTCGGCTCAATGTCATCAGTGACTCCTTCCCTAGCCCCACCATGTCCTCCTGAGGAGTCCCTCGAACTGTTTGACCACAGTGTTGGGTACATGCTCCAGGAGGATGACCAGCGTTTGGAAGGCTCTGATGATGATACTGAGCTCGATGAAGGCAGTAACATGAGCACGGACAGAGGGGGTGCCCAAGAAGGACAGCAATCTGGCAGTCATGCTCCCCCTGCTGCAGCATACTGCCAGGTTTGCTCCAGTGATGAGGAGGGAGGGGATGATGAGGTCACTGACTCAACGTGGGTGCCTGATAGGAGAGAGGAGGAGGAGGAGGAGGAGGAGGCGGCACATCACCAACGAGGCAGGATGCCCTCCAGGGGCCAGCCTAAGGGCAGCACATTGACTGCATCACACCCCAAAGCTCCACATGTGCAGGGCGCTGCAGTCTCTGCGCGTTATTCAAAAAGTTCTTTGGTGTGGGCCTTTTTTGAGACATATGTCTCAAGCGTATCTCGCGTGGCCAAAACATCTCCCGCTTGGGTACCACATGCTTGACCAGACATATGTTGACCTGCCATGCAGTTCGTTGGCAAGCGTATCTAAAAGACCCACACCAAAGAACAAAGAGGACCTCTCCTTGCTCCTCATCAGCTGAGATTTCCAACCCCACTAGACCTTCAGTCCTCTCTGAGACCTGCACTGAGAGGAATGAAGGTGTAGAATTAGGTGTGTCACAGCCAAGTACTTGTGGGCAATCTGATTTTGGTACACCGACGTCAGATTGTACCAGGCAAATTTCCCTGCCCCAGCTGCTGCACCGCCGAAAGAAGTTTGCTCCCAGCCATCCACATGCCCAGCGGTTGAATGCTAGCTTGGCAAAATTGCTAGCACTTCAACTGCTGCCTTTTCAGTTGGTAGACTCTGCCCCCTTCCGTGAGTTTGTGGAATGTGCGGTTCCTCAGTGGCAGGTACCCAAACGCCACTTTTTCTCACGGAAGGCGATTCCGGCTCTCTACCAGCATGTGGAAGGCAATGTCCATGCCTCGCTGGACAGGGCGGTCAGCGGTAAGGTGCATATTACCACTGACTCATGGTCCAGCAGGCATGGACAGGGACGTTACCTAAGTTTCACGGCGCATTGGGTGACTCTGCTGGCAGCTGGTGAGGATGCAGGACAAGGTGCAGTAGTGTTGGAGGTTGTTCCGCCACCACGCCTCCAAAATGCTAATGATTGTGACACACCTCTCTCCTCCACCCCCTCCTCTTCTTCTTCCTCCATGGCCTCTTCCTCGGAACCAGCGGTGCTCCGTAGTCGTTCAAGGGGCTACGCAAGTACGCAGGCCAAAAGATGCCATGCGGTGCTTGAGCTGGTGTGCTTGGGGGACAGGAGCCACACTGGGGCAGAGGTTCTGTCAGCTCTGCAGGGGCAGGTTCAGAGGTGGTTGACGCCACGCCAACTTAAGGCAGGAATGGTGGTTTGCGACAATGGCACCAACCTCCTCTCTGCCCTCCGACAGGGACAAATGACCCATGTGCCCTGTTTGGCTCACGTCCTTAACTTGGTGGTGCAGCGGTTCTTGGGCAGGTCCCCGGGCTTACAGGATGTCCTGAGGCAGGCCAGGAAAGTCTGTGTGCATTTCCGCCGGTCATATAATGCCAGTGCTCGGCTGACGGACCTCCAAAAGGAGTTTAACCTGCCCAAGAACCGCCTAATCTGTGACATGCCCACCAGGTGGAACTCAACGTTGGCCATGCTGCAGCGGCTGCACATGCAGCAGAGGGCCATCAATGAGTACCTGTGCGACTATGGCACCAGGACAGGGTCAGGGGAGCTTGTTTTTTTTTCCCCACGCCAGTGGGCCATGATCAGGGATGCATGCACTGTCCTGTCACCATTTGAGGAGGCCACGAGGATGGTGAGCAGTGACAGTGCATGCATCAGTGACACTGTCCCCCTTGTCCACCTGTTGGAGCACACGCTGCGTGGAATAATGGACAGGGCACTTGAGGCAGAACAGAGGCAGGAAGAGGAGGACTTCCTTAGCTCTCAAGGCCCCCTTTATCCAGACAGTGTTCCTGCGTGCCCGCCGATCACACAGGAAGAGGACGAGGAGGAGGAGGAGGAGGAAGATTGTGTCAGTATGGAGGTGGAGCCTGGCACTCAGCATCAGCAGCAGTCTTTAAGGGATCAGTCCCAAGAAACGCATGGACTTGTACGTGGCTGGGAGGAGGTGGCTGCGGACCATGTCGTCCTTAGTGACCCAGAGGACTCCGGACCGAATGCCTCAGCAAACCTACGCTGCATGGCCTCCCTGATCCTGCAAAGCCTGCGTAAGGATCCTCGTATTCGTGGTATCAAGGAGAAGGACCAATACTGGCTGGCAACCCTCCTTGATCCACGTTACAAGGGTAAGGTTGCGGACCTTATCTTGCCATCGCAGAGGGAGCAGAGGATGAAACATCTTCGGGAGGCCTTGCAGAAAGGTCTGTGCAACGCGTTCCCAGAGACTGGGAGGTTACAAACTCCTGTTTCTGGACAACGTGTTGCTGAGGCTTCGGTCAGTCAAAGAAGGAGCGGTGGAGAAGGTGGCCGTCTGACCGATGCGTTCAGACAATTTTTTGGTCCGCAGCCCCAAGGTATGATCGGTTCCAGCAACCATCGCCAGCGTTTGTTTTACATGGTGCAGGAATACCTAGGGGCAAGATCAGACTTGGACACCTTTCCCACCGAAAATCCTCTGGGTTACTGGGTCTTGAGGATGGATCACTGGCCAGAGCTTGCACAGTATGCAATTGAGCTACTGGCCTGTCCTGCATCCAGCGTTCTTTCGGAACGCACATTCAGTGCTGCTGGAGGCGTGGTAACCGATCACAGGGTGCGTCTGTCCACTGACTCGGTCGATCGACTGACCTTCATAAAAATGAATCAGTCTTGCATCACCACCAGCTACCAAGCACCTGATGCTGATGTAACTGAATAATTTTTTTTGAAATCTCAGATCCCTTCAAAGACTGCCTATGCTGATGCTGAGTGACTATCCCTCAGTAATTATCCTCTTCCTCCTCAATCATCACGCTGATAGCTTGTAAGAACATTTTTGGTTCTGGGCGCCACCACCAGTGCCTAAGGCACAATTTTTCAGCCCCTGTTTAACAGGGGCGTGTAATTACAATTTTTGATGTAATACTTTGCAGCAGGGCTCGTTCCTGCATTCCAACTAGAGTGTCTGTGAGGGGTTGCAGTGTTGTGGCACCAGCACCAGTGCCTAAGGCCCATTTTTTCTGCCCCTGTTTAACAGGGGCCTGTAATTACAATTTTTGATGCAATACTTTGCAGCAGGGCTCGTTCCTGCGTTCCAACTAGAGTGTCTGTGAGGGGTTGCAGTGTTGTGGCACCAGCACCAGTGCCTAAGGCCCATTTTTTCTGCCCCTGTTTAACAGGGGCGTGTAATTACAATTTTTGATGCAATACTTTGCAGCAGGGCTCGTTCCTGCATTCCAACTAGAGTGTCTGTGAGGGGTTGCAGTGTTGTGGCACCAGCACCAGTGCCTAAGACCCAATTTTTCAGCCCTTGTTTAACAGGGGCGTGTAATTACAATTTTTGATGCAATACTTTGCAGCAGGGCTCGTTCCTGCGTTCCAACTAGAGTGTCTGTGAGGGGTTGCAGTGTTGTGGCACCAGCACCAGTGCCTAAGGCCTAATTTTTCAGCTCCTGTTCAACAGGGGCATGTAATTACAATTCTTGATCTAATATTTCACAGCAGGGCCCTGTGAGGGCTTACAGTGTTGTGGCCACAGCAACACCTAAGGCCAAAATTTCTGCTGAGTATATAGGGCAGGACCCTACTTTCAAACAACTAACTTACAAACGACTCCTACTTGCAAACGGAAGGAGACAACAGGAAGTGAGATGAAATCTACCCCTAGGAAGGGAAATTCTCTCCTGTAAGAGTTAATATGGGAAAAACATTTCTCCTTTCCACTGATGCTTTCCAATCCATTGGGACAAAAAGTGAGGTGAAATCTTCTGAAGAGGAGGAAAGACAGCAAAACAAATGTCACAGGGGTGATAACCCTTCCCTATGTTTTCCAAAAAGCTTAAAAAAGATTTTTTGGCTGGAGCTAAACACGTTAAAAATGTACCCGTTCAAAAAAAGTGAGGTGAAATCTTCTGAAGAGGAGGAAAGACAGCAAAACAAATGTCACAGGGGTGATAACCCTTCCCTATGTTTTCCAAAAAGCTTAAAAAAGATTTTTTGGCTGGAGCTAAACACGTTAAAAATGTACCCGTTCAAAATTACAAAGAGATTCTACTTAACAACAAACCTACAGTCCCTGTCTTGTTTGCACCGCCTGTATACTGCTGTTCAGAGTATATAGGGCCTGGTGGCCCCACACCTTTCCTTATTTTAATTTGGGTGTGGGGTTCCCCTTAATATCCATACAAGACCCAAAGGGCCTGGTAATGGACTGGGGGGTACCCATGCCGTTTGTCTCACTGATTTTCATCCATATTGCCAGGACCCGACATTACATTAAACCTGCAAGCAGTTTTAAATGAGATTTTTTCCTTTAAAAATGACATTTGGTGCAGGGACTGTTCTAAACACGGGAAACACGCGTCACTTTACAGGCATACTATAGACACCCCTCAGGTACGATATTTAAAGGAATATTTCACTTTTTTTTTTTTACTTTAAGCATCATTAAAATCACTGCTCCCGAAAAAACAGACGTTTTTAAAAGTTTTTTTTGCATTGATACATGTCCCCTGGGGTAGGACCCGGGTCCCCAAACTCTTTTTAGGACAATACCATGCAAATTAGTTTTTAAAATGAGCACTTTTGATTTTGAACGTTCAAGTCCCATAGACGTCAATGGGGTTCTAACGTTCGTGCAAACTTTTGGTCTGTTCGCAAGTTCTGGTGCGAACTGAACCGGGGGGTGTTCGGCTCATCCCTAACCAACACCTAAGGCCCCAATTTCTGCAGAGTATATAGGGCAGGCCCCTACTTTCAAACATCCAACTTACAAAGTTGGATGTTGTGCACAGACAGCAAAACAAAGGGGTGCGTTCTGGTGAGGAGGCAGTGGCTTCCACCAGCACCGCAGTGCCATCCACCAGCACCGCAGTGCCATCCACCAGCACCGCAGTACCTCGGCAAGAAAGGCCAAGGACCCATGCCAGCCTTCCATATGCCCTGCAGAACCTTGTGGCTTCCTCCTAATTCAGGAGAAGCCAATATTCCCCCTTTCACTGCCCAGCCAGGAGTCCAGGTGGACACAGAATTTTTCCCCAATAAATTTTTTTGATTTAATTTTTACAGAGGAAATGCTATCAAATATTGTGGCCCAGTGCAACCTTCATGCACAGCAATTTATATTAAATAATCCAACGTCCTACTATGCCCATCCCTACGAGTGGAGAGACCTAACGGTGGAGGAGTTGAAGGTTTTTTTAGGCCTCACATTTAATATGGGACTCACCAAAAAAACACTTTGATGTCCTATTGGTCAACCCACCTCATCCACCACATGCCAATATTCTCCAAGGTAATGCTCAGAAACAGATACCTCATGATAATGAGGTTCCTTCATTTCAATGACAATACCCAGTGCCCTCCCCGAAATGACCCAAATTATGACAGGCTTTTCAAAACTCGGCCACTTCTAAATTATTTTTCTGAAGTATTCCCCCAGCTGTTTACCCGGGACCAAAACATATGTGTGGATGAGTCCCTTGTTAAATTTAGTGGCAGGCTTAAAATCAAACAATTTATTCCCAGTAAAAGGGCCCGCTATGGGGTGAAGGTATACAAATTATGTGACCGAGTCACAGGGTACATATATGCCTTCGAAGTGTACGAATGGAAAGACACCCAGCTGCAACCCACTAATTGTCCAGACTACTTGGGATCAAGCAGGAAAATTGTTTTGGACCTCATATACCCCCTACTGGAGAAAGGCTACAATTTATACGTAGACAACTTCTACACATCTCTGCCCCTGTTCCACAACCTTCACCGGAAGAAGACACCAAAAAAGACCTTCAAAGTCTCGTCAATAGGAAATTGAGAAAAGGAGAAACGGCAAGTCTACGAAACAAGGAGATTTTGGCAGTGAAGTGGAGGGACAAAAGGAATGTCTACATGTTGTCTTCAATCCGCAATGATACCTTCGTGGAAATCCCCAGAAGGAATGGCCCCATACAAAAACCTAAATGCATCTATGATTATAATTTGTTTATGGGGGGAGTCGACTTAAATGACCAAATGCTGGAACCATACCTTGCCACAAGACGGACATACCATTGGTATAAAAAAGTCGCAATTTATTTTTTTCAATTGGCCATATACAACTCATATGTAATTTACCACAACTCTACCCAAAACCCCAAACGCTTCCTTGGCTACCAGGAGGAAGTTTTCACTGCCCTTATATTCCCGAACGGCGCACCAGACAAAATCCGATCAGATGTTCTTAGTCAACTCTCCGAATGCCACTTTCCCAATAAAATCCCTCCCAAACCAACAGGCCAACGATGTAAAAAAAAATGTAAGGTGTGTACCAGAGCAGGATTCAGAAGAGACACATCTTTTTATTGTGTACAATGTCCTTCCGAACCAGGCCTCTGCATAGGTGAATGTTTTCACCGTTACCATACTTCAGTAAATTATTACTGACCCTGGCTTGTTATTCGACCACACTTCTGTCTGCCGATTCTGTACATACCTCTGCCTGATCTGGAACTGACCCTGGACTGTTATTCATCCATGCTTCTGCCTAATGATTCTGTACATACATCTGCCTGATCTGGAACTGACCCTGGACTGTTATTCGACCATGCTTCTGCCTAACGATTCTGTACATACATCTGCCTGATCTGGAACTGACCTTGGACTGTTTGACCATGTTTTTTGCCTGGCTCATGGACTGATCTTGTACCCTGCTACTGGACTAGTGTGATTCAACACAGGGGTCTCACATATGTGAGGGGCTCCAGAATTGTTTTTCTGGATGAAGAAAACTATTTTTTTTGTTTTCTCAATCCTAGATTAGGGTCTGGAGACTCGGAGGCTTCAAAGAGATTTGGGTGGGAGAAGCCTCTACCCCTGTCCCCATTCTGTCCTGAACGAGGCCCTACTTCTGCCTGTAGGACTTACTGCCGTCATGCCTCTGCCTGTCGCACTGACCACACCACATGGACCTGCCTACTACCAGGACCAATATTTTTGGCACTGCGGACAATATCTCTGCCTGCACTGACCCTGGACTTTATATAGACAGTAACCCTGCCTGCTGCCTGGACAATTGTGTTCGCCGTTGCTGACCAAGTCCCTGCCTGCTGCCTGGACCAGTGCTATCCTTCTGTGTACAACTGCGCTACTACAATCACAGGTAATCTTTTGTTTATGCTTTGCTCAGCATAATGTATTTTGGGGTGTAATTCTTGGTATGTACATGCTATGTGTCCCTGGAACACCTGACAGTGTTCCTTGCATGTTGGATCTCTGTCTATTGTCCTGGTGCTCCAGGGCCTTCAAAAGTGTAATAGGTGGTTGAGAAATGTGATGTGCAATTTATGCTCCTAGAACACCTGATGGTGCTCCCTGCATGTTGGGCCTCTATATGTGGCCAGGCAGTGAAAAAGTCCCACACATGTGGTATCACTATACTCAGGAGGAGTAGCAAAATGTATTTTGGGGTGTCATTTGTGGTATACACATGCCATGTGAGAGAAATAAGCTATTACAATGACAATTTTGTGGGAAAAAAATCTCAATTTTGCAAAGAATTGTGGGAAAAAAACTACAACTTCAAATAACTCACCATGCCTCTAACTAAATACCTTGAAATGTCTACTTTCCAAAAAGGGGTTATTTGGGGGGCATTTGTACTTTCCTGGCTTGTTATGGTCTCAAGAAATGAGATAGGCCACCAGTACATCAGATGTAATCATTTTTTATGATTTGCACAATAGCTTGTAGACTCTAAAACTTTCACACAGACCAAATAATTTCCACTAATTTTTGGTTATTTTTACAAAAGATATGAAGCAGTATAAATTGTGGCCAAAATTTATGAAGAAAAATTACTAATTTGCAAAATTTTATCACAGAAATTAAGAAAAATGTGTTCTTTTTTTCAAAATTTTCGTTTTTTTTTTCATTTATAGCGCAAAAATAAAAAACCCAGAGGTGATCAAATACCACCAAAAGTAAGCTCTATTTGTATGAAAAAAGGACAAAAATCATTTGGGTACAGTGTTGCATGACTGAGTAATTGTCATTCAAAGTGTGAGAGCACTGAAAGCTAAAAATTGGTCAGGATAGGAGGGGGGTTTAAGTGCCCAGTAAGCAAGTGGTTAAAGCCGCAAGCAGTTTTAAATGACTTTTATTCCTTTAAAAATGTCATTTTGTGCAGGGAGTGTTCTAAGCACGGGAAACACGCACCACTTTACAGGCATACTATAGACACCCCCGGTACGATATTTAAAGGAATATTTAACTTTTTTCACTTTAAGCATCATTAAAATCACTGCTCCCGAAAAAACGGCTATTTTTAAAACTTTTTTTGCATTGATACCCCTGGGGCAGGACCCGGGTCCCCAAACCCTTTTTAGGACAATAACTTGCATATTAGCCTTTAAAATTAGCACTTTTGATTTCGAACATTCGAGTTCCATAGACTTTAATGGTGTTCTAAGGTTCGCGCAAACTTTCGGTCTGTTCGCCGGTTCTGGTGCGAACCAAACCGGGGGGTATTCAGCTCATCCCTATTTGACATTACAAAATAGCCTTTTTAGTGGTAAACTGGCATGTTTAAAACCATAAAACAATACACAACTCAGGAACTTACAAAGTTCAACTTTGATAATTTGAAGGCAATATCAGACATTAAGAAGAAAAAACTGTGCTAAGAGTCAATAAAATAAAGCTGCGGCTATAAGTGGGGTACACCAATACAAAAAAAGCAATAAAAAAAAGTGCATTAAAAAACTTAGTACATAAATACAATATGTAATTAAGAAACTCAGTGAAAATGAATACATTCCTTATCAAAGGAATGTCCAACAGCCCAAAAAATGTGAATAAGTGAATAAAGTGAATAAAAAATCCTCAATAGTTCATATGTTGATGGTAGAGGTTCGGGTGAACCAAATTATCTATTAGATGAAATGCTTACCAGATAGTAAGCCAAATCGAGCAGGTGGCTTTAAACCCAGCCTGGGCCTTTGAGGAATCAATCCCGGTGTAAACTGGATGAGTTGCACTCGTAAGGTAGAATTGGATCCACAAAGGTTTACCCAAAATGAATATTTTTAAAAAACATAGCGTAATACTGACAAAAAATTAAATTCAAAAAAGGAAAAGAAAAAATGTGACACTCCACCAGTGACAAAATCATAAGGTGACTTTTTTAATGGGGAAATTGAAAACTTCACCTTATGACGAAACGCATCTGGGAGGTACGTGCTGATGTCACCACGTCGCCCCATTGAGGACGGGAGTCTGTTTGAGTGCCGGCCGGCATTGCTTTTTATGCTTCGTTTTTTGTAAGTGCTATTTCAATTTTAATAAAGTTTGAAACGGTATCACACTATTTGCCACTATTTTTTATAATATGTGCACTGCGGAGCTTGTGATATGGATGTCATGACGGATCTACGTCGATCCATGCCAGGAAGTCGTCTCTGTGGTTGTGCTAGTCTGCTTATATAAAGTTTGCCATCTGGTAAGCAGGATTTTTATGTGGCTTGCTGCACCTTTGATATCCCTTTCCATTTTCATCCGGTGGATAGCTACATGCTTATTTGTTTTATAAATATCTGGTAAGCGGATCTTTTGTAAGGTATATGCACCAGCTTTTCTTATTGGAGATTACTCACTTTATTGCATGATTGCATGTCACTCACACAACGACCCTATGTGTGCCTATAGGCACTGGGTGGTCTTATGATTACTTATGATTTTGTCACTGGTGGAGTGTCACATTTTTTCTTTTCCTTTTTTGAATTTAATTTTTTGTCAGTATTACGCTATGTTTTTTAAAAATATTCTTTTTGGGTAAACCTTCGTGGATCCAATTCTACCTTATGAGTGTGACTCGTCCAGTTTACACCGTGATTGATTCCTCAAAGGCCCAGGCTGGGTTTAAAGCCACCCGCTCGATTTGGCTTACTATCTGGTAAGCATTTCATCTAATATATAATTTGTTTCACCCGAACCTCTACCATCAACATATGAACTATTGAGGATTTTTTATTCACTTTATTCACTTATTCACATTTTTTGGGCTGTTGGACATTCCTTTGATAAGGAATTTATTCATTTTCACTGAGTTTCTTAATTACATATTGTATTTATGTACTAAGTTTTTTAATGTGCGTTTTTTTTTTATTGCAATATCAGACATTAGTATGTCCAAACTGTGATGATATTGCCTTCATCAAATGGGGTGATGTCACCCCTGTGAAAGCCAAATTTTGAAGATGCACACAAATTGAGAGTCAAAATGGGGATTTCCCTCCTGATCCCATGCCTAATGTCAACATGTGCTAGCTCCCATCATGGAGGATCAATGGACATGTTTTGGTGGTACAACCCCTTCCTCTCAGCTACTTGAGTTGTGAGGAAGGGGTTGCACCCACAAAATGTGTACATTGATATCCCGTGATGGCAGATAGCACATGTTGACTAGGGATGAGCCGAACACCCCCCTGTTCGGTTCGCACCAGAACATGCGAACAGGAAAAAAGTTTGTTCGAACATGCGAACACCGTTAAAGTCTATGGGACACGAACATGAATAATCAAAAGTGCTAATTTTAAAGGCTTATATGCAAGTTATTGTCATAAAAAGTGTTTGGGGACCTGGGTCCTGCCCCAGGGAACATGGATCAATGCAAAAAAAAGTTTTAAAAACGGCCGTTTTTTCAGGAGCAGTGATTTTAATAATGCTTAAAGTCAAACAATAAAAGTGTAATATCCCTTTAAATTTCGTACCTGGGGGGTGTCTATAGTATGCCTGTAAAGGGGCGCATGTTTCCTGTGTTTAGAACAGTCTGACAGCAAAATGACATTTTGAAGGAAAAAACTCATTTAAAACTACCCGCGGCTATTGCATTGCCGACAATACACATAGAAGTCCATTGATAAAAACGGCATGGGAATTCCCCAAAGGGGAACCCCGAACCAAAATTAAAAAAAAAAAATGACGTGGGAGTCCTCCTAAATTCCATACCAGGCCCTTCAGGTCTGGTATGGATATTAAGGGGAACCCCGGCCAAAATTAAAAAAAAAAAATGACGTGGGGTTCCCCCTAAATTCCATACCAGACCCTTCAGGTCTGGTATGGATTTTAAGGGGAACCTCGCGCCAAAAAAAAAAAAAAAATGGCGTGGGGTCCCCCCAAAAATCCATACCAGACCCTTATCCGAGCACGCAACCTGGCAGGCCGCAGGAAAAGAGGGGGGGACGAGAGTGCGGCCCCCCCTCCCTCCTGAACCGTACCAGGCCACATGCCCTCAACATTGGGAGGGTGCTTTGGGGTAGCCCCCCAAAACACCTTGTCCCCATGTTGATGAGGACAAGGGCCTCATCCCCACAACCCTGGCCGGTGGTTGTGGGGGTCTGCGGGCGGGGGGCTTATCGGAATCTGGAAGCCCCCTTTAACAAGGTGACCCCCAGATCCCGGCCCCCCCCTGTGTGAAATGGTAAGGGGGTACATAAGTACCCCTACCATTTCACGAAAAAAGTGTCAAAAATGTTAAAAATGACAAGAGACAGTTTTTGACAATTCCTTTATTTAAATGCTTCTTCTTTCTTCTATCTTCCTTCATCTTCTGGTTCTTCCGGCTCTTCTGGTTCTTCTGGTTCTTCCTCCGGCGTTCTCGTCCAGCATCTCCTCCGCGGCGTCTTCTGTCTTCTTCTCCTCGGGCCGCTCCGCACCCATGGCATGGGGGGGAGGCTCCCGCTCTTCTCTTCTTCTCTTCTTCTCTTCTTCTCTTCTTCTCTTCTTCATTTTCTTCTCCGGGCCGCTCCGCAATCCATGCTGGCATGGAGGGAGGCTCCCGCTGTGTGACGGCGCTCCTCGTCTGACAGTTCTTAAATAACGGGGGGGCGGGGCCACCTGGTGACCCCGCCCCCCTCTGACGCATGGTGACTTGACGGGACTTCCCTGTGGCATTCCCCGTGACGTCACAGGGAAGTCCCGTCAAGTCACCGTGCGTCAGAGGGGGGCGGGGTCACCGGGTGGCCCTGCCCCCCCGTTATTTAAGAACTGTCAGACGAGGAGCGCCGTCACACAGCGGGAGCCTCCCTCCATGCCAGCATGGATTGCGGAGCGGCCCGGAGAAGAAAATGAAGAAGAGAAGAAGAGAAGAAAAGAAGAAAAGAAGAAAAGAAGAAGAGAAGAGCGGGAGCCTCCCCCCCATGCCATGGGTGCGGAGCGGCCCGAGGAGAAGAAGATAGAAGACGCCGCGGAGGAGATGCTGGACGAGAACGCCGGAGGAAGAACCAGAAGAGCCAGAAGAGCCAGAAGAACCAGAAGATGAAGGAAGATAGAAGAAGCATTTAAATAAAGGAATTGTCAAAAACTGTCTCTTGTCATTTTTAACATTTTTGACACTTTTTTCGTGAAATGGTAGGGGTACTTATGTACCCCCTTACCATTTCACACAGGGGGGGGGCCGGGATCTGGGGGTCACCTTGTTAAAGGGGGCTTCCAGATTCCGATAAGCCCCCCGCCCGCAGACCCCCACAACCACTGGCCAGGGTTGTGGGGATGAGGCCCTTGTCCTCATCAACATGGGGACAAGGTGTTTTGGGGGGCTACCCCAAAGCACCCTCCCAATGTTGAGGGCATGTGGCCTGGTACGGTTCAGGAGGGAGGGGGGGCCGCACTCTCGTCCCCCCCTCTTTTCCTGCGGCCTGCCAGGTTGCGTGCTCGGATAAGGGTCTGGTATGGATTTTTGGGGGGACCCCACGCCGTTTTTTTTTTTTTTTTGGCGCGGGGTTCCCCTTAAAATCCATACCAGACCTGAAGGGTCTGGTATGGAATTTAGGGGGAACCCCACATCATTTTTTTTTTTTAATTTTGGCCGGGGTTCCCCTTAATATCCATACCAGACCTGAAGGGCCTGGTATGGAATTTAGGGGGACCCCCACGTCATTTTTTTTTTTTAATTTTGGTTCGGGGTTCCCCTTTGGGGAATTCCCATGCCGTTTTTATCAATGAACTTCTATGTGTATTGTCGGCAATGCAATAGCCGCGGGTAGTTTTAAATGAGTTTTTTCCTTCAAAATGTCATTTTGCTGTCAGACTGTTCTAAACACAGGAAACATGCGCCCCTTTACAGGCACACTATAGACACCCCCCAGGTACGAAATTTAAAGGGATATTACACTTTTATTGATTGACTTTAAGCATTATTAAAATCACTGCTCCTGAAAAAATGGCCGTTTTTAAAACTTTTTTTTGCATTGATCCATGTCCCCTGGGGCAGGACCCAGGTCCCCAAACACTTTTTATGACAATAACTTGCATATTAGCCTTTAAAATTAGCACTTTTGATTTCTCCCATAGACTTTTAAAGGGTGTTCCGCGGCATTCGAATTTGCCGCGAACACCCCAAATTGTTCGCTGTTCGGTGAACTTGCGAACAGCCAATGTTCGAGTCGAACATGAGTTCGACTCGAACTCGAAGCTCATCCCTAATGTTGACACATTGTGTGCATCTTCAAAATTTGGCTTTCAATATGCTTCCATAAAGATTCAAAAATGTTAAATATATCAACAAATGGAAGAATTTAGGTGTGTTTTAGATTCTGCCTAAAACATCAATGATATTTTTGAGTCTTTTTTCAACATCATTGATGTCTTCCTTGATCTTCTGTAAATCCTGATTGCACACCATGATCTCCCCGATGAGGACATGTGCACTTGCACTTGTGAAATGAGTTTATTCTTCCACAACAACATCACCTAAAATAAAAAAACACACCATGTATTATAAATATGCAGGCATACATCTATTATCTGAAGCTGCAGTCTCAGACACTCACCTGTTGTGGTCACTATTTCGCCCACTTCATAAACCTCTCCTTCCTTCACATCCTCTGGTTGTGGTGTTGGTATTTCCCCTTCTTTAGGAGGTTGAGGGTCCTTGGTGTCCTCTGATGTCCTAAGTCTTTTCTCCCCTATGTTAATGAAAAAAGGTATACTTAGCACACAGATACTTGAGGGCAGAAATAGGAATCTGAAACATTGCTTGGAAGTGTCGTAGATTATCTTTTTGTGCAGAGTTCCAAGCTGAAGACATTTTTTTTACCTTTCTAAAGCTGGAATACTTACCTTTTTTGTACAATTTTCACACATGGAGACACCCCTAGTATCCACTGGAGCACCTGTGTGGGACACCATAAAAAGTTTGTTCTGGTGTCCTACACTAGTGCTCCTGCATCCAGATGTGTAAACAGCTGCTGAGTGTCCTCTCCTTACACTGAATCAAGTTTGCATTTCATTCTAGTTATAAACCTATCTAGACAACAATGTACTAAATTTCTTTTAATACAAATAGGCCTGAACAAATGTAGTCAACCTGGATCTGCCAAAAATATTGTATTAGTGGGCAAACAAACAATATTTACTATGAACGATTACTGTGCCCACGAACCTGAAACTTGCCATTTTAAACTGTACGACAGTAAAGAAAAGCACACGGAGCAGCATGCAAGTAATATTAATAATAGGAACACACAACAACTACTTACTTTTTTGAAGAACTCTCTTGATCTTTCTGTACTGATCATGCTCCCTCAATTTCAGGTCTGACCAACGTTTCCTCAATTGATCCTTTGACTGTCGTACCCCAAAATTCCTGTGCAGACTTTTCACAACTTCAGTCATGATCTTGGCCTTTCTCACATTTTGTGTTTGGGTAAGGTCAATGCTTCCCATCATAGTCAGCCCTCTTCAAGATGTCCACCATCTCCACCAACTTTATAAAGGACATATTTGAGGCCTTAAATCTCCTCCTGGATCGGGATGTTCGTGGCTCCGGGCTTTTGTCATTGCTGCTGCTGCTGTCTGCGTGCACTTGCTCTTTCTCCGCCATGTGCTCTCCCACTGCGCCGAAAGACAAGGGGCGGGGAATAGACTAGAAGGAATGTATAGGGCGGGCGTAGTTTCACGCATGCACAGTGTATATAAAGTGTAACACGCGTGCGTCTTATGTACGATCTGTGAGTGGAGGAAGGAGTAGCGGAAGCGCCGATCGTTCTAACGAAGGTACAATTTTAACTTGGTGCATTAGTGGCCTATACTGCTTCTAGATTGAGGTCTATATTGGGACAAGATAAGAAGAGTTTAGCCTGACATTAGGGTTTGTCTTGTGTTGTGTCTTGCAGAGAAAATGGATGGCTTCAATGATCACAACTTCCTCCCCTATTCATAGACAAGTACAGGGAGCTGCCCTGTCTGTGGCAGGTGAAACATCCACATTATAATCATAAACAAAAGAGGCAGGCAGCACTGGAGAAACTGCTGGAGTTGGTGAAGCCGCAGATCCCCACGGCAACCATCCCCTATTTGAAGGCAAAAATTGGTGGGCTGAGGAGCACTTATAATAGGGAGCGCAATCAAATCCAGGATTCCATGAGAACAAGAGCTGCAGCAGATGTCATTTATGTCCCTAGGGTGTGGTACTATGACAGACTGCGTTTTCTGTCAGACCAGACTGAAGTCAGGCAATCACTCTTACATAAATGCTTTCATTAATAAATCTTGATATGCAGTGTTTTACAGACCATTTTTATGGTTTGCTGAGTGTATGCAGTTATTTGTTCATTTTCTAACACAATTTATTATTTTGAAGGTATCGGGATGTTTCAGATATGGAAATATCAGTTCTGCGTCTCATAAAGAGACTCTGGCTGGTGTTTACTTTCGGGGTTTTTCTTGTTCCCTTATTGTTAATGGGGGAGCGGGAAAAACTTTAAAACCTGCCTGACACACAATTTTGAAGGTATCGGGATGTTTCAAACATGGAAATATTAGTTCTGGGTCTCATAAAGAGACTCTGGCTGGTGTTTACTTTCAAGGTTTTTCTTGTTCCCTTATTGTTAATAACTGTGTATTATAACACCACTCATCCCACTGATACTTACCTTTTTTTAATCATCTGTTCCTAATCATCTAACCATCTGGGTCTCATAAAGAGACTCTGGCTGGTGTTTACTTTCAAGGTTTTTCTTGTTCCCTTATTGTTAATAACTGTGTATTATAACACCACTCATCCCACTGATACTTTCCTTTTTCTAATCATCTGTTCCTTTGTACCCTGTTTCCCCGAAAATAAGACCTAGCGTGATTGTCGGTGATAGCTGCAATATAAGCCCTACCTCCCAAATAAGCCCTAGTTAAAGTCCTTGTAGGTCTTATTTTAAGGGTAGAGCTTATTTTCGGGGGAAACAGGGTAGGGCTTATTTGGGGGGTAGGGCTTATATTGCAGCCATCACTGACAATCACGCTAGGTCTTATTTTCGGGGAAACAGGGTATTATCAACCATTGTTTGATTATATACATTATATTGATTAACAAGAGTTTTTCTATGGATCATACATTTTTTAATTTTTATGTATAGGAGTAATGTTTACTAACAATCATGCACCTTTATAGGTTCACATGTGATGTCAATGTGGCAGTCAGATCCTCACACTGCCGTCCTGTATCTAGGTTTAGTCTGTGTCTCTAGGCATGCTTGTCCTCTGTTGTCCTGTGCGCCGCCGTAGAGCCCACCTTGCAAATTGCCTCTCTTGTTATATGAGTGGCTATCGGGCCACGAGTGCTGGCTCTTCTTAGTGTGATGACGTTTCCGCCTATTTTGGGCATGTGGGTGTGGTTATCTCATCCCCAGCCCTGCCAGCTCACAGGCTGATGCCTGCAATGAGAAAGAGGCTTGGAACACAAACACTAGAGCACAATGACATTGCTACGGCCACGTCGCACATGTGACCACGGAGGGTGGGTGATCTAGGGCTGTAATTGGTTCACATAGTCACATGACCATCCAGGAAGTAAGGTGTGCGTGTGCAGAGGATCGCTGATTGGTCATATTACCTGCCCTATGTCAGCACTCCCAGCTGATTGGCTGTTTTGTTAAATTTAAGGTCTTTATATAGCGTGGTGCCTAACACTAGGTTTTATGCCCCAGTTGAAGGACTTTTGTCCGAAACATGTCGGGTTGCTGAGCCTTTGTGTTTTCTGACACCACTCGATACTGTTTTTTATTCTTTACTTTTTATGTGATCACTCCCTGTACCCACCCGACTAGGTGGATTGTACTGTTAAGCTTTTGCTGTTTTAATACATTTTTATTTTTGGATTTACGCACTATGTGGAGGCCCTTCTCTTCTTTCCTTTTTTATGGTTTGATGTGACACCATTTGGAGTTCGTACATCCTATCAAGTGTGACCATCAGATGGTAGTCCAAGTTCGTTAGCAGGGCTGTCCTAGCTACACCATCTGCTTACCACGGATTTTGACAGAAGTATTGAGGCGTATCTCCACACCAGCTCCTTCCATCAAATATCTGCCGGATTGTTGAATCCAAACACCTGATTGACCCACCGCCGTATGGTGAGTGTGTCCACTTCTCATGGTAACCGTACCCATTCCTTCAATATTTCCATCTTGATGCTGTAAATATCTTATGAAGAGGTTATTCCTGTCACTTACAGTAGTTGATTTACTATCATCTACAGGCATCATCTACACATGAGACTTTATTTCATTTTACTGAAGAATCTCCAATTTTTTTGGTTTATCACAGACAGTTTTAGTTGCAGGTTTTTTTTTTTTGCTGTCTTACATGGACATTTTCACCTACCTGTGACAAACTTTCCTGATTTGTTTGTCCTTTTGTTGTTGTATATTGTTCACGTTGATATCTGACCTACAAGTTACTATCAGCTTTATATTTGCACATGAGGTGATACTTCACTTTTGCACTTTGTTACACACTAGCACTGCATTTTTTATCTTTTCACTTGTTTGTGCAGTTTACTATACTGATTATGCTAGCTGCTTTATTATATTTGACCTACTTTTAAGTTTTATCACTAGTAGCGCGACATTGTTTCATATTTATTGCTTTCTCTTTTATAGTTACCCACTGTCGCTGCCACTATTTCACCCATATCACAATATGGATGTTTTTGAATATTGCACTACCCGCTCCCTCGTTACTGAAGGAGTGTTTGTTACTCTGAATACTAATACAGGTAGGAGGCTTTTTCATGCGACTTAAAAATCTCATGGTCTCCGAAATTCACTTATTATGGGACATTGCGTTCCTGGAGCAATATTTTAAGGAACACATGGTCCCGAGAGGCCTTAGGTGGGATATCTATCCCCAACAGGATGAGGTGGAGACTGAAGCCTGCTTCCGTTATTTTAACGAGGCCAGCATTAGCTTGCTATGTTTCCTGGTGGACAAAAAAAGAAATAGATTGTCCAAGATAGATAGGGAGATCAAGGAGCTAAGGGACCTACTCCTTCCTCATAAATTCTCTCCTGAGTATAGTTCTCTCTCGGCTAATCTTAAGAATCATCTGGAGAAAGAAGAGAGAGAACAACGTACGAAGAAGCAATAAAGGTACACACGCGATGCCAATAATTATAGGAATAAACTTGTGTTCAATTGGCAGAAAAAAAGAAAATACTCTACTATAGAGGTCCCAGATCCAGCTGGTATGGATACATCACTCCCCCCTAACCCAAGAGGGGTGATGGAGCCATCAACGCCCTTGGTACAGGCTAAACAAGCATCTACCGTGAGGAAAATTGAGCATCCTCCCACCCAGAAAGGGCAGAGGGGTCAGAATGGGAGAACCCACACCCCTAATCATCCATCTAGACAGAATTTTCCCCATCTCAATCAAAGAAGGGGTGGTACAAATAGAGGTAGAGGTTCCTCCCACGGGAGAAGCGACAATTACAGATACCAAGAATCACACACACGTGGTAGATCCCCCCAATATAATCAACATGAGGGCCAATACCAAGAGCAGTACCATTCATATCAGACTCCCATTCGTACTTACAACAGATTCTCACCTTTAAGGGAAGAATTGCACGGAACAGATCAAATATACAATACCCATATATGGAAAGGAAATAGAACCATTTCGACAGATCACTATACACCTACAATCACACCCACCCTGACCCCCCCAGCATGAGGATTTTCCTCGGGAGCTTACGGGCTCAAAATGAAGAGCAGATACAAGCGAGGCACCTGAGGGGGGAGGCGGGCTAGGAAAAAGAAAAAGACAATAGAGGCCAGTGGTATTTTTAATTTAAGTCAGGTGACATTTACTGATGCGGAGCTTTATGTATTGGATAAGGGTCTCAAGTTTGCCCCCCCAAGAAGTTGAACAAATTTGAGACTTTTATTGATATCCAGAAATATAAAAGAAACCTGAACATACACAGGCATTTTTTGGCCAACCCCTCTGAGCCTAGAAGCATTACTGGACAGAGGGATGAGGTTGTACATTCTGGTTTATCAAACCCTTCTCTTTTTAACCCCCCAAGTGTTACAGCTCCATCTATAAAAGTTTTTTGCAATTTGGTGCTAAAAGATCTGGAATCATTACCCAAGAAACGGATTTATGACCATCCAAACCTCACAATTGGTCTGAAATCCCTATGTGAACAAAAGGATCTTGTAATCCGCCCTGCGGACAAGGGCGGTGGTTTGGTAATTCTTGATAAAAAAGATTATCACACAGAAATGTGTTGAATTCTTAGTGATGATTAACCCTACATGGCCTTACCTGGCGACCCCACTAAGGAATTTAAGAAACATCTTGTTGACCTTATCGATAGGGGTTTTCACCAGGGGATTCTAGATAAGAAAGAAAGGGATTATATAGTACCAGTAGGCCCACATATTCCAGTTATGTATTATCTCCCCAAGATACATAAAAGCACTACCAAGCCCCCAGGAAGACCTATCATTAGTGGGATAGATTCAATAACATCCCGAATCGGCCGTTATATCGACTTTTTTCTGCAGCCGCTAGTACACACAGTTCCATCATATCTAAGGGATACAGGCGATACGATTCGCTGTTTAGAATCTATTGATGTTCACGATGACCTGCTTCTTGTAACAGCCGACGTTACGGCTTTGTACACGTGTATCCCACATAGATTGGGATTAGCGGCTGTGGAATATTACCTGTCCACTAGTGAACAACTTCCATATGTCCAACAAGGATACATTATGGAACTTCTCCGCTTTGCCACACAGACCAATTATTTTTGGTAAAATAACCAATTTTTTCTACAGAAGAAGGGGGTGGCAATGGGGGCTAAATTTGCCCCCAGCCTCGCCAATCTTTTCATGGCTCTTTGTGAGGAGGATGTCGTCTATCCACTGCAGCAACCCGAGCTCACCTTATGGGCCAGGTACATAGACGACATCCTCCTCCTATGGAGAGGAGATGAAGAGACTTTACAAAACTTCATGGCTACCCTGAATGATAACGCAAGAGGGGTCGCCCTCACCTATGAGGTCAGCTCTGTTTCCATCCATTTTTTGGATTTGGAGATCTCCATAGTCGATCATCGCCTTGTTACTACTACTTTTTTTAAACCGACAGACAGAAATGGATACATCCCCACTGACAGTTGCCATTATGGCCCCTGGCTCGATTCCATACCCCGGAGCCAGTTGTTATGTATCCGAAGAAATTGTACAGACTCTACGGACTTTTTAAGACAAGCCCAGTTCCTCAAACAACGATTTGTGGATAAAGGTTACCAGTCTTAAAGTATTGATGAAGAGATAGAGAGAATTTTTTCATTAGACCGAGGTACGCTTGTCGCAGAACGACCTAAACGAGTTCCTGACAATAAATTTAAATGGTCCTTGGTCACTCAGTTGTCAGTCCAACACAAACAGGTTGAACTTGAAACCATTCTTAACCGTCATTGGAATATTTTGAAGAGTGACCCAATACTTGGTCCAGTACTTCCTACTAAAGCAGGTATAATTTATAAGGGGGCACCATCCTTACGAAGTCGGATTTCCCATAATGTAGTAGATGCCCCAAAAAAACCTACATTTTTTCCTCAATCCAAGAGATTCTATCCCTGCAAAAAATGTAATGTATGTGTACACAACATTTGTGGACGGAAAAAATCAGAGTCTTTTCAATCTACTGTCACCTCTTCTATCTATCACATGAAACATTTTACCGCATCTGCCAGCCGGTACGTAGTGTACCTCATCACATGTCCATGTCACAAGCAATATGTGGGATGTACCATAAGACCATTCTCGGTTAGAATAAACAAACATATTGCTTCCATCAAATTGGGCCGCACCAATCACAGCGTCCCCCGACACTATTTAGAATTTCATGATGAAAATCCCAGTGGCACCAAGTTCCAAATTATCGATAAATTTGTCCCACATTGGAGGGGGGGACCAAGCATCAGAGGGGTATCCCAACTTGAGACTTTCTGGATATACCAGCTGAAGTGTTACTCCCCCTATGGGTTAAATATAGAATGGGACATAAATGCTTTCATTAATAAATCTTGATATGCAGTGTTTTACAGCCCATTTTTATGGTTTGCTGAGTGTATGCAGTTATTTGTTCATTTCCTGCCTGAAACACAATTTATTATTTTGAAGGTATCGGGATGTTTCAGACATGGAAATATCAGTTCTGGGTCTCATAAAGAGACTCTGGCTGGTGTTTACTTTCGGGATTTTTCTTGTTCCCTTATTGTTTATGGGGGAGCGGGAAAAACCTTGAAACCTGCCCGACACACAATTTTGAAGGTATCGGAATGTTTCAAACAAAAATATTAGTTCTGAGTCTCATAAAGAGACTCTGGCTGGTGTTTACTTTCAAGGTTTTTCTTGTTCCCTTATTGTTAATAACTGTGCATTATAACACCACTCATCCCACTGATACTTACCTTTTCCTAATCATCTGTTCCTTTGTATTATCAACCATTGTTTGATTATGATGCATTATATTAATTAAGAAGAGTTTTTCTATGGATCATACATTTTTTAATTTTTATTCCACAAAGATATGTATAGGATTAATGTTTACTAACAATCATGCACCTTTATAGGTTCACATGTGATGTCAATTTGGCAGTCAGATCCTCACACTGCCATCCTGTATCTAGGTTTGGTCTGTGTCTCTAGGCATGCTTGTCCTCTGTTGTCCTGTGCACCGCCATAGAGCCCACCTTGCAAATTGCCTCTCTTGTTATATGAGTGGCTATTGGGCCACGAGTGCTGGTTCTTCTTAGTGTGATGACGTTTCCGCCTATTTTGGGCATGTGGGTGTGGTTATCTCATCCCCAGCCCTGCCAGCTCACAGGCTGATGCCTGCAATGAGAAAGAGGCTTGGAACACAAACACTAGAGCACAATGACGTTGCTACGGCGGCGTCGCACATGTGACCACGGAGGGTGGGTGTTCTAAGGCTGTAATTGGTCACATGACCATCCGGGAAGTAAGGTGTGTGTGTGTGCAGAGGATCGCTGATTGGTCATATTACCTGCCCAATGTCAGCACTCTCAGCTGATCGGCTGCTTTGTTAATTTTAAGGTCTTTATATAGTGTGGTGCCTAACACTAGGTTTTATGCCCCAGTTGAAGGACTTTTGTCCGAAACATGTCGGGTTGCTGAGCCTTTGTGCTTTCTGACACCACGCGATACTGTTTTTTATTCTTTACTTTTTATGTGATCACTCCCTGTACCCACCCGACTAGGTGGATTGTACTGTTAAGCTTTTGCTGTTTTAATACATTTTTATTTTTGGATTTACGCACTATGTGGAGGCCCTTCTCTTCTTTCCTTTTTTATGGTTTGATGTGACACCATTTGGAGTTCGTACATCCTATCAAGTGTGACCATCAGATGGTAGTCCAAGTTCGTTAGCCGGGCTGTCCTAGCTACACCATTTGCTTACCACATATTGAGGCGTATCTCCACACCAGCTCCTTCCATCAAATATCTGCCAGATTGTTGAATCCAAACACCTGATTGACCCACCGCCGTATGGTGAGTGTGTCCACTTCTCATGGTAAGCGTACCTATTCCTTCAATATTTCCATCTTGATGCGGCAAATATCTTATGAAGAGGTTATTCCTGTCACATACAGTGGTTGATATACTATCATCTACAGGCATCATCTACACATGGGACTTTATTTCATTTTACTGAAGAATCTCCTATTTTTTTGGTTTATCACAGACAGTTTTAGTTGCAGTTTTTTTTTTTTTTTTTTGCTGTCTTACATGGACATTTTCACCTACCTGTGACAAATGTTCCTGATTTGTGTGTCCTTTTGTTGTTGTATATTGTGCACGTTGATATCTGACCTACAAGTTACTATCAGCTTTATATTTGCACGTGAGGTGATACTTCACTTTCGCACTTTGTTACACACTAGTGCTGCATTTTTTATCTAATCACTCTCAACTCTTGCTTCCACTCTTTCTTCCATGCTTCCTTCCACCCCAGCTGAAGCTTCCGATGTCCAACCTGGGCCTTCCAGCCAGGAAGATGTGGAGGAGCCCAGCTTAAGTCAGGTATAGCATTGCTCTACATATTTCTTGACGTAAAATGAATGATGTTAACTAGATGTTATTATTGATCACTAATTGCTGATTTAATAAAATGTTTTACATATCAATGGAAAGTAGTGGCCAAAAATGTTTGGGACAAGAATGAAAAATGCTGGGGTCAGAATGATAGTCTTTTCTATTTGTTAACGTTCAATTTGCAACAGTCATGAGCTGAAAATTGTGTGTTTGATGAATAAAAAACTAAAACTATGTCCCTTTTTCATACACAGGAAATAATTAATAAAAAGTAGTGCTGCGCAAATAAAATGTCCTTAAATCAACATAAATGGAATGTGATGACAAGATTGGAAGACAGGAACCACCAGTGAACGATTCAA
The DNA here is from genome assembly GCF_042186555.1 of Aquarana catesbeiana. Lineage (NCBI taxonomy): Eukaryota > Metazoa > Chordata > Amphibia > Anura > Ranidae > Aquarana > Aquarana catesbeiana. The sequence goes on from NC_133326.1 coordinate 303,700,321, forward strand.
GCTGTCAAAAATATCTGAGTGGTGACTAAGATCCCTCCACCGAACATGGATGGCCCCTCACCTTAGACACTCGACCTGAGACAGGCCATAAAGCATAAACAGCAAATCTTGAATAGATCGATCCTAGTGATGATGGTATCTCCTTCCCATATCAGCACTCAGCATAAAAACGGATGTTGCATATGAAATAGAAAGGCAAACAACATAGTGCTCTCCGTAGCCAATTTATTAAGTAAAGTAAAAATGATAAAATTTTGCACTCACAGGAACCGGCACTCAGATCCAAGTGCCGGCTAGAAAACTTGTGATCGAATCAGCCGATGGCCGCGGGTGATGTCATGCGCTCCTACCCCCCGTACGCGTTACGTCCTATGGGCGGGACTTTATCAGCGTGGGGCAGGATGCGCATGACGTCACCCGCGGCCATCGGCCATTTATGTTGATTTAAGGACATTTTATTTGCGCAGCACTACTTTTTATTAATTATGTCTTTGAGGTATTATTTGAATTAGCCTTAGTGCTTGCTTGTATTTACTTTTTTGTGTCCGCAGATCAGTCAGCCCTGAATTTATACATATCATTTCTTATCATACACAGGAAAGCCTCAGGCAGGAGGAGGGCGTGGAATGTGGCAGCCAGGAGGAGGCTGTGGAATGTGGCAGCCAGGAGGTGGCAAGGGAAAGTGGCATCCAGGAGGTGGCAGGGGTAAGTGACAGCCAGGATGTGGCCCGGCCCAGTAGCCTGACCGAATCCCAGGTCCCTCCCCTCCACCTTCCAACCAAAATGCCCAGGAAGGGGAGTAACGTGGAGGAGGCAGCGCTTGGGCTGATTCCGGAGGCTAATGCTGCCCTCAGAACCACCCCCACTCTTCAAGAGGATGAAATGGAGGAGGGCCAATGTCTCATCTGTGAGAAAATTATGTATCTGACCCTAAATATGGGGTTGAGGGGCCAACTCACAAGCAAAACCCACCTGTGTGAGTTGGACCATCCTCCTCCTCCTCCACCTCCTGCCACAACTCCAAAACCACAGCCTGGAAGCAAGCCTGGAAGGAAGAGTGGAAGGAAGACAAGAGTGTGATGGCCTGGGTTCAGTCTGGTCTGACAAAAGATGCAGGCTGTGGTATGACCACAGCCTGGGGACATATATGTCATCTGCTGCTGTTCCTGATCTCTTGTAATCTCTATAATCACTTGTGCTCACTATTATATGGACTCCTCAGGCTACCAATTTTGCCTGTAAAATAGTTGATGTGTGCCCTGGGGTACAAAGGCTTTGCCAATCTCACCAGTTTCTCCAGCGTTGCCTTCCTCTTTATTTTATTATGACCCATAATAAATGGCTATTTTGTATTCACAAATACTTGCCTATGTGTTTTACTTAAAAAAGGACAGTTTGTTTGTGAGTAGGCAGGTACATTTCCTAAATACAATGTCAAATTAACAAGGGACACCAACACCAACCAACCTCCTTGAGGTTAAAAAAATACAAGATAATAATGGTGTTGTGGTAACTTGACACACAAAATGAAAAACAATATTATGGAGAGCATTAGAATTTTTTTTTAAAAAAAGGCAGGAGATCTTGATAAAAAAAACACTATAAACAACAAATAAAAACATTATTATGGAGAGCTGACGAAAAAAAAAAATATTCAGGAGATCACGAGAAATAATAAAGAAATAATTTTTTTCAGAACTCTGTGTGAATATCAGCAGCAAAACAACTTCATTATTCTAGCATTATAAAGAAGAAGAGAATGCACTGCATTAAAAGATTTTCAAATTTGCAGTGTGACGAATGTGCTATCTCCATTACGAACGCTAGTTTTACCAGACCGAATGCTTCCGTCTCGTAATTGATTTAGAGCATGCATGGAACTTTGTGCATCGGAATTGTGTACACATGATCGAAATTTACGAGAATGGATTTTGTTGTCAGAAAATTTGAGATCCAGATCTCAAATTTTGTGTGTCTGAAATTCCGACGGAAAATGTCCGATGGAGCCTACACACGGTCAGAATTTCCGACAACAAGCTCCCATCGAACATTTGTTGTCGGAAAATCCAACCGTGTGTGCGCAGCATTAGTATATTGATCACTGTGGATCACATAATCACATGCACCTCATCCATTCATCAGAAAACTCTTGCATTCTATTCATTGAAAAGAATGCAAGACTCTTTATTAATGGAGGAGGTACAGAGCGAGTGACCCACAGTAATCATTGTGCTAAGTGTAGTGCAGCCAGATCTATAACCCTTAGCTCTGGCAGTTCGGCTCCATTAGGAGACCGCTGCCTGAGTAAAAGTAAGATATGTAATAAATGCTTCAGCAGCCACAGATAAGTCACTCAACTTATTTTTTCTGTGCAAATGGCTTTAAAGTGAACCTGTGCCCAGACTATCCACTATCAAGTATTTACATATTCTGAACAAGCATTTAAAGCACTTTCATTCAATCTCCTTGAAAACTTTTTGCAACTATAGGCATTGTGGAGAAACTCACCAGCAATGTTCATAACAAAGGACACTGAAATCATATTGCTTTTTCCCTTCACTTACTGCTGAAGCAGAATCTTGACAGATTACCATCCTTCTAAAGTAAACAAACACCAGGTGTTTTTCGAAGTTGTTAGGCTTGGTTCACACTACAGAAATTTGGGAGCCGACTTGTCAGACCTCAAGTTGCCCTAAGTCGCTTGACATTAGAAATTACATTTAAGTGAATGAGAGCCATCTTAATATACACTACAGGCAGTCCCTGGGTTACAAACAAGATAGGGTCTGTATGTTTGTTCTTAAGTTGAATCTGTTTGTAAGTCGGAACAGGTACACTTTTTTGGTGTAGCTCCAGCCAAAAAAACAATTTTTAAGCTTTTTAGATAGCATAGGGAAGGGTTAACACCCCTGTAATGTTAATGTTGCTGTCTGTGCCCCTGTCCAGAAGATTTCACCTCACTTTCTGTCCCAATGACAATTGGATTTTGAAAACATTGAGTTGTTGTGGAAACAAGCTTTGGTGATAAAGCGTCAGTGGAGGGACCCTTTTCCCATAATAACTCTTACAGAAGTGAATTTCCCTTCCTAGGGAAAGATTTGCTCTCACTTCCTGTTGTCTACCTCCGTTTGTAAGTAGGAGTCGTTTGTAAGTCAGATGTTTGTAACTAGGGCACCGCCTGTAATGAAGTCGCTCCGACTTTAGAAAGGCTTCTATCTGACTTGAACCCATAGCCTTTAATGGAAGTTGCTTCCAAGTCAGATTCTCATCTATATTGAAGCGACTGTGATCCGACTTTACAGGAAGAAAAGATTACCCAGACATTCCCCACAGTGCAGCCCCGCCCACAGAGCACTTCCTGTATGCTATTATCTCTGCATATTCTGGCCGACCTGCATGCCAGTTTTGCAGACCATGTCTTCCAGAACCTGCAGCGAAATTGTACACAGAGAAGTCATTGATAATGAGGTTCTCATAAGGCTTGTGAGGCAGCGTACAATGCTTTATGACACCAAAGATTCTAATTATAAGGACCAAGCAAAGAGGGACAGTGCATGGATGGAGATCTGTTGAATCTGTGTTGATGACTGGGATAATCTGTCAGCCAATGACCGTACAGAAAAATGTAAGTTCAACCCATTTTTTTATTTTGGTCATTTTGGTCTTCATGTGCACTATGTATCCCTAACTGTACAGTCTCTTCAGTGCAAGTTATCAGTGCAGGTCATCACTGATGTCTAGTCCTAATGCAGAATAGGAATCATGTCAGCTTTATGTTGTTCAATAACATACCTTTGTTAAAATATGGAGACAACAAAATATCAGTATCACAAAAGCAAAGAATCTGATTGTTTTAAACAAAGAGTATAACATTTTATTTGAATGATACCAAAACCAGCATTCCAAAAGATTAACGCCAGTATAGTATAACATCAAAAGTTATAAACTCAATACCTGTCCAAGCTTTATACAACAAAACTGAAAGGCCCCAGCAGCAAAATATATATTTTATTCATTAGTAATGAACGATGAATTAGGACATAGCATCCATTTGCCATTCTAGTTCACCAGCCGGTGAAAGGAAAAATGAAGTAAATTGATCACAAACAGTGGCACCATCGCTGGATCCCCTAGTAGCAGTAAAGTGTCCACTTTCCATTTCATGCACAAGGGAATCCTCAAAACGGTATCCATCACATTGCCGGACATAATTGTGGAGCATGCATGCTGCTTTGACAGCAGTTATTGCGTTTTCAAGGTTTAATGCAATAGAGGTGTGCAGCAAATGCCAATTATTGGCAAGAACTCCAAAACTGCACTCAACCACCCTTCTTGCCCTTGTCAGGCGATAGTTAACCACATCCGGACTGGCTCACGTCGATATACGTCGGTACTTTGAAGGAGGATATCATTGTTATGGCAGCAGCTAGCTGCCATAACCCCTGTATCCTCGTCCTCAGTGAGCGGTCCGGTTTCCGATAAGAGTGGTCTCTGCAGTGGATTCGCCGCAAGATCACATTTATCGGCGGCGGGAGAGGGGCCCCCCTCCCGCAGCGAACCGATGCCCCCCCGCCACTTACCAGAGCCGTCGGCAGCGGCGGAGGCGATCGCGTCTGTTTTCTGCCTGGGTATGGAGACGAGTGAAGGGTGGAAGCGACGTCAAAACGTCACTTCCGCCCATAGCTCTTAAAGGGACATTTTTTTTTCAATTTTTTAAATGACAAAATTTTCTTTTTATTGCATTTTAATGTAAATATTAGTAGTTTACCTTAGTGTCATAATGAGTCTTTCAGTAGGTGAGATACTCCTCCGAAAGGATGTGTTCATCAAAACTGTTTAAAAATAAATAATAAATAAGGCCATTTGCTAAATTGAAAATCAGTAATATCAGCCAATGGTAGCTGTACGCACACATCTATATGTGCATATCCACATTTGGCATATGTGGTTACCTTGCCGGGGACATTCAGGTATAATTAAAAAACTTGTCCTCATAAGCACGCAAATTTTTATACATGGCCGAGAACTGCCCTCTGCTTGCTCTATTGGAAAAGATTGGATGGATCCAGTATCGCCATCTTCTTCTCATCCTCATCTTCCGCTTCCTCTCTTACTTTTTCTATCAATCCTGCCACACCAGCTGTTATGATAGCTGTCATTAGATAGGGACAAGAGAACATTGTTTCTGACACAGGTTCACAGGACACAGGGATGGGAAACATGGAACCAGGAAAAGAACAGGAAAAGGAATTATGTCACAAGAGCTGATTCTGATTGGCTACAGGCAAAGTCATCTGTCATGGAAGTCGCTTCAAAGTCACACTCAAGTCATGTGGAAGTTGTGCTAAAGTCACATGGAAGTCGCCTAGCAAAGTAGCGCCTTAAGTCGGGCGACTTTCTGGTCGCCATAGTGTGTAGTGTGTTAGAAACCGACTTTGTTATGATCTCCTGGGATCCTTGAGAATTAAATATTTTACAGTTCAAACAGCTAGAGAGGTCAGGAAAGTCTTGTTTTAAAGCTTTTTTACTGCTTGTTAACCACTTACCAACTGTGCTATAGCCGAATGGCGGCTGCACCGCGGTCGGATAACTCTGGGAGGGCGTACTATGACGTCCTCCCAGAATCCCGCTCTCGTGCGCACCCGAGAACATCCGTGACCACTGATAGCGGCCGTTTACCACGTGATCGCTCCGTCAAATGACAGAGTGATCACTTGTAAACAAACCGGCGTCACGTCCAGTTCCTCTCTCCCCTCCCTGTACCTATTGGTACAGTGCGAGGGGAGAGGGGAGAGATCGGTGGCAGCAGCGCTGTGGGCTGGATGTGTAGTGCCCACAGCACTGCTCTGTGCCCATTTCAGCCATCCATACCCAGCCATCCATACCCATCCATGCTCAGCATACCCATCCATACTCAACATACTCATCCATCCATCCATGCTCACCCATCCATGCTCAGCATACCCTTCCATACTCAGCATACTCATCCATCCATCCATACTCATCCATCCATCCATGCTCACCATCCATACTCAGCATACTCATCCATCCATCCATGCTCAGCCATCCCATCCACCCCCATCCATAATTAGCCATACCCATCCATACTCAGCCATACCCAGCAATAACCAGCAATACTTAGCCGTACCCAGCCGTACCCAGCCATACTCAGCCATACCCAGCCGTACTCAGCCATACCCGGCCATACTCAGCCATCCCCATCCACAGCTCATCCATCCCCATTCATGCTCATTCATGCCACATCAGTTATCATCCATTGCACATCCATGCCACTACAGTGCCTCACAAAAGTGTAATAGGTGGTCAAATTAGATTTGAAACTTATGCCCCTAGAACACCTGACAGTGCTCCCTGCATGTTCTTCCTCTGTATGTGGCCATGCTGTGGAAAAGTTTCACATATATGGTATTGCCGTACTCAGGAGGAGTAGAAGAATCTATGTTGGGGTGTAATTTTTGGTATGTACATGCTATGTGTTAGAAACATTGTGTAAATGGACAATGTTGTGTAAAAAAAAATGCATTTTCATTTTCTTTACACATTTTCCAAAAACTTGTAGAAAAAAATGACATGTTCAAAAGGCTCAATATGCCTCATAGATTATACATTGAGTTGTTTTCTTTTATAAATTGGGGTCATTTTTGGGGCGTTTCAATTGTTCTGGTTCTCCAGGGCCTTCAAAAGTGTAAGCGGTAGTCAAAAAATTACTGTATATGTGTAATTTATGCTCCCTACATGTTGGGCCTCTGTATGTGGCCACGCTGTGTAAAAGTCTCACACATGTGATATTGCCATACTCAGGAGGAATAGTAGAATGTGTTTTGGGGTGTAATTTGTGCTATGCATATGCTGTGTGTGAGAAATAACCTGCTAATATAACAATTTTGTGAAAAAAAAATAAAGAAAAAAAATCTTGATATTGCAAAGAATTGTGGGAAAAAATTACAACTTGAAAAAACTCACCATGCCTCTTACTAAATGCCTTGGAATGTCTACTTTCCAAAAAGGGGTCATTTGGGGGTATTTGTACTTTCCTGGCTTGTTAGGGTCTCAAGAAATGAGATAGGCCGTCAGTACTTCAGATGTGATAAATTTTTAGAGATTGGCACCATAGCTTGTGGACTCTATAACTTTCACAAAGACCAAATAATATACACAGATTTGGGTTATTTTTTTATTTTATTTTTTTCCAGTTTAAAATAAAGTTTATTGAAATATCGAGAAAATACATCAAACAGGAGAAAGAAAAAAGAGCAAAACGCTCAACGTATACATGGTGTAGTAGTAATACAGCAATTACAGAGAATGACTACAGCAATTCTTCATAGGCCCCTTTCTTAAAAAAAATTAAAAAATAAAGTAACCAGTCGCTATGGACTCAGGAATTCTCGTCACCAGAGCCCCATCTGGGAACTAACTGCTCTGGTGAACTGGGAATCTCCAAGCCCACCTCGCTACCCAATGTGATAAGATGCTTAGAAAAAAGAGGCTAACAAAAGGAAAAAGAAAATTAGAAAAGGGGATTTGTATCTATAGGACAGTTGAATACTACATTGAAATCATACTTAAACGAACTACAATTAGTCGAAGAGGCGATCTGGTGGGTTGAACTCTCTCAAGGCAAATTGAACCGTAATCAGTTGATCAGGACTGGAACATACTATGCTTAAGGATCAGGAGAAAACAATGTCCGGGGATCTGCCCCGAGAACAACCCTTAGGCTAATAACATAAATAATAGAGAATACCGAGAGCCTGAGGAGACAGTATGGAAAATAGAAAATGCTGTAGGGTGAGAGAAGGAAAGAAAGAAGGGGAGAGGGACAGAAGAGGTGGGGGGGATGAAGGGAGTAGCTAATCGTAAAGAATAAGGGGAAGGAAGTGCACAGGAGACCACCGGGAGAAGGAGATTGGAGGCCGTCCAAGGAGGAACCACACTCATGATCTATCGTTTACACATACAGGGGATGTCCAATGAGGGTTGCCCAAGGTTCCCAAATAGTCTTGAATTTGTCTAGGGTATCCAGAATAGTATTGGATATCTTTTCTTGCAACATAATCCAAGAAATTTTTTGTTTAGCTGACCGAATGGACATTTTCGGTGACTTCCAGGACCGGGTCATTTTGGGACCCAAGAGAATAAACTGAATCAACTTCTGGGTATGCTTGGATATTTTGGGGATGGGACCATTAAGTAAGGCAATAGTTGGATCTTGTTTCAGTGCACAACCGCATGTTCTGCGGATGAGGGAGAATATCTTATTCCAAAACATTCTGATTTTAGGGCATTCCCATAGTATGTGTAAAAGAGTGCCTGTATGATTGCAACCTCTAAAACAAATAGGTGATGTTTGCGGGTAGAATTTGGCCAGTCGTGAAGGTACCAGATACCAGCATGTAAGAGTTTTCAGACCCGCTTCATTTAGTGAAGTGTTCACAATACCTTTGAAGGAGCGGGCAAAGTTAGAATGCCAAGCGTCTAGTTCCCAGCTGAAGTCAAGGTCCCGCTCCCAGCTCATCATGTAAGCCGCTTTCTCTGTGGGTTCCGCTAGAGATGAATAAATTAGAGAAATACCTCCTCTTGTGTCTAAGGCCGAAGTGCACCATTGTTCATAGGGCGTTACTGAAAGATGGTTTTCACCACTCTTCCATAACCGGTTCAAGAAATGTGATAGTTGAAAAAACCTAAATTTTTCGGCTGAGGGCATTTCAAGTTTAGAAGTACAGTATGTTAAAGTGAGGGGACCATTAGAGTTAAAGAATTGTCCAATCCTGTAGAGGCCTTTGTCTAGCCACCATTTGAAGGCTCGGATGTCTAAGCCAGGGGGGAAGTTGGGGTTCCTGAAGATATGTGCAAGTGGGTGCCAAGTAGATATGAGGGGTTTTAGTTTATGGAGGGAGTCACATAACTTCATGGAATGAGACAATGTGGGAGCTAGCATAGAGGGGCGTTTTTTTGGGATGTTCCAAAGTAAAAAATCTAAAGAAAAATTAGGGGCTGCCTCTCATTCCATGTTCACCCAATCTGGTTTGAATCCCTTCATGTAAATTGTGGAAAATTGGCTCAACTGTGCTGCCTGATAGTACCACCATAGGTTAGGTACCCCTAGGCCTCCCTTCTTTCTGGGTCTAAATAGCACCTCTTTAGAGAACCTGTGACCTTTTTTTGTCCCAAATAAAGCGAATGATGGCAGATTGTAAGCGTTGAATGTGCGATTTGGGGACCGGAATGGGTAAGGAGCGAAAAAGATATAAAATCCTAGGTAGAAGCGTCATTTTGACCGCGTTCACTTTGCCTAACCACGAGAGGTTATAAAGCGACCACTGGGTTAGATCATCAGTGAGCTTTTTAAACATAGGAAGAAAGTTATGTTTAACCACTTCCCGCCCGCCCTATGGCGGATTGACGTCTGGGAAGTGGTTCTGTTATCCTGACTGGACGTCATATGACGTCCAGCAGGATAACATGCCGCATCGCGGCGATCGGTGGAGTGGTGTGTCAGTCTGACACACACCGCTCCACCGATCTTGGTAAAGAGCCTCCGGCGGAGGCTCTTTACCACGTGATCAGCCGTGTCCAATCACGGCTGATCACGCTGTCAATAGGAAGAGCCGTTGATCGGCTCTTCCTCACTCGCATCTGACAGACGCGAGTAGAGGAGAGCCGATCGGCGGCTCTCCTGGCAGGGGGGGTCTGCGCTGATTGTTTATCAGCGCAGCCCCCCCGCAGTTCACCACACTGGACCACCAGGGATCGCCACTAGGACCACCAGGGAAGGGGCAACATGTGGATGGCCAGGTATGTACCCCATGGCCATCCACATGTGCCCAGTGTGCAAAATCTGTGCCAATCAGTGCCCACAAATGGGCACTGATTGGCACCATTATGTTGCAGTGATGCCCAGCAATGCCACCCTTAGGGGCATCACTGCAAACAAGCAGTACCATCAGTGCCACCCATCAGTGTCCATTCATGCCACCTGTCAGTGCCCATCCGTGCCCATCAGTGCCCATCTATCAGTGCCCATCCATGCCCATCTGTGCCAACTATCAGTGCCACCCATAAGTAACCATCAATGCCACCTACGAGTGCCCATCAATGCCACCTACGAGTGCCCATCAGTGCCGCCTATAAGTGCCCATCCGTGCCACCTATGAGTGCCCATCAGTGCCACATACCAGTGCCACCTATCAGTGCCCATCAGTGCCGCCTATCAGTGCCCATCAGTGCCGCCTATCAGTGCCCATCATCAGTGCCCGTCAGTGCCACCTCATCAGTGCCACCTCATTGGTGCCAGCTCATCGGTGCCCATCAGTGCCGCCATATCAGTGCCCGTCAGTGCAGCCATATCAGTGCCCGTCATTGAAGAAGAAAACGTACTTATTTACAAAAAGTTTTAATAGAAACAAAGAAAAACTTTTTTTTTTTCAAAATTTTCAGTCTTTTTTTATTTGTTGCGCAAAAAATAAAAACCGCAGAGGTGATCAAATACCACCAAAAGAAAGCTCTATTTGTGGGAACAAAATGATAAAAAATTTGTTCGGGTACAGTGTAGCATGACCGCGCAATTGTCATTCAAATTGCGACAGCGCTGAAAGCTGAAAATTGGCCTGGGCGGGAAGGTGTCTAAGTGCCTGGTATTGAAGTGGTTAAACATTAGATCAATGCTGGATGTGAGGTTGATGCTGAGATAAGGGATGGAGGTTGAATTCCACGAAAATGGAAATTTAATTCTTAGGTAATTAACAATGTCCTGAGGGGTGGATACATTGAGAGCGACTGATTTGGAGACATTTACCTTAAGTCCGGAAGCTAGTTCAAAGTTGTGTAAAAGTTAGATTATGTTGGGGGTGGAAATTAAGGGGGATGTGATGAATAGGAGGACATCATCCGCAAATAAAGCGCATTTGTGAGTAGATTGTACGCAACGGACTCCATGAATGTCCGGATGTTGTCTTATCGCGATGGCTAAAGATTCGATAGCCGTCGCGAAAAGAAGGGGGGAGAGGGGACATCCCTGCCTTGTTCCCTTCTGTATGGGAAATTTATCTGAGAGGTGTCCTTGTATTCTGACCTGTGCTTTAGGTTGGTGATATAGAGCTTCCAAAACATTAATAAAGTTTGGGCCAAAACCCCATTTACATAAAATCGTGAAAAGGTAGGGCCAAGCCACCGTGTCAAACGCTTTTTGGAGATCAATGGAGAGGAGGAGGCCCTCCTGAGGGGGGCCCCCATCCCACCCAGACCTCATTAAGGAAACTGCATTTATTGCTCTCCGTATCTGGCCCGGACCCTGTCTCCCCGGTATGAACCCCACTTGGTCCTTATGTATGTAAGAACCTATAAAAGAAGCGAGTCTGTTCGATAATATTTTCGTCATGATTTTTAAGTCATTATTAATTAATGAAATAGGTCTGTAATTGCTCACTTCAATGGGGTCTTTACCCGGTTTAGGAATGACCGAGATGAAGGCCAAATTGGCATCAGGATCCAGAGGGGAGGATTTGCTTAAGGAGTTGAAGAGACGAACCAGATACAGAGAGAGGGTATCTGTAAAGGTTTTGTAGTAGAAATTTGAAACCCCATCCGGGCCTGGGGCAGAATCTTTTCTGAGATCTTTAATGACTGCTCGGATCTCGGATTCTTGAAATGGGGATTCTAAAATGGAGCAATGAGATTCAGAGATTTTGGGCAGTATGATGTTCTCGAGAAATGCGTCTAATTTCTGTTGAGAAGTTGGGCAATCGTCAGAATATAGGTTGGCATAAAATGATTGAAATGTTATTAGGATTTTACCGGGGTTTTGGGTGAGTGAACCTGACTGAGATTTTATTTTGGGTAGGGCAAAAGACTTATGTTTCGGGGTTAGTTTGGCCGCTAACTGGGGGCCAAGTTTGTTCGCGTGCAAATAGAAACTGCCACTAAGCCAATGAAGATGCTTATCTGCATTGGAGGTCAAGGCTGAATTAAGGGACAGTCTAATAGTGTCAAGTTTAGAGAGAGTGGTAGGATTGGGATTCTGTTTATGAGATATACTGAGATCCTTGAACTCTTTCTCTAGCTTCAGGATATCTGCTTGCCATTCTCGCTTTAATTTGGCAGAGAATTGTATCAGTTTCCCTCTAATTACCGCTTTGTGAGCGTTCCAGAGAGTACTAGGAGAGATATCTTCAGTGTCATTAATCAAGAAATACTCTTTAATATCCTTCTCCAATATGGCACGGTGGACAGGGTTAGATAAGATTTTTTCATTTAATCGCCAAAGACGAGAGCCAGGGGGAGACAACGAGTTGGATAATCTTAAGGTTACCAGGGAGTGATCAGACCACGGAACATCTTGGATAGAGGCATGGTTAGCAGTGTGTATATCAGAGTTTGACATGAAAACATGGTCAATTCTAGCATAGGTCTTGTGGTGAGCTGAGTAGTGTGTATAGTCCCTTGTCGAGGGATTGAGTTCCCTCCATGTATCAATAAGGCCTACTGAGTGGAGAAGTCTGGCAATCTGGAGACTCTGTTTGGGGGGTTTTTTAAGGTGAGGGATCCCCTGCTCCGATTTATCGAGAATCTGGTCAAACGTGATGTTGGAATCCCCACCCATAATCACCCTTCCCTCAAAGTGGGGTGAGAGTGTGGCAAGTAAGGAGGAGAAGAACTTAGCTTGGCCCTTGTTAGGTGCGTAGTAGGAGATGATAGTGTAGAGGTTACCTTCAATTGAACCTTTGACTAATATATACCTCCCATCATTATCTTTGATAGTCAAAGCGTGTGAAAATGGGGTCTGTTTAGAGATTAGGATGGCAACCCCCCTTTTTTTCTCGCCAGCGTTTGCAAGGAAAAAAGTGGGGTATTTATTGTGTAGAAAAGAGGGGGAATAATTTGAGGGAAAATGGGTTTCTTGGAGAAGAACAATATCTAGTCCTCTAGCATTGTAGCTTTGAAAGGCTTTACGCCTTTTGACGGGGGAGTTGAGCCCTTGGGTGTTGTGAGAGGCAATTTTGAGAGCCCTCTGAAAAGGAGGGGAATCAGCCATAGTCACAGGAGGGGTAAAACTGGTGCATTTGGTGCGAACCTACCCGGATCCTAGTTGATGCGATTCTGAGTCTGGGAGGGAGATCTCGCAGCCGCAGCGGAAGATTCTGGATAATGATGGTCCCCTGTGCACATTCCTGAAATAAATGGAGGGAGAAAGAAAAAGAAGAAGAAAAGAGGGGAGTGATAAGAATATAAGGAAAGAAAGGAAGAATAATTAATGAAAGCAAACTACTAAATTCAAAAAAGACCAGGCTTAAATGCCTAGTAAACCGAGGAACTGGACTAATAAGTTCAGTTCAAATCCAAGACCCGAGAAAAAAGGGGGTCTCAGAAAAACAAGAATAACCTCAGCTGAGGTTGTATGTCTGATGTAACCAGAGGGGAAATCCCCCTTGATCACAACAGAAGGAGTGGCGATGCTAGCCCAGCCGAGCCGCCGGGTCCCCAACAATAGGGGTGATATGGAACCTCAAAAATGTGGAGATTAAAATTATCTTGTATATATACCAAAATAAAGGAAAACATAAATAATAAAAAAAAAAAAAACTTGAACATACCCTCTAAGAGGAACAAGAGCAAATCACTACATTTGCAGAAAAATACCTGAACAAGGCATACAGTAGGATTCATCTTACAAGTAATCGGGGAGGGAGAGGAAAGGCAGGGAGAGGGAAATGGAAGGGAAGGAAAGGAGGGGATAGTGGGCTGGGGTATGAATCTATGCCCTGGGGTCACCAGGACCCAGTGGAACAACTAGGGCGGTCCATCATGAGGACATGGGAGTATTTTCCAAAAATAAAAAATGTCAGACAACTCGGAGTTAGCTCCTGCCATCTTCGCAGTGAGGAGCTAAGTGAAGAGGGTTCGGAGAAATACTGCTGTTCTCACGGATGAATATGAAGATTCAAATAGGGTGTACACAGTGTACACAGATACCCCTCAATCAAGGGAAAGATCCTGGAGGGGAAAAGATATCAACACAGCCCTTGTAGGGCCGAACAGAGATGGAGTCATCTGGGCGGAATGGAGTCACGGTGGCGCTTTGTTTGCTGTTTGTTCCAAATAGGAGTGATGGGGCTGCATGGCGGAGGCCTCTTAGAGGAACTTGGCTTGGACGGAGGTTCCTGGGGGGAAACTTCTTGAGAGATAAATCCTAGTCTCAGGAACAAATGTTCACCCTCTTGGAATGAAGAGAAGCCATATGATCTTTCTTTGTGTTGAAACAGCAGGCGAAAAGGGAAGGACCAACGGTACTTAATTGATCTCTGTGAGAGGATTTCAAGAAGAGGTTTTAACGCTCTCCTCTTTAGAATTGTGGTCTTGGAAATGTCTGCAAAGACTTGAATCTTGTTTCCTTGGAAGAATAAGTTATCCAGATTCCGGGATCTTTTCATAATTTCCTCTTTGGTCTCGTAATAGTGGGGTTTAACCACTATATCCCTCGGGAGACCATCCTGTCTGGGTGGTTGCAGCTCTCTGTGGGCCCTGTCAATTTCTAGTTTGTGGTTAGAGATGTCTGGGATAAGTTCTTTCATGAAAAGCTTCACTGTGTCATGAACATTAGTTACATCCTCAGGGATGCCTCTTATGCGGAAGTTACATCTCCGGTTACGATTTTCTAAATCGTCGATCTTCCCTAGCGCGATATCAAGTTGGTCCTGCAGCAATTGAATGCAGTCAGTGTTCTGGTTGGTGCGCGCTGCTGTGTGGTCTACTGCTTGTTCAATCACATCAATGCGAGCCCCCAAGCTCTGTAAATCGGCCTTTATAGACGTGGTAATTTGCGTGGCATTCTGGGCCAGGCCTGCAGCTAGCATATCTGAGAAACAGTTCAGGAGTTGGGCCATGTCTGTCTGGTGGGGAGAGCTAAGAAGGGCAGCCTGCTGTGTGGCTGAGGATGGGATGGAAGCGTGCATTGTGGGGATATGAAGTATATCAGACAGGGCTCTGTTGAAGAGAGAATCTGTGCTGGTGGGGTATACAGTCTTAGGAGATTTAGTACTCACGGAGGACTCCAATGTAGGGGTGGCAAGCTGATCATCTGCAGGGATGTCTGCAATGGAATCTCCTTCTCCTGTGTCTCCGTGAGAGGAGGCCGCGGCCGCCATCTTGGAAGTAGTGGGGGCGAGCAGGCCGAAGGTAAGTTGCCGACTAACCGCTGGTTTCTGAGCACGGCTCTGCATAAATAAATGTGCCCATGACCCTCCTCTGCCAGGGGGTATCAAGCAGGAGGGGTTCCGCTAACGGTGTCTGCGTCTGGGGACCGCGGAAGGCTCGGCTGGGACGGAGCTCCCGTTCAGTGCGTCTTCCCGGAAGTCCCGCGAATGCACACTCCTGATTTAGATTATTTTAACCATAGATATATAGCAGTATAAATTTTGGCCAAAATATATGAAAAAAAATTACTAATTTGCAAAATTTTAAATAGAAATGAAGAAAAATGCATTTTTTTTACAGAATTTTTGGTCTTTTTTCTTTTATAGCGCAAAAAATAAAAAACCCAGTGGGGATTAAATACCACTAAAAGAAAGCTCTATTTGTGTGAAAAAAGGACAAAAATGTCATATAGGTACAGTGTTGCATGACTGAGTAATTGTCATTCAAAATATGACACAGCCGAAAGTTGAAAATTGGTCTAGTTAAGAAGGGGGTTTAAGTGCCCAGTGGTCAAGTGGTTAAAAAATATAAATGATTTAATGTCCATCGTCTGGGCAAAAATGCACTTTTGCGGTACAGGTTTTGGAAGCCAAATAAACAGTATACTTTTCCATCTGCTTATGTAGGAGTGTCAAAATTACAACCATCACTGGTTGTAATCTGCTTACTATATTCATTTTAAACACTCAATTGTGTGCAGAGGTATATACCAGTTTTTGGCTTAGGTGTACCACACATGCCCTGAAAAACTTAATCTAAATACTTTGGGCATGTGTGGTAAGAATATGCATGCATCATACATGCTAGGGGGAGTAAAACTGGGGGAATCATTGGTGGAGAAAGATCTGTGTTTGGTAGATCATAAGCTTAATAATAGCATACAATGCAAAGCAGCTGTTTCCGAAGCGAGCCAAGTCCTTTCTTATATTAAGAGAGGTATGGACTCCACAGAGAGAGATATCATTTTACTCCTGTACAAATCATTAGTAAGACCTTATTTGGAATATGAACTTCCATTTTGGGCTCCAGTTCACAAAAAGGATATTAGGGAACTGGAGAAAGTGCAGAGAAGGGCAACTAAACTGATAAGAGGCATGGAGGAGCTCAAGGTGAGGAAAGATTAGAGGAACTGAATTTATTTTCTCTTGAGAAGAGGAGATAAGGGGGGGTATGATCAACATATATAAATACATACACAGTAAGGGGTCCACATAGTGTACTTGGTGTTGAGTTATTCACTTTAAGGTCATCACAGAGGACAAGGGTACACTCTTTATGTCTAGAGGAAAAGAGATTTAATCTCCAGATGCGAAAAGGTTTCTTTACAGTAAGAGCTGAGAAAATGTGAAATAGACTACCTCAAGACTGGCTCTGGCCAGCTCAGCAGATTGCTTTAAAAAAGGCCTGGGATTTTTTCCTAAATGTATATAATATAACTGGATACTAACTATGTAACCATGACAATTACCATCTAAGAATATAGGAAGATCTTGTGGGTCCTGAATGTTTTTATGTATTTTAGGAAATCTATAAAAAGCCGGTATTGTAGGATGGATTATTTTGACTGTTATCAGTCAGCGTCAGCATAAGGCACTATGTGCTGAATCTCAGAGCCCAGTTCTGTACAATTTCCCGCACTGAGATGCGGTTACTTTCCTAACAGGGTGCGGTAGCATAGGCACACTGTATACCTGTCCTGCATCTCTTACAGGGTTCCTGGGGTCCCACAGGAGCGATCACCCTCTCTGTAGCAGCCAGCATCTCTCCCCGCCGACTGCCTGCACACAGACCTTACTGAATCCTCCTCTACCTCAGCTCCAATGTTCTCCTGCAGTACACAGACAGGAGGGAGGCAGAGGAGCTATGGAGGAGGGACATTACACTACAAGAGCCGCGCTGATGATCTGAGGTCTGTGTTTATGGATGCATACATAGGAGAGGAACACCATAACTGGGAGGGGGGGCTGGTAATAAGGATTTACACCCGGAGGAGTAATGGGGGGAAAAGAATATGTGCTGGGGGTGCTTTGAGAGGGGTGAGGACTTGTGCTAGGGGGTGGATTTGAAGTCCTTTCCCCTCCTAAAGCACGCCCCAGCACATATCCTCATACCACCCCCCTCCCCCAATTCAAAGAGATGCTGCCTGCCTGAGGGCTGTGTCCTCAATTTCCTTTCTCTGTCTCAAAAGTGAAACATCAGAGGTCTGTTTAGATCTCTGATATTTCATCAAAGCCCCCCAGTGTTAAAAAATTGTAAACAATAATAAAAAATTAAATGGTAAAATAAATAAATAATATAAAATGGTAAAGAAATATAAAAAAAATCACTGACACCAGTGGCAGGACTATGAGGGTCGCAAAGGTCGGACTTGAGTCCGGGCCCCATTGTTCCGCTACCCTGGGGGGGCCCTGGCTGGAGTTCAGGGGGGCCCTTTGAGGTTTCTTGCCCGGTGGCCCTGAAGGTTCTAGTTATGCCTTTGTATCAGCCCTGTCATGAAGAAGCAAGTCTAACCATGAAATGCATTGACATGGGTTTTTTTATTACTGTTGAACATGTATGATTCTGACTTGATCTAATGATTGCAAGCCTTGTGTACATTGTAATAGGTATTCATATATAATGGTTTTATATTGAGTTTGGAATGGATTGTATTGCTTGTATATAAAAAAAAAATGTGTTATCATTTTATATTCATTGTTGATTGAACCTGTCCTTGGTGTCGGTATTTTTTTGTGTTTCTACATACAGTATTTGGGATGGCAGATACTGAAGTATTTAAATTAATATAGCCTGTCCCCCCTCCTTCATATGTATTAGAGCAAAGAAGACTGGTAGAAATTAAAAGCTATTAATTACATCAATCATTCAGATGTCATTTCGTAGATCAATGTTTCTCAACTCCAGTCCTCAAGTATACCCCCAACAGGTTATATTTTCAGGCTTTCACAGATGATTTGATCAGTTTCAAAGCCTTAGTAATTACCAAAGCCATTTCATTTGAGGGAAATCCTGAAAATATGACCTGTTGAGGGTACTTGAAGACTGGAGTTGTGAAACATTGATGTAGATGAAGCAAACACAGTAAATGCCTCAGTTTCTCCTATCTGTAAATAAGCCCTGATGTTTTCAGATTTATCACTTGCTTAAATAAATTCACTGTTCGCAGTATGTGCTCTCAAATAATTAAAGCACATTTGCTTAATCCTAGCTTATATCACAAAGCTTTTTTCACAAAGATGCCTGTATTGCTTCTTCAGTTTGTAGATATGGTAGTTGATTGAGAACACCTGTTTATTTCTTATAAACAACTTCTCTTAAATGGGAGAGATTAGCACTTGCTAGTGTCCAGATAAAAAATGTACTGTTTAATGCGCAGAAATATGTTTTTAACTGTGTCTACATTTTAACTGGCTTTGTAAAAGTATATACAGACCTGCTTTCTAAAGCTATGAAAACCCCAATCTAAATCAGAACCAAAGTACATTTTGTATATCACAAACAATCCCATTAAAAAGTGTAAGTTAAAACGTGTGCTCACATGAATACTTGCAAATTTGCATTATCTTTTGTGTAGTCAAGTCCAGGGCCACTGAGGCCTAATGGTGACCTCCAGGGTTAGGGACAGCTGACATTCTTCTGTTTAGAGTGGGTTACAAGGCATGGTGGGTGTAATGCAAACTAGATTGATGGGCGCCAAACACTTCTTGAATGCAAAGAGATTTATTGTCTCTTAAACAGAACTGTGGGAGAGAGGGTTGGGGCCAGGACACCCTTAAGTAGATGCAATGTTCATTGGCAGACTCAGAGACTTCTATAGGCAGACAGCCATGTAGGGAAAGGCATCCAGCTAGACACCACACCTGCATGAGTAGGACCGCTGTCTCCTATGGCAACAATTTTGAAACAGTTTCTAACAAAGGTTGTAATGAACTCCTTCACTTCTACAATCTTCTATTGTAGATCTTCACTCAACTGAGCTCCCAGTCTATCACTTAGACTTGCTGATCCACTGCCACTGGATTCCCTGAGCTCTTCCAATCTTTTTACTCAGTATCTTCCTCAAGCGTCACCCCCGCTTCCCTGCTGGGTCCCTAGCTTGGAACTCACACATACTCTTCAAGCATCACCCCACTGGCCTGCTTGGTCCCTGGCTTGGCACACAATAATGCTCTGCAAGCGTCATCTCTACTGGCTGGGTCCCTAGCTTGACATCTGCAGAAGTTTCCCAATTCTTCATCGTCTCTGGTTGGTGGAAATACTGCTCTGGTACTTGCTTCAGCTGCTCACAGTGGTCCCTGGTAATAAGGTGGATGGTCCCTTAGTGGTGACAGCTTCCCCTCTACCTCCGACAATGACAGGTTCCCTGGCTAGCAGAACCATTACTTCTGGTTGGACTGCAAGCCGCAGTGCCAACTAGGGATGAGCTTCGAGTTCGAGTCGAACTCATGTTCGACTCGAACATTAGCTGTTCGCAAGTTCGCCGAACACCGAACAATTTGGGGTGTTCGCGGCAAAATTCGAATGCCGCGGAACACCCTTTAAAAGTCTATGGGAGAAATCAAAAGTGCTAATTTTAAAGGCTTATATGCAAGTTATTGTCATAAAAAGTGTTTGGGGACCCGGGTCCTGCCCCAGGGGACATGTATCAATGCAAAAAAAAGTTTTAAAAACGGACGTTTTTTCAGGAGCAGTGATTTTAATAATGCTTAAAGTCAAACAATAAAAGTGTAATATCCCTTTAAATTTCGTACCTGGGGGGTGTCTATAGTATGCCTGTAAAGGGGCGCATGTTTCCTGTGTTTAGAACAGTCTGACAGCAAAATGACATTTGGAAGGAAAAAACACATTTAAAACTACCCGCGGCTATTGCATTGCCGACAATACACATAGAAGTTCATTGATAAAAACGGCATGGGAATTCCCCCCAGGGAAACCCCAAACCAAAATTAAAAAAAAAAAAAAATGATGTGGGGGGGGTCCCCCTAAATTCCATACCAGGCCCTTCAGGTCTGGTATGGATATTAAGGGGAACCCCGGCCAAAATTAAAAAAAAAAAGACGTGGGGTTCCCCCTAAATTCCATACCAGACCCTTCAGGTCTGGTATGGATTTTAAGGGGAACCCCGCGCCAAAAAAAAAAAAAAAAAACGGCGTGGGGTTCCCCCAAAAATCCATACCAGACCCTTATCCGAGCACGCAACCTGGCAGGCCGCAGGAAAAGAGGGGGGGACGAGAGTGCGCCCCCCCCCTCCTGAACCGTACCAGGCCACATGCCCTCAACATTGGGAGGGTGCTTTGGGGTAGCCCCCCAAAACACCTTGTCCCCATGTTGATGAGGACAAGGGCCTCATCCCCACAACCGTGGCCGGTGGTTGTGGGGGTCTGCGGGCGGGGGGCTTATCGGAATCTGGAAGCCCCCTTTAACAAGGGAACCCCCAGATCCCGGCCCCCCCTGTGTGAAATGGTAAGGGGGTACTTACCCCTACCATTTCACTAAAAAACTGTCAAAATAGTTAAAAATGACAAGAGACAGTTTTTGACAATTCCTTTATTTAAATGCTTCTTCTATCTTCCTTCATCTTCTTCTTCTTCTGGTTCTTCTGACTCTTCTGGTTCTTCCTCCGGCGTTCTCGTCCAGCATCTTCTCCGCGGCGTCTTCTATCTTCTTCTCCTCGGGCCGCTCCGCACCCATGGCATGAGGGGAGGCTCCCGCTCTTCTCTTCATCTTCTTCTTCATCCTCTTCTCTTCTTCATCTTCTTCATCTTCATCTTCTCTTCTTTTCTTCTGCGGGCCGCTCCGCATCCATGCATGGAGGGAGGCTCCCGCTGTGTGACGGCGTCTCCTCGTCTGACGGTTCTTAAATAACGGGGGGCGGGGCCACCCGGTGACCCCGCCCCCCTCTGACGCACGGTGACTTGACGGGACTTCCCTGTGACGTCACGGGGAATGCCACAGGGAAGTCCCGTCATGTCCCGTGCTGTTATCAAATTCTTACTGTAATTTTCTTTTCCTGGCCCAACCTCACGTCAGCACACAATGGGTTAACACCTCCTCCAGAGCCCCACATGACCACCTGTATCTAGCTCAATAAAAGACAGCCTCTCCCCCAACTAGGGTGTTCGATAACTTAGCCTGCGACAGGCCACTAGGGAGGGAGTTCTCTGCTGACGTGAGGATGGGCCAGGAAAGGAAAATTTCAGTAAGTATTTGATAACAATTTTCCCTTTTCCTGGCCCACCTCACATCAGCACACAACACAACACAACACACTACTGTAATATAGGGCGGGAGAGAACAAATGAAAAGAGACACTGTCAATCAAAGTAAACCTGCTAAAGCTAGAAAGAATTGATCTCCCTTGTCCCAAACTTGCTGGTCACATATTTAGCTTGTAAGGTTGAATGAAGGTAGCAGAAGACCTTCAAGCTAGCCCTTACCTATATCTTGCAAATAGGCTTGCAATCGTTTCAGAGCAGAAAAACATACTTCCTGCATGCCAATCTAATCACCCTGGTAACCATACCTCCCAACTTTTTGGGAAGGGAATGAGGGACACCTATCAGCAAAAGTATGCAGGCACAGGAGACACCCCTTGCCACACCCCCTTAAAGGAGAATTGTACAAAAAAACAAGATTGGTTAAACCCCAAGTGCTTTTTTTTCACTACTATTCCTTTATATTGGCTTTTGGAATTTACAAATGCAGCAATTGGTTAAAAGGTTTAGTGCTGGAAAACACATTGATAGATAAAAAGTGCATTTTATGGGGGGGCGTGGCCTGGACGGAGACCGTGATGGCAGCATAAGCCAAGAGCTCCTGCGATCCGGGGACAGATCTTAGCTTGAAGGGGAGCCCACACCTCGACACTAGCATGAGCAGAACCACCAGGAGCTCCTCAACATCTCGTACCACAAGGGACTCAGGTACGCAACTCAATAGGAACATTCCTGACATCTTCCGTACCCAAAAACTGTCCGCACACACGGTCTCACAGGCCCAGGCGTCGGCCTCGCCTCAAGAGCTGCCCAACATGCAGACCATGGGTACTCTTACTCCTACAACTGACACCGGGCGAACACACATGCTCAATCTGTTCGACTTGGAAAAAGTAGCGTCAGATATCAAAAGTACGGTGACAGCAGCTATTGCTGACCTGAAATCGGACATTCAGGCGGTTGCACACCGCATTGATACGGTAGAACAAACAACCCTGACACACGCAGCGGCCATTCGCCAGGTTCAATCTGCCTATGATTCACAACTCTCGCAACTGTTTGACCTCCACAGACATGTGGAGGACCTCGACAACCGCGGTCGCCGGCACAACATAAGAGTAAGGGGGGTCCCTGAAAGTGTCGATCCAAACTCAGTGCAGCAAACTTTATGTGCAATATTCAATGATTTAATGGGTAGACCTGCAGACTCACCTATTGATATGGAAAGGGCCCACCGTGCTCTACGCCCCCAACCCAGGGAAAACGAACCACCTAGAGATATTGTGTGTTGTCTGGTGAATTTTCCCCTTAAGGAGGAAATCCTGCGGAAGGCCAGGGAAAGAGGTCGAGTAGTTTTTAATGGAGCTGATATAAAACTATTTCAGGACTTTTCACAGATTACGCTACAAAACAGAAGAGCCCTAAGACCTTTATTGGATGCACTACGCACCAGGAACATTCAATATCGCTGGAAAATCCCCTTTGCCTTATCTGCGTCCACCAGGGGACGCTCTGCTATTCTTCGCACACCAGATGACCTGAAGAATTTCTGCGACCAGCTCGATCTCCCACGGATCGAACTTCCGGAATGGTATGACCTCTTCTTCCCCTCTGAACCATGGCACCCGGTTTCCCTTAATCCATCTCCGAAAGCACCACGCCAGAGATCACGTAGACGCAAGGCAGGCTCGGCATCTCCGAAAGCACACTCATCCCATCGCGATCTTTACCAACGAAGTCCCGCTCGTGCACCGCCGTCTCCCTCGGGACGCAACCATCTGGATTATTGAACTGCACCCACTCAGCCATGTCGTAACATCAGTGAGTTTTTGACTTAACCCCCGATGCACACTGTCCCCCCATTTTGTGCTGTATACTATGCTACTTACCAGGTATACAACCATTTAACATTCTCCGGCACCTTTCACCTTCACCTGATCCTCTCCTCCTGAGCGTCACCCGTCTGTGACACGCAGTGACTCCCTCATACTTCACAAGCCCGGCTGGCCTACAGCTGGAAAATAGCACTCAAGACCCAAAGTACCAGAATCACAACTTTTCCCAGGGAGACTTCCTCCATCTCAATATTTTTTTTTTTTGATTGATTGTTATTGCTTCCACTTGACATCATTTTTACTCTACCCTACCATATTCCATAGGGCTTTATGCACCCTCTTCGAGGGTCTAAGAACAGCAGATTTTGCCAGTTTCTTCAACAATGGTCCATACTCCAAAATCCCTCTGCCTTAAAATTTCAAAGAGCAAAATAAGATCTGCCTTTCTCCTTTCACTGTAAGATATTGATTTAGAGGTTGACATATACCTTCCCCTCACTCATTATTGTGGGTAATACATGTATGCTGCTAGTGGTAAGAAACAATGCATATTGAATGATATTCTTATTGAAACCGAGTATCTAGATTTAGAGAAGGCAGACTTTCTGCTATGCTGATCATCAGGGACGTTGTCCCCAAATTCCTTGCCTGACCCAGGGTGTTCCTCCCGTGGGTTTCACCCTCTTACTTTAATCCTGATCACCTCTTGCACAGCCTGTCCATAAGGTAAGAGGGAGAGATCTCATTTACCCAGACGTCCCTGGTCTTCGGTAAGCAAACCACTTATCTTAGGATCTAGAACACATACAATGTACCTCATCAGATGGCTGAGGTCCCCGAGGGGTTTATTGAACAATCAATAGTCTTGCAAATGCATTGCTGCATATTATGATCCTTTAGTATAAACGCTTATAATTCCCTCACCCTCCCTTCCTCCCCCCCTCCTTCCCTTTCCCCCTCCCTCCTAACCTCTCCATCCCTCCTTCCCCTCTCCCTCCCTGTTCCCCTCTCTATCTCTCCTCATGGGATTTGCCATTTTAGTTTTTCACTCAAGATGGTAACCAGCCTTCCGTTTAGTAGGAAATGTTTAAGTTAGACAACTCTCCCACAGTGTGCATTGGAAATGTTTTTGTTCTTGTTTTTGTTTTGTTTTTTACCGTTATTTTCTCCCCCTTATTTGACACGCTTATTACATGGCTGAAATATTTAAGTATACAGTCCACATGCCATACCTCCTTTTATGTATCTCTAAAAAATGCTAATAGTTCCTATTTTTGGTATCCTTTACTATGACCCCGGTGGTCTTATAGTATAGTTAATTGTTAAGTGGGCTCCCCACAGAACCACAGTTTACATTTCTTCCCCTAAGCAGATTAGCGGGTCTGCTCCCCGGCCCGCACCCGACCTAAGGTCCCCGTCTCTTTTCACTCCCCCACACAGCGAGTCCCTTGGGACACAAGCTGACACTCCAGGACTCTTCTCCTCTAGGTGAGGCAGATTTTCTAGCTTCACTTCTGGTGTGTTTTTTGTTCGGTTCTTTTCTTCTCTTTTATCCTTCTCTGTACTATTGTTCCCTTCCTCCCTCTCTTTCTCTCTCCCCCATCTCCTATTCCCCTTCTTCCTTTCTTTCCGCTTCCATACCCCAGACTTACTCCCACTTCATTGCTCCTCTCTCCCCCTTTTTTTTTTCTCTTTCTCTCCCTCCCCACTAATTCTCTTTCTCTTCTGCTCTGCCCCCGAGGCTCCGGGGCTTGACTGGGCCCGCTTCCGCCCCCTCCTTGACGGCCCTTACACATTATCTACTATTCCATACCGCGTTATACTTTGGTAGGACTTGATCTCCAAGCGCAAACTGAGCGCAACCATGCAATCGAAACCATTAACCGAACAGTCTTTGACGCTAAAATGTATATCCCTGAATGTAAAAGGTCTTAACCTACCTGAAAAGCGCTCCCAGGTCTTGACATCACTTTCTAAACACAAAGCTCACTTTATTTTTTTACAAGAGACCCACTTCCGCTCCGACGCTATACCTAAACTTGCCAACCACATATATCGTTCGGCCCACCATGCCACCAACCCAGATGCCAAGACGAAAGGAGTCTCAATATTAATCTCCAAACATGCAAATTTTCTTCTTTCAGACTCATTGATTGACCCGGCAGGCAGATATATCTTTCTTAAAGGGAAGTACGCAAACAAACCAATAACATTGGCAAACGTTTATTGCCCCAATGAACACCAAGTCTCCTTCTTAAGAGATATCTGTGATTGACTGGCGTCCTTCCAGGAGGGCCTAGTTCTTCTTGGAGGAGACTTTAACGTTCCCCTGAACCCACTACTAGACTCTTCCTCAGGCTCATCTGCCCTACCATACAGAGCTCTACGTCAGATCAAAACCCAATTACAAAACCTGACCCTTCACGATACATGGCGCACATTATCACCCACAGTAAAAAATTACACATTTTTCTCTGCACCGCATCAAAAGTATTCTAGAATTGATTATTTTTTCCTCTCCCAATCAGACCTATCATTCTTAAAACAATCTACGATAGAACCGATGTTCCTATCAGACCATCACCCCATTACGGTTACACTGTCCTTCCCCGAAACTCAACCACGAACTAAAACGTGGCGTTTTAACCCTTCACTGCTCAAGGATCCAGTTTCCCTAGATCACATACGCACGAGTATCCACAACTATTTCACTGAGAATTCGACATCTGAAATCTCTCCTATCTCCCTTTGGGAGGCTCACAAGTGTGTGATCCGGGGAGAGTTAATTACTCTGGCAGCTAAAACCAAAAAATTAAACCAAGAACTTGTTAACTCTCTCATCGAAACAATTAGATCCTTAGAAAGAACTCACAAACTAACGCAGGCAGTTGCTACTTTACAGGAGCTATCTCACGTCCGCGCTCTTCTGAAGATAGAACTAGACAAACGCTCTGGCAGGCCTTACATCCTTGGCCAGAAGATCTTTTACGAGCAAGGGAACAAATGTGGCCGTTTACTGGCACGTTCGGTCCAATCTGCTAAAACCTCTACCAGAATACACCACATACGCAATCCCAAGGGAGATCTTCTGGTCAGGAATGACGATATCGCTAGGGAATTTGAGACTTTTTATTCAAAATTATACAACCTCCGCCCTGATCAACCGTCTCAAAATGCTCAGAAAGCCCGCTCTGAACTCATTAAATCCTTCCTCTCCAGATATAGTCCCAAGCAAAAAATATCCCCAACTTAAGCTAGAACTTGACAAATCCATATCTTTAACTGAAATAGAAGTGGCAACTAAACAAATGAAGTTAGGCAAAAGTCCTTGCCCCGACGGTTACTCTCTCCAATACTATAAAACATTTGCGGACATTCTCTTCCCCAAACTCCTGACCACCTTCAACGCCTTAGCTGACGCCCAATTTGACCCTTCTAGAATGTTAGTTGTCCACATCTCTGTCATACCCAAAGATGGCAAAGACCCATCATCAGTCACGAACTACAGGCCAATATCCCTACTAAACGTGGACATTAAATTATATGCAAAAATTCTTGCTAACAGACTACTTCCCTTAATACCAAATCTCGTATCTCTTGACCAGGTAGGGTTTGTCCCGGGTAGAGAAGCCCGAGATAATGTAATCCGCACGTTAAACTTACACCACTGGATATCTTCCACTAAAACCCAGGGATTTCTCCTTTCTCTTGACGCTGAGAAGGCGTTTGACAGGGTAGCTTGGGACTACATGCGCGAAACTCTTTCAGCGATTGGAATTGGAGATCGTTTGCTTTCCTCCATTATGGCACTGTGTTCTGGTCCCTCCGCTGCAGTTAGAGTTAATGGCCTCCTGTCAAACGCCTTCCCTGTCAGAAATGGCACACGTCAGGGCTGCCCTCTATCACCACTTCTGTATATTCTCACCTTAGAACCCTTCCTCAATAAACTAAGAAACAACCCTGATATTCAAGGCATTGCTGTGAAAGGGAGAGAGTACAAGGTAGCGGCATTTGCCAACGATATTTTGCTCTCTTTACAAGCACCCCGTGTATCTCTGCCAAATCTTTTACATGAGATTGACAATCACACTAAATCACAGGCCTTGAATATCTCTCTTCCCCCCCAAGAAGTGATTAGTTGTCAAGAATCCTTCCCGTTTCAATGGCATAAAACGCCCTTACCTACCTAGGGATACAGATCCCATCCCACTTATCAAACCTATACATATTGAATTTCCAGGTAGCTCTTCTTAAAGCCCAAAATTTTTTTAAAGAATGGAAGACGTTAAATGTTTCCTGGTTCGGGCGAGCAGCCTTGATTAAAATGCTTATTTTACCGTGCCTACTATATCTAATGCAAGCAATCCCAATAGCTCTGCCAACTAACTTTTTTTCAACATACCAAAAAATTTGCTCGACCTTTTTATGGAGAGACTCTCCCCCACGCATTAAATACTCTAGACTCACCTTACCCAAATCCAGGGGTGGTGTAGGATTGCCGGACCTGGGCAAATATTATAGCGCATGCCACCTGACGAGGATAGCGGATTGGAATATCCACACCCTCAAGAAATCCTGGATTGCCCTGGAAAACGCCGTATCACATCTTTCCCTACACTTATTCCCTTGGTTACCCCCAAAACATTGGCCGCAATCAATAACTACACACCCACTAATTTATCCATCTCTATTGGCATTTAGAAAGGCCTCAGTCAAGGGAAATTTAGCTTCAATTCCAGGTCCCTTAACTACGTTAAGAGGAAACCCTGCTTTCTCCCCGGGTTCCCACATCAACTTCCTGCAGAAAGAATGGCCACATGAAGACGTCCTAGTCATGCATTTCTATCATGATGGGAGAATCATTTCCTTAGACAAACTCACAGAAATGTCCAAAACGTCAGCATTTTCCTTCTGGACCTATAGACAAATTAGACACTTCCTGGAAACTCACATCAATCAAACTCATGGGATTAAGCAGCTCACTCAGTTTGGAACCTTGTGTCACCGCAAAATCCCACAAAGACACCTCATTTCTCTTTTGTATACTTTGCTTAATGAACCCTTGACACCTAGTATTTCGCCTTCACAGATTTCATGGAATAGGGACCTAGCGACACCCTTAACAAACGAGGAATGGGATAAGGTCCATGAATACATACACAAGGGCTCATTGAATGTTACTACTCAAGAGAACGGGTATAAGATAGCTACCAGGTGGTATAGAACCCCCTCAAGACTCCACAAATTTACGCCCTCTATTCCCAACACCTGCTGGCGATGCGGAGTGGAAGTGGGCACTATGCTTCATGTATGGTGGGACTGCACAATCCTCCAACCCTTCTGGAAGGAGGTTCATAATTTAATAGCACAAATTACCACATTTACCCTCGATTTTACCCCAGCCCAATTTCTTTTACACCATACATCCTTACCCAAACAAAGTTATTTCAAATCTTTAGCGATGCACTTAGTTAATGCGGCTAGACTGTGCGTCCCAAAACATTGGCAATCGACTTCCGTTTCATCAATCGGCGAATGGTTTGCAAGAATTTCCAAAACCAAAGACATGGAAGAGCTCATTCATGTTTCTCAGGATAGGGTTCATAAGTTCACGGTTATATGGTCCTGTTGGATACATTTCACGATCACCGAGAGATATCGCCAGTATCTCCCAAAGGTCACCCTACAAACATAATTACTACCAACCAGGAGGGCTGCCCCTGCCTTTGCCTTCCCCTCAGACCCTGGGGGGGCGGGTTCGGTTGCCCCCCAGAGCCATTCACTTCTGATTTCCATCATTCTCACCGCCCATCTACTATTCTCTTTATTCCCCTTCCACTCTGGCCTACACCTTACTCCTTACGTTCTCCCTCTCCTTTTTCTCCCTTACCTCTTTCTACTCTTACGGACCCATATTTCACTCTGGACTTCCATATCCATCTCCCTTGTTGTTTATCCATTTTCCCTCTCTATTACCTTCTCCTTTTTATTCCCTTTCCCATTTGCCCCTTTTTGCTTTCTTTTTGAGTATTATTTCCCCCCTCTCTTTTTCTCCTTCCCCTTCCCCCCCCCCTTTTCTTTTTTTTTTTTCTCTTCTCTCTCGCTTTTTCTCTTCTTTCTCTTTTCTTCCATTTTTTTTTTTAGATTATTCTATTTTTTCTTACCTCTGTCAGCAGTCCTTGTGTAATTGTCTCATTTTTTATATTCCAAGAAGAGGGCCTCCACTTGTCGAATGTGTTACTTCAGGACACTCAACACATACGCTCGAGGGGGTCTCGATTCTCTTTGAACCCTAAACCGGGCCTGGTCTGGTGCTCAATTCCTCCCTTAATACTCACCGAAAGACGATGTGAGTGGGGGGAAGTTTGTACTGTATTTAAGCACCCTGTCTTGAGGTTCCTTGTTTTTGTTCCCAACATTATCTTGAATAATCCTCCCGACCAACCTCTTACTAGCATTATTGTTGGAAGCCTTATGAAAACCATGTTAACTGTTCTTTAAGTCATGTGACAATTGTATAAGACTGTTTGTACTTTCTCTGCTTGTTATCTAATTATTCTATCCAATAAAATCTTTATGGAAAAAAAAAAAAAGTGCATTTTATAGACATCTATATAGATCAGACTAAAATGAGGAAAGAGGAACAGAGGGACAGTGTTCCAAATCAGGGACAGTCCCTCGAAATCAGGGACAGTTGGGAGCTATGCTGGTAACCCAAGAGTGGATGACTCTTGAGGGCCTGATGGCTAAATGAAAAGGATTGTACACCTTCCTCTTTGGACCAAATACACTGTTAATAACTCGACCATGTGTAAGAAAACTGAAGTCTTCCTGCTGTGCACTCAGTGACTCTCGTGTGAAAATCGGAGGGACTACTTCCAAGTTTTTCTGGAAACTGGATACCACTTTAAAATTGAACTTTGTAGATAGACATGGTATCCCTATATCTTGTAAAAAAAAAAAAAAGACACCAAAGGGCCCTTGCAGGAAATTGTGGCAATCTTCAACATCCTTCTGTCTGAAGTAGTTGCTGTCAGGAGAATTAGTTTTACCATGAGGTACTTCAATGGAAATGAAACCTATTGGAGCAACATGTGCTCTCAGATCCAAGCCCAAGTCCCACAGAGGGGACAAGGATTTCCCTCAAGGTCATATATAGATTGTCATCTGGAAGAAGCATCTGGTCACTGGCTTTTACACACATCTGCAGTCTTGCATTAAAAGATTTCATTTGACCAGAGACAAAGATTAGACAGAAAATTCCATGGCATTGTGAACATATCTTGTATGATGGAGTCTTTGCATTGGTATCCTGTTCCAAATATCAAAAGCTGTATGTTCAGTGAAATCTCCCTGAGAACTACTTCCGGGATGCCCCATAGGGCCAATATTGGTATGAAGTACTTGTAGAAAAAAATTCTACTGAATCAATAATTAAATTTTAATTAAAGACCAACCTTAAAATGACTAAGTGGTTTTCTGCCTCACGAAAAGTTTCTTTGCAAGATGTAACAAGAAAAGACTTTTGGTGTCCTCTTGTCAGGCAATGTAGGCTACTACAGTCTTGTTGTCAACCTTACTCAGCCCCCTGGAAGATCCTGAAAGGCTTGCAATGCTAGAAAAGGACTTCCTTCCATTCAAGATACTTGGGGAGTCTGCGTTTCACAGCGTTCCAATGGCCTTGCACATCTCTTGGGCTGAGAGGCATGCCTCCCAAAGAAACACAGTGACAATGTTCAAAATTCCAGTTCTTGTTGAATTTGTATAGGCAAAGATTTTCTGATTCATAGACAGCCCAGCTCATAGGTTAAAGAAGGCAACTTGAAAACGCCTTCATGTGCCACCTGGCCCAAGGTACCACCACGGCCAACAAGATCTTCAAAAAGATTCCTGGGCTGTGCAAGTTCTGTAAAAAGGCAGACACCTGAACTGGAACTGACATCTGGCCACCGCAAATCTCACACACCTCTGGGGCTCGGCATTGATCGGTACATGAAAGTATGAGTCGGCCGGTCGATTGATACCAACTGGTCCTCCTGCTGAACTGTCCCTGTGACTGTCTGCATGGACTTCATCTTAAACTTCTTAGTGTGTATGAACATATTCGATTCCTTCAAACTGAAACAGACCAGAAGGCTCCCTTAAGTACTAGAAAAACTGGGGAGAAAGGCCCACAGATGATTCTATGTTTCCGGTATCATGCATGGTAGCCTTGTAGCAGTATAAAAATCTTGCAAACATTTTTTCTCTTCTGAGATCTGTTGAACATAAATTAAATGAATTCAGTGGTGAACTTTGGAATTCTCCATTGTACTCCCACCTGTCTTCTGGACCCACTGGTCTTTGATGATTGTTGTCCAAACCCACCAGAAGGCGGCTGCCCCCTGGTCCCAACTGGAAGAGACTGGTTGGACGCACCATCAAAAGACTTTCCAGCCATCTTAGCAGCTTGCTATAGACTTGATTTCATGTCAAAAGTAACTGAGACACCTCCACTGTGATCTGTTAAATCTACAGCTGTCCTATAAGGTTTGGCCTCCTGCACCTTCTGAAGTTCAGTAGGTTTGAGTGAAGGATGGCGGCTTCCTCTTACTAGTCTGTGGCCACTGTCCAGACTTTTCCTCCTGTCATTCGCTTAATTGCATTGTTCAGTGTTTGGCCAAACAATAACCTCCCATTATAGGAAATGTCAAAGGCTTGTATAAAAGTTCCGCCTGCCCTCCAGTGGCATAACCATAATGCTCTCATAGCAGTGACTGAGTGCGCCAGCGTTTGTACTAGGTCTATCAAAAGAATCAACCAAAAGTCAGTTGCTAGGTTCCACTCTTTCCAGAAACTGTGCCAAATCTTGTAGTTTCCTGTGTTGAATGTAATACCATTTCTGAAGTTTATATAGTGAAGTTAACTCTGTTGCTGATTGGCAGGCAAAATCTGTCACTGTATAGATTCTGTGCAAGTCTGATGGCCAGATCGCCACAATTTCTATGTTCCAGATGTGTTTCTGCATGAGTGTTTTTGATGCATTCTCAATACGTTGGAACGCCACTTTCCATATGCGTTCCATACAGAAACAATGCAACATCCTACTTTTGTTGACTGCACTAGAATGCACTGTACTGGTGTGAACTAAGTAATTGGAATCAAAGTTAGACATTGTCCATGTGTTTTTGATGCAGAATAAAAACGCACTGGACTGCATCTGGTGTGAACAAGTCCACTTTCTCATCCAAAGGATCTCTGAAGACAACCGAGTTTTAAAAAGGCAAAGACACTTGCTGTCCCAGACACTAGAGGGCAGCATCCACCCCTGGAAGTGCAGTGCATAAAAACATACATCAGCCATCCTATTTGGAAGAAGTTCACAGAACCTGTTACTGTAAATCAGTCTTCCGATGAGGTCTCTGTCATCCTTCATCAACAAGCGATTTACGCTCTGCCATTATGGGAAAAGACCATCCTCCATCATGAGCGATTTATGCTCTGCCATTATGGGAAAAGACTATCCTCCATCATGAGCGATTTATGCTCTGCCATTATGAGAAAAGACCATCCTCCATCATGAGCGATTTATGCTCTGCCATTATGGGAAAAGACCATCCTCCATAATGAGCGATTCACGCTCTGCCATTATGGGAAAAGACTATCCTCCATCAACAAGCGATTTACGCTCTATACTTATGGGTGTTGCTTGTGGTGTGGATATTTGCAGCATACTTTCTGCTATAGCCGCCTTAATAAGTCTTAGAATTTTGCACAACCACATGCTTGTGAGGCAACCTGTGCAATTTCATTGCTCTGCCACTGCAGACTGCATGCAGACCCAAAATGCACCCTGAGTTTGGCAAGGCATCTTCTATCATGCTGGCATTAAACGCATGTGCCAATTGCCTGGATTCTGTCCCTAAGTGGAAACAACTCCTTTAGAGTGTATTGACCACATGCTTAATGAATGTGATAACCTGTTAGGTGTCGTCATCCTGTGATCGTTGGTGGGTCTTATGTTTTTTGGAGCTTTTGCGTTCAGGGTTTCTGCTCCCAAAATAATGCAAAACACCTTAATTCAAATATTTTCCTTGGGCATTCTTTTAAGAACCATATCCCTCATCACCCTGTCCTACCTTTGCTAATCTTCTGTGCCATTAACAGGTGTGGCAAGCTCATATTTGCATAAAATATATGGAGAAAAGCATATTATTTCTTACCAAAAAACATGGAACCCTGTCTCTTTAAGTTCCATCTGCCTTCATCCACTCACTTTAAAGCATCAGCAGGTGAGCTTCAGGCAGCATTTCCAAAGGCAGACAGCAGACACAGTTAGAGTCTGAGACAAAAACCAGTCACACTGTCAAACCCACAGAAGTACACAGCATAGCAAGGGAGCCAGGGCAGCACATCCAAAGTCAGGCAGGAGATCCAGTCAGAGTCTGAGATAAGTCCTTTACCTGGCAGGACTGCAGAGAAAGAGGGAGAGAAGCCCTCCCAACTGCAGACCACCAAAATCATTTACACCATTGCATGGCATCTGGCGGTTCCCATCCTGTGCTGCCAATCTCCCTGCCCCCTGTGACACCATTCACAGCCACCCTCAGACTGACAAAGCCAGGAGAGCAGTGCGGTGCGCTGCATATAAAAAGACAGGAAAAAACCCCAGAGAGAGGCAATGATGACATTGCAGAGCTCTTATAATACCACACCTGTACAATATCAATGCTGCTTAAGCATCATTTTGCCCACGGCCTTGGCACAAGGCACCCAGTTTTTAGAAAGATTTACCTTCAGTATTTAGGGTCTTCCAACTCCATGAGAGGCTGAACATGGAGGGGTAGGTTCGGTAGGGGGGGAAGCAGCAAACAAATGACTTTCCAAATGCAATCAACAGGTGGCCTGGAGCAGACCAAAAAAAAAAAGAACACCCTAGTTGGGGAGGGGCTGTCTTTTATTGAGCTAGATACAGGTGGTCATGTGGGGCTCCAGAGGAGGTGTTAACCCATTGTGTGCTGACGTGAGGTGGGCCAGGAAAGAGAGATATATTGAGCAAAATTATAAACGCAATACTTTTGTGTTTGCCCCTATTTATCATGAGCTGAACGCAAGGATCTTTGACTTTTTCTATGTACACAAAAGGTCTATTTTTCTCAAATATTGTTCACAAATCTGTCTAAATCTGTGTTAGTGAGCACTTCTCCTTTGCTGAGATAATCCATCCACCTCACAGGAGTGGTATATCAAGATGCTGATTAGACAGCATGATTATTGCACAGGTGTGCCTTAGGCTGGCCACAATAAAAGGCCACTATAAAATGTGCAGTTTTATCACACAGCACAATGCCACAGATGTTGCAAGTTTTGAGGGAGCGTGCAATTGGTATGCTGACTGCAGGAATGTCCACCAGAGCTGTTGCCCTTGAATTGAATGTTCATTACTCTACCATAAGCCATCTCCAAAGGTGTTTCAGAGAATTTGGCAGTACATCCAACCGGCCTCACAACCGCAGACCATGTGTAACCACACCAGCCAAGGACCTCCACATCCAGCATCTTCACTTCCAAGATCATCTGAGACCAGCCACCCGGACAGCTGCTGCAACAATCGGTTTGCATAACCAAAGAATTTCTGCACAAACTGTCAGAAATCATCTCAGGGAAGCTCATGTGCATGCTCATCGTCCTCATCGGGGTATCGACCTGACTGAAGTTCGTCATCGTAACCGACTTGAGTGGGCAAATGCTCACATTCTATGACTTCTGCAACTTTGGGGAGGTTTTCTCTTCACATATGAATCCCGGTTTTCACGGTACAGGGCAGATGGCAGACAGTGTATATGGTGTCGTGTGTGAGTGAGTGGTTTGCTGATGTCAACATTGTGGATCGAGTGAGCCATGGTAGTGGTGGGGTTATGGTATGGGCAGGCGTATGCTATGGACAACGAACACAGGTGCATTTTATTAGTGGCATTTTGAATGCACAGAAATACTGTGACAAGATCCTGAGGCCCATTGTTGTGCCATTTATCCACGACCATCACCTCATGTTGCAGCATGATAATGCACGACCCCATGTTGCAAGGATCTGTACACAATTCCTGGAAGCTGAAAACATCCCAGTTCTTGCATGGCCAGCATACTCACTGGACAAGTTACCCATTGAGCATGTTTGGGATGCTCTGGATCGGCGTATACGACAGCGTGTTCCAGTTCCTGACAATATCCAGCAACTTTGCACAGCCATTGAAGAGAAATAGACCAACATTCCACAGGCCACAATCAACAACCTGATCAGCTCTATGCAAAGGAGATGTGCTGCACTGCGTGAGGCAAATGGTGGTCACACCAGATACTGACTGGTAGGGATAAGCCCGATGTTTGTGTCGAACGTAAGTGTGTTCGCCTGTTTTCCGAATAGCGAACAATTTAGGGTGTTCGCAGCAAATTCAAAAGCCACGTTGACGTAACCGGGTGACCCCACCCCCCTCTGACGCTATGGGGAAGCCATAGGGATGTCCCCGTGCGTCACAGGGGGGCGGGGTCACCCCGCCCTCAGTTATAAAAGAACTGTCACCTGAGAGGACGGTCATTACGGCGGGTGCCTCCCATGGAAGCGGATCGGTGGCGGCGTGCGGGTTTTTTTTTTGGTCCATCGGCAGAGCAAGAGAAGAAGAAGACTTTGTGGGATATTTTTATTTTTTTATTATTTAATAAAGGACTTGTCCCAAACCATGTCATGTCATTTTCACCATTTTGACACGTTTTTGTGAAATGGTAGGGGTACATTTGTACCCCGTTACCATTTCACACAGGGGGAGGCCGGTATCTGGGCGTCCCCTTGTTAAAAGGGGCTTCCAGATTCCGATTAGCCCCCTGCCCGCAGGCCCCCACAACCACCAGGCAAGGGTTGTGGGGATGAGGCCCTTGTCCCCATCAACATGGGGACAAGGTGCTTTGGGGAGCTACCCCAAAGCACCCTCCCCATGTTGAGGGCATGTGGCCTGGTACGGTTCTGCGGCCTGCCAGGTTACGTGCTTGGATAAGGGTCTGGTATGGATTTTTGGAGGGACCCCCGCGCCATTTTTTTTTTTTGCGCAGGTTTCCTCTAATATCCATACCAGACGTGAAGGGCCTGGTAATGGACTGTGGGGGAATCCCATGCCGTTTTTTTCAATTACTTGTGTAATTGTGTATTGCCAGGACCGACAATTCATTCTAGCCGCGAGTACATTTAAATGACTTTTTTCCTTTAGAAACGTCATTTTGTGCAGGAACTGTTGTAAACACGGGAAACATGCGTCACTTTACAGGCATACTATAGACACCCCCCAGGTATGAAATTTAATGGAATATTTCACTTTTATTGTTTCACTTTAACCACTTACCGACCACCTCACGCTGATATACGTCAGCAGAATGGCACGGGCAGGCAGAATCATGTACCCATACGTGATCTGCCTCCCGCGGGTGGGGGGTCCGATCGGACCCCCCCGGTGCCCGAGGCGGTCGACCTTGGTCTGGGAGCGTTCAGTGATGAGGGGGAGACCATCCATTTGTGCCCCCCCCCTCGCGATCGCTCCCAGCCAATGAGAATCCTCCCCTGCCTGTGTGTAATACACACAGGCAGAGGATGTGATGTTATCTCTTCTTGGCTCGGCAGTTTCCGTTCCGGCGCCGAGGAGAGAAGACATCTGAGTAAGTTGCACAACACATACACTTACAGTAGAACATGCCAGGCATACTTTACACCCCCGATCCCCAACGATCGCCCCCCGATCACCCCTCCCCCCGTCACACTGACACCAAGCAGTTTTTTTTTTTTTTTCTGATTACTGCATGGTGTCAGTTTGTGACAGTTACTGTGTTAGGGCAGTTAGTATTAGCCCCCTTTAGGTCTAGGATACCCCCCTAACCCCCCCAATAAAGTTTTAACCCCTTGATCACCCCCGTCACCAGTGTCGCTAAGCGATCATTTTTCTGATCGCTGTATTAGTGTCGCTGGTGACGCTAGTTAGGGACCTAAATATTTAGGTTCGCCGTCAGAGTTTTATAGTGACAGGGACCCCCATATACTACCTAATAAATGTTTTAACCCCTTGATTGCCCCCTACTTAACTCTTTCACCACTGATCACCGTATAACTGTTACGGGTGACGCTGGTTAGTTTGTTTATTTTTTATAGTGTCAGGGCACCTACCGTTTATTACCGAACAAAGGTTTAGCCCCCTGATTGCCCGGCGGTGATATGCGTCGCCCCAGGCAGCATCAGATTAGCGCCAGTACCGCTAACACCCACGCACGCAGCATACGCCTCCCTTAGTGGTATAGTATCTGAACGGATCAATATCTGATCCGATCAGATCTATACTAGCGTCCCCAGCAGTTTAGGGTTCCCAAAAACGCAGTGTTAGCGGGATCAGCCCAGATACCTGCTAGCACCTGCGTTTTGCCCCTCCGCCCGGCCCAGCCCACCCAAGTGCAGTATCGATCGATCACTGTCACTTACAAAACACTAAACGCATAACTGCGGCGTTCGCAGAGTCAGGCCTGATCCCTGCGATCGCTAACAGTTTTTTTGGTAGCGTTTTGGTGAACTGGCAAGCACCAGCCCCAGGCAGCGTCAGGTTAGTGCCAGTAGCGCTAACACCCACGCACGCACCGTACACCTCCCTTAGTGGTATAGTATCTGAACGGATCAATATCTGATCCGATCAGATCTATGCTAGCGTCCCCAGCAGTTTAGGGTTCCCAAAAACGCAGTGTTAGCGGGATCAGCCCAGATACCTGCTAGCACCTGCGTTTTGCCCCTCCGCCCGGCCCAGCCCAGCCCAGCCCACCCAAGTGCAGTATCGATCCATCACTGTCACTTACAAAACACTAAACAAATAACTGCAGCATTCGCAGAGTCAGGCCTGATCCCTGCAATTGCTAACAGCGTTTTGGTCAACTGGCAAGCGCCAGCGGCCTAGTACACCCCGGTCGTAGTCAAACCAGCACTGCAGTAACAATTGGTGACATGGCGAGTCCCATAAGTGCAGTTCAAGCTGGTGAGGTGGCAAGCACAAGTAGTGTCCCGCTGACACCAAAAAGACAAACACAGGCCCGTCGTGCCCATAATGCCCTTCCTGCTGCATTCACCAATCCTAATTGGGAACCCACCACTTCTGCAGCGCCCGTACTTCCCTCCATTCACATCCCCAACCAAATGCAGTCGGCTGCATGAGAGGCATTTTCTTTATGTCCTCCCGAGTACCCCTACCCAACGAACCCCCCCAAAAAAGATGTCATGTCTGCAGCAAGCGCGGATATAGGCGTGACACCCGCTATTATTGTCCCTCCTGTCCTGACAATCCTGGTCTTTGCATTGGTGAATGTTTTGAACGCTACCAAGCACTAGTTGAGTATTAGCGTAGGATACAGCATTGCACAGACTAGGCACGCTTTCACAGGGTCTCCCAAGATGCCATCGCATTTTGAGAGACCCGAACCTGGAACCGGTTACAGTTATAAAAGTTACAGTTACAAAAAAAATGTAAAAAAAAAAAAAAAACACAAACAAAAATATAAAATAAAAAAAATAGTTGTCGTTTTATTGTTCTCTCTCTCTCTATTGTTCTGCTCTTTTTTACTGTATTCTATTCTGCAATGTTTTATTGTTATTATATTCAATGGGCTCAACATGCCTCTCAGAAATTTCCTTGGGGTGTCTACTTTCCAAAATGGGGTCATTTGTGGGGGTTTTGTACTGCCCTGCCATTTTAGCACCTCAAGAAATGACATAGGCAGTCATAAATTAAAGGCTGTGTAAATTCCAGAAAATGTACCCTAGTTTGTAGACGCTATAACTTTTGCGCAAACCAATAAATATACACTTATTGACATTTTTTTACCAAAGACATGTGGCCGAATACATTTTGGCCTAAATCTATGACTAAAATTGAGTTTATTGGATTTTTTTTATAACAAAAAGTAGAAAATATCATTTTTTTTCAAAATTTTTGGTCTTTTCCCGTGTATAGTACAAACAATAAAAACGGCAGAGGTGATCAAATACCATCAAAAGGAAGCTCTATTTGTGGAAAGAAAAGGACGCAAATTTCGTTTGGGTACAGCATTGCATGACTGCGCAATTAGCAGTTAAATTGTAAAAAGTACTCTGGTCAGGAAGGGGGCAAATCCTTCCGGGGCTGAAGTGGTTAAGCATTATTAAAATCACTGCTCCCAAAAAAACTGCTGTTTTTAAAACTTTTTTTGCATTGATACATGTCCCCTGGGGCAGGACCCAGGTCTCCAAACACTTTTTATGACAATAACTTGCATATAAGCTTTTAAAATTAGCACTTTTGATTATTCATGTTCGTGTCCCATAGACTTTAACGGTATTCGTTAGACAGATTTGTGAACAATATTTGAGAGAAATAGGGCTATTGTGTACATAGAAAAAGCTGTAGATATTTGCGTTCAGCTCATGATAAATAAGGGCAAACACAAAAGTGTTGCGTTTATAATTTTGCTCAGTGTAGATAGATAGATAGATAGATAGATAGATAGATAGATAGATAGATAAAAAGTTAAGTTGCACATAACAGCATTATACTATATTCCTTTGACCTCTTTAACATTCAAAACTGTGCTTACTTTTGCAAGTTCCTTTACAAAATGTAGACTCCTATGCCATCCCTGTGAAATAATCACTGTTGACCTCATACTGGCAAAGCAGACAGAAAATTCAAAGTACAATAGCCTATAGAAAGCAATCAGATCTTTCATGGTCATATCAGAGGACTGAGCTGAAAGATATTTGCCCCCCCCAGACCTGTAGTACAAACATATGCTAGTGTGGGAAGGCTGACTGGGGGCGCTTCACTATTTAGACATTGATTACCGTGGGACCTGCAGTCAGCGACATATGCAGGGTGCTATATAGGTATCTGCTCCCTGTTTAGACCAGTAATCACAGTTCCTGGCAGTGGAAAGTTTTCCAGCACCAATTACCTTTCTGGCTCTGATTTGTCATGTCACCAAATGCCTACAGCTGCAAAGAAAATGTGAAAAGGGGTGTGGCAACAGACCGTGCTTTGGAAACAACCCCCTTTTACCTTGGCCACCAGTCAGTATGGCAGTAGTCATCAACCCTGTCCTCAGGGCCCACTAACAGGCCAGGTTTGCAAGGCAACTGAAATACATGACAGGTGATATCATTTGCTGCTCATTGATTGCAGTATTCTAGTCTACATCTCCCCAAGGTAATACATAAAACCTGGCCTGTTAGTGGGCCCTGAGGACAGGGTTGATGACCACTGCAGTATGGCACCATGACATAGTTTAAATCGTACACTTTCCTTAGCTCATTTGTCTCTACCATGAAGGAGCTAACCCTCCAGACCAAACCTAGTCTTCACTTTGCCATTATCACTGCTGGAAAGCATTAAAGCCTATTATGTATTATGACTTCTTATCATTATTAAAAAAGCATGTTGAAATCTATTTTGTTATCCGTGTACCATAACTTCTTGTCATTGTCAAACACTGTGTGATCATTTTCTATTTATTTAGGTTTACACTAATTTGTAGCAATTTAATAAGCAATGTTTCTATGTAAAAACTGCTCTTACCTGAACTTAATTATTACTTTTCCTTTACAAAAATGAATTTGCACTGAAGCAATTGTTTTTTTTACTGAGCCCATTAAAAAGCTATCATAATGTTCTCCTGACACATCATAAGTCTATAAACATTGCAAAGAGAGAAATCCGTTGTCAGGATTGATATGTAATTTCTCGTGCCTCATTACTTTCTATTCAAATGTACTTGCACACAATTTGCTTCGTATTTAATACAGAGTGTATCACCTGGGACACTTCAATCTTTTTTGCTGTTTATTTCTTTTTATTGTTGTAAGTACATCCAGATAAAACTGGATGGAATTTCAGATTGAACTCATTTTCTTCTGCAGCTGTGAAATGTACTGGGATGGAGTGTAGGAGTTAACCCAAATCTTTGTTTGAAAAACATTTCAAGTAAAATGGGATAAGAGATTTCATCAGAGTTTCTGGAACACTTCAGCAAGATTTAGGACAATGAATAACTGCAAAATACGTGTTTTGTTGCATGTTTTGCTTGTTACAGCTTTATAGGTAAAGGCAAATGCCTTCAATTTAAATGTATAAAGATAAATAAAAACTTGAGCTTTAAAATAAAAGAATCCAAAGCAGGCATCAATTCCCAATTATTGTCCACAAATGATGTCAAATCAAACTTATGTGTTAACAGACAGGTGATCAAAACTTATACTATAGAAGTCCTACATTTCAGTAATAGTAACAAAGCAAAGAGCAACGAGGCACAACTAAAGCAACCAATTCTCCACATTTTACTGATTTTACTACACAAGTGTTGGTTATTCTGAAGAGGTTTGGTGTTTGCATATGCAGCCCTCAGCTCCTTCAAATTGCCACAAATTTTCATTTTAAGTAAACGAAAGGAAAAACTTTTTTTTTGTTTAGGATGAGGTAGAGAGGGATTGAAACACATGTCAGTGTTCACCAATCCCCTGACTAGATTGATGTACCAGGTGGCGTGGGTGATTTCCTATTCCCTGTTTTAACTATGGAACAGGAAATGAAGGTAAAATCTCCTCAATGGGATATAAATGCAAGAAAGTGACATGTGTTAACACTCCCTTATCTAAAAGTTTTGCTGTTCATTGTATTTTAAAGGATAAGTTCACCTTTTTTATACAAAATAATAAATGCAGGTAACAAAATGTGCATTTGTTATTTCTTTGTTGGGAGCCTGGAAAGCATTGCACCCACGATGGGTGCTATACAGGGCTCTTGCAGACTCTGTGTGTGAGCATCATACATCGTACAGCTAAGCAGATACACATTAACATTAATGTAGAAACATCAATGAACTAACACAGCGCTCAACAGTACCGTGGTAGTTCATGTTCATTAAGAACCACAATCTGACCGCTGCTGGACCATGTAGTTTTCTTATCACAGAACTCTGCCCAGATGGCCACAATCTTTACAGAGTGTGACAGAGAGCCGGGGAAGAAGATCACCTGGTGCCTGTCATATCGGGGAGGCGAGAGAGAGAGAAAGAGAGAGAGAGAGAGAGAATCTTTTCATGTGACAACACTGAAGAAATGACACTTTGCTACAATGTTTTGTTTTGTTTTGTTTGGGTACAGCATTGCAATTGTCAGTTTAAGCGCCGTATAGCAAAAAATGGCCTGGCCATTAAAGGGGGCAAATCATTCAGGTACTTAATGATCGTGATATACTGATACCTTGTCAAACTGAGAAATGTATTCTTTTTTACTATTTGGTGACACTTTTTCCACATTTTTTTTTTTCTGGTTCTGTAAGCTCATATGCCTGTAAGCTCTTGAAAAAGCGCTCAAAAAAGCTCAAAAGCTTGTAGAAGCAGCTTCTTTGAGCTTCTTTGAGATGCAGTGTGCATGAGCCCTTACAATACATCTTAAAATAGTGTTCTCAGAGAACAGGGTTAATGACCTTGGGAACAGCAGCTGCAGAGTGAACTGACAAAGCACAGATATTGCAGCACAGAGTGGGAGTGGTATCAGCAGCACAGTCACTTCTGCCAATCCAGAAAGTAGTGGTCAGGCTACCTGTTAATTGATCATCTACATGGTTACAAATTAGTGCTGATAGCCACACTCCCTGCCACATCTCATCTCACTGTAGTGCAAGCTGACATAGCATACAGGAGAGACAATACTGCTTTTAATTTAGAAGCAGTTCAGCAGCATTGCCCCCATCATAGGAAGCTGCATAAGGTAGAAATCACTAGCAAGATCAATAAGCATTTATGAGACTTTGCATAGGGACTAAGAGAAAGTAGTAAGGCTCGATTCACACCTATGCATGTTGCTTTTGGGCGTTTTTGGAGGTTTTTTTTTAATGCTTGCAGCGTTTTTGCAGCGTTTTTGCTGCGTTTTTGCCGCGATTTGCGTTTTGCGTTTTTTTTTTTTTTTTTTTTTTTTTTTTACAGTTTTTTTTACAGTCTAAAAAAAAAATTAAAAAAAAGTTAAAAAAAAAAAAAAACGGCAAAAACGCATCAAAAACGCTGCAAAAACGGTGCACTTGCGTTTTTGATGCTTGTCCATTGAAATCCATTACATGCAAAACGCTGCTTTTTGCATGAAAAAAAGTCCCCGACCCTTTCCAAAAATGCAGAGAAACAAAAAGGCATTGATGTGAACATGTTCCATAGGAACCCATGTTAAAAAATTCCCGTGCATTTCTGCAAAATGCAAAATGCATCAAAAAACGCGCTAGTGTGAATGGAGCCTAAGTGCAGATGCACTTACAATTAATTATTGCAACACATATTTTTTAATGGGAGACCAATGTTCTAATTAAAATGGTCCAGATTTTTTTACATTAAAAATACAGCTATTATTTATGTTAATTGTTCAAACAGTAACACAACGCAACAATATCAAACCATCTACATGCCTTATACTGTAATAGGTCAATTAACCTGGCATTCATTATACAGAAAGCATTTGGTACACATTACTCTGTATTTATTAGACTGTCATGTGAATGTTTCAATATTTCCTTTGCTGAATGCTTTCCTTTGTAAAATTTGTTGCTGACAGTCTGTTTAAAGGTTTGTTTTATCTGTTGTGAATATATAAATGCCCAAGAACCCTGATTTGCAGAAATACTAACCATACACTTGCTGACCTGTAATTGCTGCATCGAATTTTATTGTTATCATTCAATGAAAATGTCCATAGCTAATGGTGTTTACCCAATGTTTTGCCATTAACAGCTACAGCTAGAACTGTAGAAAAGCAGTAAAGTGCATGAGTGTAAAACTCCAATAATAATAGGTGCACATTTAATAGCAGACCCATTTTGCTGGTACAACATATTCTTACTTTGACATGTTTCATAAGTTATTTAAGTCAATCTAATAATAAAAGTTCTGCACAACGAACACGTTGTTCAAAAGCAACAAGATTAGTTCAATACCATAAAGAATTTTATTTCTCTTTCCAGTTTATCTGATATTTTATCTTTTATATTAATTTCACTCATGAGCTTTTAAGGCACATAGGCAGCTACATTATTGTAACTGAGGGAAAATGAAACATTGTCTACATTCAAAAACTTAAAATGAGGGTTTCAAAATACTTGAAAAATAACAAATTAGAGCAACAGACAATAAATGAAAGCTGCAAGCACTCAAAATATATATATATACAAACAGTTTCAACCACATGCTGCACTAGATCTCAAATCTCAATGCTGATAAATCACTGCATGTACCAATTATGATATAAAGTGTACTGTAAAAATAATATAAAATATATCATTGCACATACATGTGTATTGTTTCAAAACATTATCCAAAGAAAACAAACATATTATTTAACTAATGTGCATCAAAAGTCCCCCTTCCAAAAAAAGCTGCTACCAATCCCTTAGGGCAGACATCCAGCTCCACTTCTGACCTTTACTACAAAGGTCAAAATTGCATATAGTATATGTCAGGCACAAGGACCCAGGGTAACCACCTGGAGAAATCCA
Organism: Aquarana catesbeiana; assembly: GCF_042186555.1. Classification (NCBI taxonomy): domain Eukaryota; kingdom Metazoa; phylum Chordata; class Amphibia; order Anura; family Ranidae; genus Aquarana; species Aquarana catesbeiana. The sequence continues at coordinate 303,745,141 of NC_133326.1, forward strand.
GGAATCAAATTCAGCCACTATGTCTCACCCAAGATGCTGCTCAGAAGATCCACATAACCCAGCTTGACCTCCTCATCACAGTGACCATACCATCCATGGAATCTTTGTCTTATGCACTCAAAATAAAAGGCAAATCATAGTGCTCACTACCATAATACAATTTTTTATTAAAGTATAAAATACACTCACATATATGGGAAACAAGTATAAGCACTTCTCATTACTTCAATAGTAAGTAGAGAAGCTGCACTTAGGATGGGCCTATATGGTAAGAGACCAGGTTGCTGCCTCCCCTACACTGAGCACTCACAAAGGGTACTCTGCTAACGTAAATAAACTGAAAAAAGATGGGGTAATTGGCACTACCTGTGAAACCTAAATGCTATTGCATATTAGGAAAAACCACAGAAGGTAATTTTATAATAATACGATTATAGAGTTACACACCAATGCCCATATCATCACGGTCAGTAGGTAAGATACCCCAGTGACTGGTATGAAATGGGTAAAAAGGAGTCCTTAGATCCCTAAACTAAATGTTGTTGAGTATTTAATACTGTGTGTAAAAAGAAAAAAAAAAGAAAAAAATGGTGTATATATGAACTACCTATGTGGGCACAGTATATAGACAGAGATGTCTCAATATATATGTGCTAATATACACTGTGCCATCTACATAAAAAAATTCACAGATCAAATGCAAGCAGTCAGCCAAACGGGTACAATATAAATCATATCAGCTAAGCGGGTGCAATATAAATCATATAGTGAGGCTTGAACCCAGCATATGCTACAGTAGATAGATCAGAGTGATGTATAATAGTCCCATAGGTTTATATCTGCATCAAACACATCTACATGTTTACATAGATCAAACACAAAACATCGGCCATATGGGTACACTACAAATTATATAGTGAAGCTTAGACCCAGCATATGCTGCAGTAAATAAATCAGAATAATGTACAATAGTCCCATAAGCTTATATCTGCATCAGACCAGGACCTCATAGGGGTGACTTTAGTGCTTAAGATGTTTCCAGGTGACTTCTGTGCTCCCCCTTCAGATTTCCTACTCACCGGCTCCAGGCACCCCTGCAGGGGTAATGGCATAAAATGCTTTATATGGAGATCGCTGCTCCCTGTTGTCTGCGGTGGATGCCCCGGATATATCCTGGATGATGGAAGATGCTGTAGTGCCCTCATACACCAAAACATGAAAAAAGAGCTTCCATAGTGTAGTAACGTAAAAAAAGCATCCGTTTATTTAATAAAAGCATATATACGGAACAAACATCCCAAAAATCTGTATATTCCTACCCAGTTATGCACTGGGAAAGGATAACACTGATTCCCGACAGAAAAAACAAATTAAAACCAATAAAAACAAAGCGTGTATCGAGATGGGGGATGCCGGCAGCTTTGTTTTTATTGGTTTTAATTTGTTTTTTCTGTCGGGAATCAGTGTTATCCTTTCCCAGTGCATAACTGGGTAGGAATATACAGATTTTTGGGATGTTTGTTCCGTATATATGTGTTTATTAAATAAACGGATGCTTTTTTTTACGTTACTATACTATGGAAGCTCTTTTTTCATGTTTTGGTGTATGAGGGCACTACAGCATCTTCCATCAGCCAGGATACATCCGGGGCATCCACCACAGACAACAGGGAGCAGCGATCTCCATATAAAGCATTTTATGCCCATTACCCCTGCAGGGGTGCCTGGAGCCGGTGAGTAGGAAATCTGAAGGGGAAGCACAGAAGTCACCTGGAAACATCTTAAGCACTAAAGTCACCCCTATGAGGTCCTGGTCTGATGCAGATATAAGCTTATGGGACTATTGTACATTATTCTGATTCATTTACTGCAGCATATGCTGGGTCTAAGCTTCACTATATGATTTGTAGTGTACCCATATGGCCGATGTTTTGTGTTTGATCTATGTAAATATGTAGATATGTTTGATGCAGACATAAACCTATGGGACTATTATACATCACTCTGATCTATCTACTGTAGCATATGCTGGGTTCAAGCCTCACTATATGATTTATATTGCACCCGCTTGGCTGATATGATTTATATTGTACCCGTTTGGCTGACTGCTTGCATTTTATCTGTGAATTTTTTTATGTAGATGGCACAGTGTATATTAGCACATATATATTGAGACATCTCTGTCTATATACTGTGCCCACATAGGCAGTCCATATATACACCATTTTTTTCTTTTTTTTTTTTTTTTTTCTTTTTACACACAGTATTAAATACTCAACAACATTTAGTTTAGGGATCTAAGGACTCCTTTTTACCCATTTCATACCAGTCACTGGGGTATTTTATCTTACATACTGACCGTGATGATATGGGCATTGGTGTGTAACTCTATAATTGTATTATTATAAAATTACCTTCTGTGGTTTTTCCTAATATGCAATAGTATTTAGGTTTCCTAGGTAGCGCCAATCACCCCATCTTTTTTCAGTTTATTTAATTCTTATTACTTCAAGTCGCAAAATGATGCAGTGTTGTCCAGAAGGAGAGAAAGCCCAAATCTGTGGTAGTAACACCACTCACTTAATCCAGGATCACTGTAACTCCATCCAATGTGTTTTGTCACATCTGAAGTAATCAGGGACAAGGTTCAGTGCAGTGGCGTTGCTAGGGGGTGGCTTTTGGGGCTATATCCCCCCGAATCTGGAGCCCATAGCCCAGAGTCCCAGGGGTCCCCAACCACACGGCCCCGGCCTACTACCGAGCCATGGCTTTTCTGCAGTAGTGCGGTGGGCAGCACGGGAGAGCCGGAGAGTGGACAGGCAGCACAGGAGAGCCGGGCGCCCGACAGAGCAGAGAGATTACATCATCTCTCATTGCCCGCCCTCTCTCTGGTGACCCTGATGTAAATGGGGGGGCTTTCTGGGGACCCTGATACAAGGCGCAGGCTATCTTTGGACTCTGATGTAAGGGGGGCTCTCTGGGGACCCTGATGTAAATGGGGGCGGCTCTCTTGGGACCCTGATATAAGGGGGGCTCTCTGGGGACCCTGATGTAAGTGTATGCCCGCCCAAGCGTATAACTTTCTTTACTTCGCTGCTATGGGTTCTAGCCCCAGATCATTTGTAGACCCAGCAACGCCCCCAGTTCAGTGACTCATTTGAAACGGCAAATAGGAACGGTGACAATGGGCACCCTTGTCTAGTACCGCTTTCTGAGTCTCCACTAAAAGTAGTGCAGACTCAGCCCCCCCCCATATCTGCTTTAATTTGACCCATGAAACAAACACTTCTTCAAAGCCAAACTTAGCCAGTACAGACTATAAATATAGCCATCCAATGCTCTTGAATGCCTTATTGGCATTCATTGTCAGCAAGGTCCTCTTTCCCATGTTATCTGCAAACATTAGCATGTTAATAAAAAGGTTAAAGTGGAGTTCCACCCACTTTTACAAACTCTTCAGCATCGCTCACTAAACTGTGCACTGTAAATGAATTGGATATTTTTTTTTTTTTTTTTTCTCAGCACCTACTGTATATCTGCTATATTCATTTTTCACTTTCTCCTCCCTGGCCGTGGCCCATCGCATCATTTCCTGTTTGCAATGCCTTCTGGGAAGGGGCGGCAACTTGCTCTGACACTGCCGTTGCTATGGAAACGTAACCTGAAACCTATTACACTGCTTGTGCTGCACTGAGCATGTGCGAGATCTGCAAGGATGAGATCCAGGAAGAAATACAGTCTGGGTTCAGATGCCCACACTTAAGATGGCCACGGCCTGCTGTAAGTTTATAAAATAACAAACTACTGCTATAAACTAACAAAACAGACCTTAGTTTACAGACTAACTTTACCAGAATACATTAAGCTTGTATATTATAGGGGTATTTTTATTTAAAAGTATCATTTCGGCCGGAACACCACTTTAATGGCAATAGACTTATGAAGCATAAATACTCATGCTCAATGAGTCAAAAAGGCATGTGGTGTAAACACTGATATATGGGACCTCCACATCTGGACTCCAGATCAGGATGGAAGAAAATCCAATTGGTCAGAAGATATCACAGAGAAGCAGTCCTCAGAAGCGGCCAACTTGTCAGACCAAATCCTCTCAAGTATTTAAAATAGCATGACAATGTCTCAGGAGCTGTCTGCCACCCAGCATCCACAGGTAGCTCCTCAGTGAGGGAAATAAAAAAATACTTCTCCAGACCTTGACTTCAGGATAGTGCCCTCCAGCAAATGAGGCCTGGGGAACATTGCTAAAGGATCATTGAGCATATGCCCATTTGAGTCTTCTTATGCCCTGTACACACGGTCAGATTTTCCAATGGAAAATGTGCGATTGGAGCTTGTTGTTGGAAATGCCGACCATGTGTGGGCTCCATCTGACTTTTTCCGTTGGATTTTCCAACACACAAAGTTTGAGAGCAGGCTATAAAATTTTCCGACAACAAAATCCGATCGCGTCAATTCCGACCGTATGTGGACAATTCCGACGCACAAAGTGCCACGCACAGGTGTGCGCAGCCTAATGCATTAGGGTGTGCACCCTTAAGCTCAAACACACATGCATGTGTATGTATCTACATATATATGACCCCGGCACATTGATCTCCCTGCTGGCACAGTGAAAGAGAAAAGGATAAACACTTCTCTTATGGCAGAGCCCGTAAGAGGGAGATCTTTCCCATGTTCCAGCTGCTACACAGAACAATAACACTAATGCGCATGGGGGGATTAGGGTGTGCCGGGGCACACCCGGCACACCCTGTGCGCACACCTATGGTGCCACGGATGCTCAGAATCCGTTGGGGAGATGTTGGAGATGGTCGACATCCTGAAGAGGGCCGACTATGACAGGAAGTATAGACCTTACCCCAACCTCAATGTCAGAAAGGCCAAGATCATGGCGAAAGTTGTCAAGAGTCTGCAGAAGAATTTTGGGGTACGACGATCCAAGGATCAACTCGGGAAGCGGTGGTCAGACCTCAAATTAAGGGAGCAGTACAGAAGGATCAGGAGAGTGCTGCAAAAAAGTAAGTAGTCCTGTGTTCCTATTCTTTATTTTTCTAACGTTCGTGCTGCTCCATGTGTTTTCTTAACTGTTGTACAGTTTAAAAAGGGCAACTTTCATGTTCATGGGCACATTATTTGTTCGTATGAAACATTGTTCGTTCAGCATAGAAAACACCATGTTTTGGACATATGCATTTGAATAAATTTTTGCTAGCCTACTTCTCCTAAAATAATTTTGATGTGTAGATGGGTTGGTAACTAGAATGAAATGCAAACTAGATTCTGTGTAAGGAGAGGACACTCAGCAGCTGTTTACACATCTGGACGCTGGAGCACTAGTGTGGGACACCAGAACACCCTTTTTATTAGGGGGTCCCACACAGGTGCTCCAGTGTATAATATAGGGGTGACTCCATCTGTGAAGCTTGTACAAAACAGGTAAGTATTTAAGCTTGACAAAGGACAAATAAATTCCTTCATCTTGGAACTCTGCCAAAACAGACTATAGTACCCCACTTCCAAGCAATGTTTCATATTTCTATTTCTGCCACCAAATATCTGCGTGCTAAGTATACCAATTTTTTTTACCCAGGGGCTAAAAGACTAGGAGGACACCACTCATCAGAGGAGACCACAGACCCCCCACCTCAAGAAGAAGGGGAAATCCCCCAAAGTCAAAAGGAGGAGGAGGGAGACGTGGTGGAAATTGTCACCACAAAAGGTGAGTGTCTGCGACCACAGGCTCAGGTAAGAGATGGATGCCGGCATATTTATAATACATGGTGTGGTTTTTTTTTATATATTTTTAGGTGATCGTGATGTTGTGGATCCAGGTCATTTCACCAGTGAAAGTGCCCAGATCCTGATCAGGGAGATCATGGGGTGTAATAGGGACTTGGAAAACATCCAGAAAAACATCAATGATGTTCAAAACAAAATGAACAACATCATTGATGTTCTAGAGAGAGTTTAAAACCCCTCGAAATCCCTAATGTAGTTGGCATTTTTTCCCCAAAAATTTGTTGCACCTTTTTTTACCTATTGTCGAAAAGCCAAATTTTGATGATGCACACAGTGTGTCAACATGTGCTACCTGCCATCATGGGAGATCAATGTAGGCGTTTTGTGGGTTCAACCCCTTCCTCAATAATAAAGTAGCTGAGAGGAAGAGGTTGCACCCCAAAAACTCGTCCCTTGATCCCCCGTGATGGCAGCTAGCACATGTTGACATTCAGCAATTTGTGTGCATCTTCAAAATTTGGCTTTTCCAGGGGTGACTTCACCCCATCTGAACGCAATATCAAACACAGTTTATAAATACTCATGTCTGATATTGCCTTCAATTTTGAACAAAGTTGAACTTTGTAAGTTCCAGATTTGTGTATTTCTTGTTGGTTTTAAACATACCTGTTTTACCTTAAATGGACATTTCTACTTTTATTAATGTGACCCAAAAAATTGTTATACAACAAACACGTTGGTTTGTTTAAAAAACCTTTTATAAATGCACATGTGATTGTGCTGGTATTAAAAAGATTGATAATCAATAATGTGTGGATTCTTCTTTCAATGCTGCAAAATTTTGGGTGTGGTAAAATTGTTGTTTTCTGTGACAATGGGGGTTATTTCCTGAGGGCAAATCCACTTTGCACTACAAGTGCAGTTTCAGTGCAGTCTCTTTGCCTTTAGTAAATAACACCCAACAGTGCTTTCTAATGTTACACAATCATGCCATTTTCAGGACTCCCCAAATTTATGTCAGGGTCAGCTAAAAGAAAGACAAGCAGTAAATGTTAGCAAATATTTTAGTAGTTAAAATTTGTTTTTTATTAAAAAAGTCTCAGACATTGTCTGGCATATTGATGGCCCCCCTACCCACAAAGTATTCCATGTATCTTAGACAGACCTTGCTGGCACTGAGGGGGGGGCAAGCCAGGACGGCCAGCTTCAAGCGCCGTCAGGGTTGGTTCATTTACATGAATTCCAGATTCAGGCCCAACTGAGCCAGCATAGTTCACAGAATTTCTCCTTAAAAAGTTGTGGAGAACACAGCAAGCCAGGATGATATGATTTGAGTTTATACTCTGCCATGTGTATGGGTGTAAGAAATAGGCAGAACCGGCTGGCCATTATTCCAAACATGTTCTCCACCACTCTTCTGGCTCTGGCCAGCCGGTAATTAAAAACCCTCTGGTCCGGGGTAAGGGTCCTCATAGGCCAAAACCACAGCAGTAGTAAAATTGCGCTTGCTCCAAAATGGTAAGCCGCTAACACCGCAAACAGAATAATTGCCAAATCAATCAATGGTAACCAAAACGTGTAGCGCTAACTGAAAATAACACCCTCAAATTAATAAGGTGAAGAGCTAATGCTCTAAATACAATTTGACTAGAATAGAAAGAAGAACACAGAAAAAATGTCCATCACTGGAAAAAAATTTTTTGTGCAATATAAATAAAAGTCCGTGTACATAGAGACTCTACTTATCACCACTTATGAGTGATGTATAAAGTACCATCACCAGCATATAATTATAAAAGTCTTAAAAAGATAATGCAGAGCTGGTTCCTAAATAGTCCCGCGTATATATGTTGAATAGTGCGTGGAGGGACCAACTCTGTAACTTCGCACCACAGTGTCTTAAAAGATGTGCACTTCCCTCAACCGATGAAAAATGGGGGCTTACCGGAGGGTTTGAACCCAAAACAGTATATACTGTGAGGGTCAAACCGGCTGTTATTGCTCACTGGCAATGGGGGGAAGACCTTGACAGCATGAAGATGAAGGGATCACAGGGGGCCTCAAAGATGTATCTTCTCCAAATGAAACCTTGGATCTCCCCACACGTGGCTCATACAGGATAAAAAAAAGGGCCACATAGTGTGATACCGTAAAACAACGTATTTTATTGTAAAAAGAAATACACTTACATTATAGATGATAAAAAAAGCGCTTGTACATAAAAAGGCGGCAGTGGAGTCCTCTATTCAACATATATACGTGGGACTATTTAGGAACCAGCTCTGCATTATCTTTTTAAGACTTTTATAATTATATGCTGGTGATGGTACTTTATACATCACTCATAAGTGGTGATAAGTAGAGTCTCTATGTACACGGACTTTTATTTATATTGCACAAAAAATTTTTTTCCAGTGATGGACATTTTTTCTGTGTTCTTCTTTCTATTCTAGTCAAATTGTATTTAGAGCATTAGCTCTTCACCTTATTAATTTGAGGGTGTTATTTTCAGTTAGCGCTACACGTTTTGGTTACCAAGGGTCCTCATAGGGAATGGCTGCATAAGATGGTCCCCCAGTGCAAATGCTTCATCCACAACGAAGACAAATGGGAGTCCTTCCGCATAGTCTTCTGGAGGTGACAAGCCCAAGCTGCCATTCTGGAGACACCTGTAGAACTCCGTCTGGGCGATGACTCCACCATCTGACATCCAGCCATTCTTCCCCATGTCCACATACAGGAACTTGTAAGTAGCCAACACCACCGCCATCATCACAATACTATTGAACCCCTTGTAGTTGTAATAGTATGACCCCGAGTTGGGTGGTGAGACGATGTGGACGTGTTTCCCATCAATTGCCCCTCCGCAGTTAGGAAAGTCCCACCGGTGGGCAAAGTGGGAGGCCACAGTCTGCCATTCCTGTGAGGGGTATTTAGGGTAAAGCATTACTATGGAGCTGACAAAATATATTGTTAAGTGACTACACAAGGTGAATATAGGCCCAGGAGAGCATGCTGGGGATGTAAGTGAAGATAAATATGTATGAAGGACAAAAAAAGTACATAAAAATCCAGCATGCATGAGGACAAATGGGACATTCACAGCATATTACAAACATGGTAATTAGGGAATGAGGAAAGAAATACAATATATTATCAAACATTCTATACAATAAAATGTGATATTAAAGGATAAAAATCTTACCTTAATATACTCCTTCTGCAGGACCTGGATGATGGCAGAATAGGTCTCCGGGATAATGATCCCCAGAGCCTGGGGGGAGATGCCTGTCGAGAACTTAAGGTCCTGCAGGCTTCTCCCCGTCGCCAAGTACCGCAGGGTGGCGACTAGCCTCTGTTCCGGAGTGATGGCTTGCCTCATGCAGGTATCCTGCCTGCTGATATAGGGGGTCAGCAAAGCCAACAAATGGTGAAATACGGGGTCCTTCATCCGAGAAAGTTGCTGAAATCGTCAGGATTATTCTCACGGATCTCACGGAGCAAAGGCATGTGACAGAACTGGTCACGCTGGAGCAACCAATTCTTGGTCCATGAACTCGTCCCACCCTGTTCATGGACTGGACTTGTGTCAAGGTAAGGACCCCAACACCAAGCCCTGCACAGCACGAACTCTACGAGGAGGACGTATACGCAACATGGCTAGAAAACGGTCGGCTGCTCTGAATGAGGTAACAGAACGCACTGAAGAACAGCAAGGCCTGTGAAGAGCGACCTGAAAAAGAGTAACGAACAAACAAAAACACAATGACAGATTCAAGGGGAACGTGCTGCACGCACTGAAGACCAGATACAAACCCACAAGCACAAACTGAACAGCAGAAAACCACGAGTCTGAAAAAGCATGAATCATCTCTCACCAAACTTTTACTAACACGAGATTAGCAAAAGGAGCCCAAAGGGTGCCGCGCTTGGTTCTGAACTGCCCTTTTATAGTCTCGTTGTACATGTACATGTACATCGTTCTTGGTGATCGGAAATTCTGACAACTTTGTGCGACCATGTGTATGCAAAACAAGTTTGAGCCAACATCCGTCGAAAAAAATCTATGGATTTTGTTGTCGGAATGTCCGATCAATGTCCGACCGTGTGTACAGGGCATAAGACAAGTGTAAACCAAGGAATATGTGAAGAATAAAATTTGCCAGAGGCTTTTTTTGGGTCCCAAAATCATTTGGAACCCTCCCTCCCCCTATCTGCTAACTCAGCTGATACCAATCCTCTATCTGCTGACTTTGCCAAACCCATACACACCATACCCATCTCTTTTGTGGTCAGATTTATGGATGAATTCACCAAAGCATGTAGTGCAAGGGCCTGCCTGAATACTTTCAAATGGTAATGTTCAAAGTTTTTGTATCCTATTATTATCTTGATAGGTAATAGCAGAATGTAAAAATGCTAAAATGTGTACAGTGTGTATTTATCTCTTTGTATTATGACACTTCTTACCTATCCAGTGGGCTGCCAATAGTGTAAGTAAGGAGGGGCTGGCCAAAGTAATACACATTATTTATGCATTCAGCTCTCAATGAAGTGGAGAGGGTTACCTGTCCAAAACATCTCCCCCCCATAAGTTTATTTAAATGGCCCATGAGATGGGGGGAGGAATCTGATAGGTGGACCTTATACCTTTGTCTTGCCAAAAAATGTAATACTTATGTTGGCCAAGAATGTTTGTGTCTAATCTGTTTGCAATGTTTATATGCAAAAAGATTTATTTTTTTCTTGTTTGACTCCACAGTTTCCTTCCAACTCACAGGAATGGCAGACTGTGGCCTCCCGCTTTGCCCAGTGGTGGGACTTTCCTAACTGCGGAGGGGCAATTGATGGGAAACACGTCCACATCGTCCTACCACCCAACTCGGGGTCATACTATTACAACTACAAGGGGTTCAATAGTATTGTGATGGTTGCGGTGGTGTCGGCTACTTACGAGTTCCTGTATGTGGACGTGGGGAAGAATGGCCGGATGTCAGATGGTGGAGTCATCACCCACACGGAGTTCTACAGGCATCTCCAGAATGGCAGCTTGGACTTGCCACCTCCAGAAGACAATGCGGAAGGACTCCCATTCGTCTTCGTTGCGGATGAAGCATTTGCGCTGCGGGACCATCTTATGCGGCCATTCCCAATGAGGACCCTTACCCCGGACCAGAGGGTTTTTAATTACTGGCTGGCTAGAGCCAGAAGAGTGGTGGAGAACACATTTGGAATAATGGCCAGCCGGTTCCGCCTATTTCTTACAACGATACACATGGCGGAGTATAAACTCAATCACATCATCCTGGCTTGATGTGTTCTTCACAACTTTTTAAGGAGAAATTCTGTGAACTATGTTGGCCCAGTTGGGCCAATGAACCAACCCTGATGGCGCTTTAATCTGGCCATCCTGGCATGCGTGCCCGCGAGGTCCGTCTAAGATACATGGAATACTTTGCGGGTAGGGGGGCCATCAATATGCCAGACAATGTCTGAGACATTTTTTAAATAAGAAAAAACTAATTTTAACTGAACAAATATTTACTTACATTTACTGCTTGTGTTTCTTTTAGCTGACCATGACTGAAATTTGGGGAGTCGTGAAAATGGCGTGATTGTGTAAAATTATAAAGCACTGTTGGGTGTTATTTACTAAAGGCAAAGACACTTTGCACTACAAGTGCACTTGAGACTGCACTGAAACTGCACTTGTAGTGCAAAGTGGATTTGCCCTTAGGAAATAACCCCTATTGTCACAGAAAACAACAATTTTACCACAAAAAATGTTTTTGAGCATTGAAAGAAGAAGCCACACATTGTTGATTATCAATCTTTTTAATACAAGCACAATCACATGTGCATTTATAAAAGGTTTTTAAAACAAACCAACGTGTTTGTTGTATAACAAATTTTTAGGTCACATTAATAAAAGTAGAAATGTCCATTTAAGGTAAAACAGGCATGTTTAAAACCAACAAGAAATACACAAATCTGGAACTTACAAAGTTCAACTTTTGTAGAACTTGAAGGCAATATCAGACATTAGTATTTATAAACTGTGTTTGATATTGCGTTCAGATGGGGTGAAGTCACCCCTGGAAAAGCTAAATTTTGAAGATGCACACAAATTGCCGAATGTCAACATGTGCTAGCTGCCATCATGGGGGATCAAGAGCCGTGTTTTGTGGGTGCAACCCCTTCCTCTCAGCTACTTTATTATTGAGGAAGGGGTTGCACCCCCAAAACGCGTACATTAATCTCCTGTGCTGGCAGATAGCACATGTTGACACACTGTGTGCATCTTCAAAATTTGGCTTTTTGAGAATATGTCAAAAAAAGTTCAAAAAATTCTCTGGACCAAAAAACTGAAATAAATCGGGATTTTGAGGGGTTTTAAACTCTCCCTAAAACATCAATGATGTTCTTCATTTTGTTTTGAACATCATTGATGTTTTGCTTTTTTTCCAAGTCCCTATTACATCCCATGATCTCTCCGATCAGGATCTGGGCACTTTCACTGGTGAAATGACCTTCATCCACAACATCACAATCACCTAAAAATATAGAAACAAAAACACACCACTATTATAAGTATGCCATCATCCATCTCTTACCTGAAGCTGTGGTCGCAGACACTCACTTGTTGTGGTGACAATTTCTATAACATCTCCCTCCTCCTCCTCCAGTTGGCTTTGTGGGATTTCCACTTCTTCCTGAGGTGGGGGGTCTGTGGTCTCCTCTGATGAGTGGTGTCCTCCGAGTCTTTTATCCCCTATGTAAAAAAAAAATAGGTATACTTAGCACACAGATATTTGATGGCAGAAATAGGAATATGAAACATTGCTTGGAAGTGGGATACAATTGTCTATTTTGGCAGAGTTCCACGATGAAGAAATATTATTTTCCTTTGTCAAGCTTGAATACTTACCTGTTTTGTACAAGTTTCACAGATGGAGTCACCCCTATAGTATACACTGGAGCACCTGTGTGGGACCCCTAATAAAAAGGGTGTTCTGGTGTCCCACACTAGTGCTCCAGTGTCCAGATGTGTAAACAGCTGCTGAGTGTCCTCTCCTTACACAGAATCTATTTTGCATTTCATTCTAGTTACAAACCCATCTAGACACCAAAATTATTTTAAGAGAAGTAGGCCAGAAAAAATGTATTGAACTGCATCTGGACAGAACATGGTGTTTTATAGGCTGAACGAACAATGTTTCCTATGAACGAATAATGTGTCCATGCACATGAAAGTTGCCATTTTAAACTGTAAAACAGTATAAAGAAAAGCACATGGAGCAGCACGGACCTAATAAAAATAAAGAATAGGAACACAGGACAACTACTTGCTTTTTTGCAGCACTGTCCTGATCCTTCTATACTGATCATGCTCCCTTAATTTGAGGTCCGACCACCGCTTCCTGAGTTGATCCTTGGATCGTCGTACCCCAAAATTCCTGTGCAGACTCTTGACAACTTTCGCCATGATCTTGGCCTTTCTGACATTGGGGTTGGGGTAAGGTCCATACTTCCCGTCATAGTCGGCTCTTTTCATGATGTCCACCATCTCCACAAAGGACATATGTGAGGCCTTAAATCATCTCCTCCAGGATTGTGACGTTTCTGGCTTCGGGCTTTCCTCCTCCTCGTTGCTGTAATTAGCTTACACCTGTTGTGTCTCTGCCATGTGCTCTTTCCCACTGTGCCAAATGAGAAGGGGTGGGGAATAGACTAGAAAGAACATCAGGGGAGAGTGGAGTTTCACACATGCGCAGTGTATATAAAGCGTAACACGCGTGCATAGTACACACGATCTGTGATCGGAGGAAGGAGTATCGGAAGCGCCGATCGTGATAACGAAGGTAACATTTAAACTTGGGCATATACTGCTTATATATTGAGGCCTATATTGGGACAAGATTAGGAGAGTTTAGCCTGACATTAGGGTTTGTATTGTGTTGTGTCTTGCAGAGAAAATGGATATATTGAAGGATCAGGACTTTATCACCATATTCATTGATATGTTCAGGGAGCTGCCATGTCTGTGGCAGGTAAACCACCCACATTATAAGAATCAAACAAAGAGGAAGGCAGCGCTGGATAAATTGCTGGAAATTGTGAAGCTGGTGATCCCCACGGCAGACATCACCTATTTGAAGGCCCTAATTGGTGGCATGAGGAGCACTTATCTAAGGGAGCACAAGAAGGTCCAGGATTCCTTGAGATCAGGAGCAGCAGATGACGTTTATGTCCCCAGGCTGTGGTACTATGACAGACTGCATTTTCTGGCAGGTCAGACTGAACCCAGGCCAGCACTCTCCACTCTTCCTTCCACGCTTCCTTCCCCTCAGCTTAGGCTTCTGACGCCCAACCTGGGCCTTCCAGGCAGCAACATGTGGAGGAGCCCAGCTTGAGCCAGGTATAGCATTCTTCTAAGTATTTCTGTTTGTCAAATTAATGATGTTAAATATATGTTAGTTTGGAGTACTAATTTCTGATTGTGATTGATGAACCAAAAAATAAAACGATGTCCCTTTTTTAAACACAGTAAAGTCTCAGCCAGGAGGTGGCCGGGCCAAGTGGGCTGCCCGATATCCAGGTCCGTCCCCTCCGCCTTCAAAAAAAAAAGTGTCAGGAAGAGGACTAACCTGGAGGAGGCTGCAATTGGCCTATTTTGGAAGGCTACTGAGGCCCTCAGAACAACCCACAGTGTTGAAGAGGATTTTGCTGACCTAACAGTATGCAAAATGCTGTAAATGGAGGAGGGCCAACGCCTCTTATGTGAGTTTCTCATTTTAGAAGCACTAAATATGGGGGTGGAGGGGCCAACTCACATGCCAAAGCCACATTTGTGAGCTCACCCATGGTCCTCCTCCTCCTCCTCCAGGTCCTCCTCCTCCTCCTCCTCCTCCAGGTCCTCCTCCTCCTCCTGCCACACTTCCAACAGCAGAGCCACAGCTGGGAAGGAAGCGTGTAAGGAAGACCAGAGAGTGATGGCCTGGGTTCAGTCTGGTCTGGCAAAAGATGCAGGCTCTTGTATGACCACAGCCTGGGGACATACATGTCATCTGCTGCTGTTTATGATCTCTTGGACTTCTGGACCAGATTGTACTCCCTTATATATGGACTCCTCAGGCCACCAATTTTGCAGTAAAATAATTGATGTGTGCCCTGGGGGCCAAAGGCTTCGCCAATTTCTGCAGTTTCTCCAGCGTTGCCTTCCTCTTTGTTTGGTTATGAGCCCTTAATAAAGGAATTTTTTTTCAATTATACTCGCCTATGTGTGTTTTCCTTCAAAAAGGACAGTTTGTTTGTGAGGAGGCAGGTACATTTCAAAATACAATGTGAAATTAACAAGAGACACCAACACCAAGCAATCTCCTTGAGATTAAATAATAAAAGATAATAATGGTGTTGTGGTAACTTGACACACAAAACACACCCAAAAATATGCTGCAGTAAAAAAAAAAAAGATAACTAAAACACAAGATCAGGCTTTAAAAAATTAAAAAAAAATGTATTTAATCTAAAAACATCCCAAAAATATAATTTTTTCGGTAGATGTGACAAAGAAAAGTATTATATTGATGAAATCACGAGAAATAAGAAGTTTGTGAGAAGTCTGTGTGAATATGAGCAGCAAAACAACTTCATTCTTCTAGCATTATAAAGATGAAGAGAGTGTGCTGCATTAAATAATTTAAAACATTGCAGCCTGACGAAAGTGCTATATCCATTCCGAACGCTAATTTTACCAGACAGAGCAGTTCCGTCTCAGAATTTATTCTGATCATGCGTGGCACTTTGTGCGTCGGAATTGTCCAATGAAAAAAGTCCGATGGAGCCCACACACGGTAGGAATTTCCGACAACAAGCTCCGATCGCACAATTTCCATTGGAAAATCCGACATTTGTGTTGTGCTGGCTGCTATTTGCTTTACATTTTGCATGTCAGCGAGATATACACCAATTTTTCCATAGTCTCTGGACATGCCACATCTTTTGCAGGATAGTTTTCTAGTGCTGAAGATATCCTATAACAGAACACCCTGTGTGTTTGGTATTTTGGGGGTCCCAATGCTGTGTTTTTTTTTTATATAAAAAAAAAAAGGGCAGCTGGGAAAAGAAAATTACTGACATTTATTTCTTTATATCACCCCCCCCCCCCCCCAAAATCAGTCCCTTTGGATTTGGTACAGATTTAAAGGGCAACCCGCATGCAAAAGAATAAAAATGGTGTTCCAAAATCCATACCAGGCACTTCGGATGTAGTACAGATTTTATGGGGATCCCCATCTGAAAGACAATGGTGTGTGGTAGCCCACAAAATCTATATCAGATCAACTCTCTAAGGAAGGAAATTTTAGGTACAGTAGGGAGTGGTTTTGGTGTCTGTGTATCATTGGGGAATATTCCCTTCACTTTCTCCCACAGTTTAAAAGAAAGGCTTTTTTGCATGGACACGTGTGTTTTTTTTTATCAATTAATAATAGGTCCTCTTTGACTGGCAGATATAATTTGACCAACAATTTGATAAGGGTGCCCCTGTTCTTACTGATGTAAAACTGTCTTGCTTCTTGCCAATTTCTATCACACTTCAATCTAGAGTAAAATTTATAGATTTGAAAATGAAATAACCACATGTGATATTGCAGTATAAAACTGACCAGCAGAAGGACAAAATGTACTAGAGGCAAAGAATACAGGTATTTTACTACAAGACTTATTAGATTTCAGTTGGCACCGCAGTGTAAAATTGACCAGCAATAGGATAATTTTAATTAGCAAGGCTAGACAAAGAGATAATTGGCCTAATCAGTGTATGCCTAACTCTATTTTCACTTTTGTAGCAAAATTGGGATAACACATTCTTTATATTTGTTACAAATTTCCATTAACATAGCATAAATAACCATTGCAGCATATTATTTTTATGGGGAACTATGTTTGCCATAATTAACCCTGTCTGCACTTTGTTAACAGATCTCATCTCAACAGTTGTAAACTAGATTTAAACACTGTTTGTCCTAACAAAGAGGTAAACATTTAAAAGCTGAGATACGCCTTTGCATATTATAGTGCGGGAGCTCTTCCAGTCCCTAAGCCTTTCTTTGGGGACAGATCACACCTGAACTTGTAGAGGAATGCTTGCAGTTAGCCATGACACCTATGAAACATGACAGTGTTGATCAGGTTAGCTGTCAAATCTGGTGTTGTTTGGATGGGATCAGGTGGCCCAGTGTGACTGACAAAACAGGTGATCTTTCCCCCAACACTTATTATTACCGTTGTCCTGATGGCCCCCACGGCTGCTATGGCAGTGGTTCTGGCAGTACCTCCACCCTAGGTAAGAAAGTAGGTTACTGGCAGGATCACAAGAAAAGAAAAAAGCCTGCAAAGAAAGAAAAGGAATGCAGACACCTCATATTATTACTAGTAAACTGAAATATAATAAATTTTTTGTTTTTTGATTTAACCGCTTGCTAAATGGGCACTTATACCCCCTTCCTGACCAGGCCAATTTTCAGCTTTCAGCGCTGACGCACTTTGAATGACAGTTGAGTAGTCATGCAACACTGTACCCATATGAAGCTTGTATCATTTTTTTGGGACAGACAGAGCGTTCGTTTGGTGTTATTTATTCACCACTGGGTTTTTTATTTTTTGCTAAACAAATGAAAAAATATGAAAAAAAGCAAAAAATGTATTCTTAGTTTCTGTTATAAAATTTTTTAAATAAGTAATTTTTCTCCTTCACTAATGTGCACTGATGAAGCTGCACTGATGGGCAGCACTGATGGCCACTGATAGGCGACACTGATAGTTGGCACTCATCGGCACTACCTGATAGGCACTGTTAGGCACTGTTAGGCTGCACTGATGAGAAGGCACTAATGGACAGCAGTGATGGGCAGCATTGATGGCAATGATGGGCAGTGTTGATGGGCAGCATTGATGGCACTGATGGGGCTGCACTGATAATCAGGGCATGGTTGATCAGTGCCCTGATTATCTGTGTGCATGTCCCCTGTCAGGATCGCCAGTTACCAGCTCTCCTCTCCTCACGCGCTGTCACAGCATCAATGCTGATAACTGGCAATCCTGTTTACAATGTGATCAGCTGTGATTGGATACAGCTGATCACGTGGTAAAGGGCCAGTGTGATTGGCCCTTTACCACAAGCTGTGATCGGCTGTGTCCAAAGGATCACAGAGCGAGCTGCAAGCTTGCCCAGGGGGCGTGCAAGGGGTGTGGTTCTGGAAGGTAGGTGATGGACACCCTCCCAGATCTAGAGAGCCATGCTGTAGTCGTCTTCTAGCTATGATGCGGTTAGGAAGTGGTTAATCATGCTTTAAAACATATTTCTGCCTATGGCACTAACCCCTAAGTACTATTAAGGCAAATGTAGAGGTGGCTGCAATATTAAATAGTTTGAAATTCCCTTATATGAATAAGGGCTTTCATTAACCACTTTCCGACCAGCTGCCATCATTATACTGTGGCAGGTCAGCACGTTCCCACAAATTGCCTTCATTGTACATCGGCTCCTGTAAGAGCCAAAGCAGACACGTGCGTACCCGTTGCACGGTGGGGGACATGATGCGCGTGGCTGGCAGCCGCGATGTCTGCCGGCCACGCGCAATCACGGGCACGAAAGCATGAACGGAGATGTGTGTGTGTGTGTACACAAATCCCCATTCTGTCAGGAGAGGAGAGCTAGATCGTCTGCTCCTGCTAAGTAGGTGCAGCAATCTGGCTCCTCCTCTAGTAAATCACATCCCCACACAGTTAGAATCACCTAGCAGGGAACACATTTAACCCCTTGATCACTCCCTTGTGTTAACCCCTTCCCTACCAGTGCTGTCTAAATGTCAATGGTCCCAAAAATGTGACAAAAGTGTTCGATCTGTCCACCACAATTTCGCAGTCCTGATAAAAATTGCTGATCATCGCCATTACTAGTAAAAAAAAAATTAAAATGCCATAAATCTACTCCCTATTTTGTAGACGCTATAACTTTTGCGCAAACCAATTAATATACGCTTATTGAGATTTTGTTTTACCAAAAATATGTAAAAGAATATATATCGGCCTAAACTAAGGAAGAAATTTTTTTTTATTTTTTGGGGGGGATATTTATTATAGCAAAAAGTAAAAAATATTGCTTTTGTTTCAAAATTGTCGCTCTTTTTTTGTTTATAGCGCAAAAAACAAAAACCACAGAGGTGTTTAAATACCACCAAGAGAAAGCTCTATTTGTGGGAAAAAACAAAGGTTTTGTTTGGGTACAGCATTGCAATTGCCAGTTAAAGTGACGCAGTGCTGTATAGCAAAAAATGGCCTGGTCATTAACCACTTCAGCCCCGGAAGGATTTACCCCCTTCCTGACCAGAGCACTTTTTGCGATTCGGCACTGCGTCGCTTTAACTGACAACTGTGCGGGCGTGCGACGTGGCTCGGACACAAAATTGACGTCCTTTTTTTCCCACAAATAGAGTTTTCTTTTGGTGGTATTTGATCACCTCTGCGATTTTTATTTTTTGCGCTATAAACAAAATAAGAGCGACAATTTTGAAAAAATCGCATTATTTTTTACTTTTTGCTATAATAAATATCCCCAAAAAATATATAAAAAAACATTTTTTTTCCTCAGTTTAGGCCGATACGTATTCTTCCACATATTTTTGATAAAAAAAATTGCAATAAGCGTTTATTGATTATTTGCGCACAACTTATAGCGTTTACAAAATAGGGGATAGTTTTATGGCATTTTTATATATAATTTTTTTTTTTACTAGTAATGGCGGTGATCAGCTATTTTTATCGGGACTGCGACATTATGGCGGACACATCGGACATTTTTGACACATTTTTGGGACCTTTGTCATTTATACAACAATCAGTGCTATACAAATGCACTGATTCCTGTGTAAATGACACTGGCAGTGAAGGGGTTAACCACTAGGGGGCGGGGAGGGGTTAAGTGTGTCCTAGGGGGGTGATTCTAACTGTAGGGGGATGGGCTGTGTGTGTGACATCACTGATCTCTGCTCCGATGACAGGGAGCAGAGATCCAGTGACACTGTCACTAGGCAGAATAAGGAGATGCTGTTTACAACGGCATCTTCCCGTTCATCCTCTCCGTGTGGCGATCGTGGGTATCCCCGTTACTTTGCGCAGCCGTGCCATTCTGCCGATGTATATCTACAGGAGCCGGTCGGGAACCAGTTAAGGGGGAAAATCCTTCTGGTCCTTAAGTAGTTAAACCTTGTGATATACTGATACCTTGTCAAACTATCTGATACAGTGTCACTACATCTAAAAAAAGTTGATTTTTGATACATTGTGGTCAAAAGTAAAATAATAATTTTATTACCAACAAAAATGTTATATTCTTATACTCTACCTGTGTTACACTGTGTTACACATCACTGCCATTTCATGATTAGCAAATTTAGTTTTAAACACAATTTATTAATTGTTAAACACGGAATAATATTCTAGCTCAGGTGTTTGCACCCCCCCCCATCCCCCTTCCCCCGCACACAGGCCCAATGCTGTTTGCACTGCCATGTACAGTATCTCAGAAAATTGAGTACACCCCTCACATTTTTGTAAATATTTTATTATATCTTTTCATGTGACAACACTGAAGAAATGTCACATTGCTACAATGTAAAGCAGTGCATGTACAGATTGTATAACAGTGTAAATTTGCTGTTCCCTCAAAATAACTCAGCCATTAATGTCTAAACCACTGGCAACAAAAGTGAGTACACCCCTAAGTGAAAATGTCCAAACTGGGCCTAATTAACCATTTTCGCTCCCCGGTGTCATGTGACTTGTTAGTGTTACAAGGTCTCAGGTGTGAATGGGGAGCAGGTGTGTTTAGATTTGGTGTTATCGCTCTCGCTCTCTCATACTGGTCACTGGAAGTTCAACATGGCACCTCATGGCAAAATACAAAGAAAAGAAAAAAGAATTCTTGCTCTACATAAAGATGGCCTAGGCTATAAGAAGATTGCCAAGACCCTGAAACTGAGCTGCAGCACGGTGACCAAGACCATACAGCGGTTTAACAGGACAGGTTCCACTCAGAACAGACCTCGCCATGGTTTACTAAAGAAACTGAGTGCACATGCTCAGTATCATATCCAGAGCCTGTCTTTGGGAAATATATGTATGAGTGCTGCCAGCATTGCTGCAGAGGTTGAAGGGATGGGAGGTCAGCCTGTCAGTGCTCAGACCGTACGCTGCACACTGCATCAAATTGGTCTACATGGCTGTCCTGCTAAAGGGAAGCCTCTTCTAAAGATGATGCACAAGAAAGCCTGCAGTTTGCCGAAGGAAAGCAGACTAAGGACATGGATTAATGGAACCATGTCCTGTGAACTGATGAGACCAAGATAAACTTATTTGGTTCAGATGGTGTCAAGCGTGTGTGGGGCGGCAACCAGGTGAGGAGTACAAAGACAAATGTGTCTTGCCTGCAGTCAAGCATGGTGGTGGGAGTGTCATGGTCTGGGGCTGCATGAGTGCTGCCGGCACTGGGGAGCTACAGTTTATTGAATGAACCATGAATGCCAACAT
Organism: Aquarana catesbeiana; assembly: GCF_042186555.1. Classification (NCBI taxonomy): domain Eukaryota; kingdom Metazoa; phylum Chordata; class Amphibia; order Anura; family Ranidae; genus Aquarana; species Aquarana catesbeiana. The sequence goes on from NC_133326.1 coordinate 303,766,492, forward strand.
GTACTGTGAGCTTGATCCCCTCCCTTTGGAGACTGGGCCGCAGGCCAGTATTCCAACATAACGACCCCAAAAACACCTCCAAGACGACCACTGCCTTGCTAAAGAAGATGAGGGTAAAGGTGATGGACTGGCCAAGCATGTCTCTAGACCTAAACCCTATTGAGCATTTGTGGGACATCCTCAAACAGAAGATGGAGGAGCGCAAGGTCTCTAACATCCACCAGCTCTGTAATGTCCTCATGGAGGAGTGGAAGAGGACTCCAGTGGCAACCTGTGAAGCTCTGGTGAACTCCATGCCCAAGAGGGTTAAGGCAGTACTGGAAAATAATGTTGGCCACACAAAATATTGACTCTTTGGGCCCAATTTGGACATTTTCTCTTAGGGGTGTACTCACTTTTGTTGCCAGTGGTTTAGACATTAATGGCTGTTTGTTGAGTTATTTTGAGGGGACATCAAATTTATACAAGCTGTACACTCACTATTTTACATTGTAGCAAAGTGTCATTTCTTCAGTATTGTCTCATGAAAAGATATCATAAAATATTTACAAAAATGTGATTGTTAATACAACGCCTGACCCACCCAACTCCCTGATTTTGCAGCATGCCTATAGCAATAACTTGATCTGGTAGAGGGCTTGGTGCTGATCTCAGTTCTAAAGTTTATACATTTGGGCTGATCTGAGGTAAAAAATGTGCACACATTGAGGCTAATCTGAGGTCTAAAATGTGCACACATTGTGGCCGATCTGAGGTCTAAAGTACATGCATTGGAGTTGACTTGAGGTCTGGTGTACATGCATTGGGGCTATTTTGTGTTTCTACTAGTTAAACTTTTTTTGCACTCATAGTTGTACTGGTGGAGGTAAGTTAAATTCATTAACCAGTTCCGGACCAGCCGAGCCAACTGCGGCAGGTTGGCTCGGCTGGGCGAAGTGTCGTAGCTGTACGGCGGTCGCGGTGATCGGATTTGCTTCAGAACCAATCAGTCTCCAGGCCCAGGCCAATGATTTCTGGCCTGGACCTGGTGATCGAATCTGGTGAATTAAATCCTCCCCTGTGTAAGTGTAAACACAGGCAGGGGAAGTGATGTCATCTCCCCTTGTGGAACTCTTTTCCATTCCAGAGAGAGGAGAGAAAACACCTCAGAGTAAGTTGCACCAACACTACACTGACACAGTACACATAGGCACACTTGTCACCCCCCGATCACCCCCTGATCGCTCCCCCCATTTAATCCCTTCACTCCCTGTCGCTGTGTCATCCAGTGCAGTGTTAATATTTTTTTTTTGATCACAATACTGGTGTCATTTGTGACAATAATCAGTGTTAGGGTACTAAGTGGTAGGCCCAGATAGGTCTAGGGACCCCCTAAACCCCCCTAATAAAGGTTTAACCCCTTGATCACCCTCTGTCACCAGTGATCACCGTATTAGTGTCACGGGTGACGCTGGTTAGCTAGTTATTTTTTTATAGCGTCAGGGCATTCGCCGTGTATTACCTAAATAAAGTTTTAACCCCCTGATCACCCAGCGGGTGATATCAGTTGGGTTTTAGCATCAGTCAGGGTCTGCGTCGCCCCAGGCAGCGCCAGATTAGTGCCAGTAGCGCTAACACCACGCATGCACCATACACCTCCCTTAGTAGTATTGTGTCTGAACTGATCAATATCTGATCTGATCAGATCTTTACTAGCGTCCCCAGTAGTTTAGGGTTCCCAAAAATGCAGCGTTAGCGGGATCAGCCCAGATACCTGCTAGCACCTGCGTTTAGCCCCTCCGCCCAGCCCAGCCCATCTAAGTGCAGTATCAATCAATCACTGTCACTTACAAAACACAAATCACATAACTGCAGCATTCACAGAGTCAGGCCTGATCCCTGTGAACGCTAACAGTTTTTTTGGTAGCGTTTGAAGCAGTCACTGACAGTCAGGTGCTCTTTTTTCCTTTGAGTCTCACTAGTGTACCAGTAAATTTAGAAGCCAAAATGTCCAACCGAAGGTACTAGTGAAGAGGCCAACACATTTCTGAGCCTGACAGATGAGAGGAAGTCACCCATCTGTCCAATTGTGGCTCAGAATATGAACCAGTAGACAGCAGCGGCACCCTGACAGCTGGCTCTGATGATGAAGTAGTGGTTCCTGCCAAGATCAGGTGTACCCGACCCCGTTCTTCTGCTGTTGTTGAGGTGCAAGAATTGCAGGGCTCTCATATGGAGCAGAGAACCAGTACTAGTGCCTCTCATCCTTCTGGTGAACTGGCAAGCACCAGCGACCTAGTACATCCTGGTCGTACATCCAGCAGTGCAGTAACACTTGGTGATGTGGCGAGTCCCATAAGTGCAGTTCAAGCTGGTGAGGTGGCTATCACAACTGGTGTCCCACAGCCACCAAGAAGAAGGCAAACACAGGCCCATAGTGCTCCTCCTGCTGCATTTGCCAATACGAATTGGGAGGCCCACTGGAAGGTATCTTTTGATTTATACTGAAACTAATTGACCTTTGATCGCTGTTACCTAAATTGCCCTGTATTTCCACATCCGTGATCAGGTCTGTATTGTTGGTAATCAGTAGATCCAGTAATGCTTTATTTCTAGTTGGTGCCTCTACCATCTGACCCATAAAATTGTCCTGCAAGACATTAAGGAACTGGCGAGCCTTAGATGAATGCGCGGTTCCCTCCGCCCAGTCTATGTCTGGATAATTAAAATCCCGCATTATGATAACACTTCCCATCCTTGCTGCTAATCCAAATTGTGATAGATCTGTCTCCACTTCCTCCCTCAGGTTAGGGGGCCTATAGCATACTCCCAGTATTATTTTCCCCTTAGCTTCATCCCTTTGGAGCTCTACCCGTAAGAATTCCACATCCTCCCTAGCTCCCTTAGTGATGTCATCTCTCACATTCACATTATTCTTGATATATAGTGTACAGGACGCCGTGGCTGGGTCCTGGAAGGACGCTATGTTTCCCCTCTGTTTGGACTGTGGTCCCTTTAAGGGAACAAAAAGGGTTAACTCACCTGTCAGAGGAAGTGGGTTTAAAACAAGACAGGAAGTTGGAGAGGGTGTGGAGGAGTGTAAAGGAGAATGTGGATGGTGGATGGTGTTTGTTGTGCAGTAACAAAAGTGAATAGCAGTGTCCTGCCTGGAAGTCTCCTGCCAGGGGAAGCTAGCTGCAACAGAAATTAAGGACTGTTTAACTGCGATAGCAGTTCTGGACTTTGCAAGTCGGTGAGACTAAAACCTTTTTCTTTTGTTTTTGCTGCTGTAAAGCTATTTAAGTTCAATAAATCTCCTTTTGAGTGAAAAGCCTGTGTCCTGCGATCTAGCTGGTCCCCCAAACATTACAAGTGGTGCTCGAATGCGGGCAGGACAGAGTAACAGGCATTTTTCTTGCTGTTTTTTTTTTTTTTTTTTTTGTGTATTGGACTTAAAACTGACATTTAAAGGGACAGTACAGTGGATTTATGTCCTGGGTTAAAGCCGCACAAACCCTGAAAGCTGAAGCAATGGAGGAGCTAATTAAACAGCTGTCCTTGGCTAATATACAAGCGCAGACTCGCCATGAGGTACAGCAAGAAAACACTCGCCTGTTGGTGGCCCAGTTGGCAGCCCAGCAAGCGACCCAGCAAGAGGTTATGCAGGCTCAAGTGACTGCCTTAAAAGAAGTAGTGCAGCAGCTTTCTCAGGGCCGTGAGCAAGCGGCTGTTGCCCCTGGCAACCAGGTGACCGTGAGGGCAAGCCATTTTTTGCAGAAATTGTCCCTGAGTGATGATGTAGAGGCATTTCTTGCTACATTTGAGAGGACGGCAGAGAGAGAAGGGTGGCCCCAGGACCAGTGGGCCGGCCTAATTGCTCCTTTCCTAACCGGAGATCCGCAAAAAGCCTACTTCGACCTGCCACCAGATCACGCTAAAGACTATCAAAAATTAAAGGCAGAAATATTGGCTCGTTTGGGGGTAACTACAGCTGTTCGGGCCCAACGAGTGCACCAATGGAAGTATCGTCCAGATCGTCCACCACGGTCTCAAATGCATGACCTGGTGCAACTGGTAAAAAAATGGCTGCAGCCCGAAATGTTGTCTGGCCTCCAAATCGTGGAGCGGGTCGTGCTGGACCGATACCTAAGGTCACTGCCAGACGACCTTCAACGGTGGGTCAGCCATGGAGACCCCAAAACAGTGAACCTCCTTGTCGAGATGGTAGAACGATACACAGTGGTGGAGGATCTGCTTGGCCCTACCAAGCGCCAAGGACCCAGTCTGCCACGGCCTATTCGTTCGACTGCTGCCCTTCGAAAGGACATTCCCCGGAGCCCTGGAACCAACACCCCAGAAGGTCAAGAGTCACTCCCGATACCTTCTCAGCGACCTGTTCCTGTTCGGAGAGGAGGGGATGTACAATGTTGGCGATGTCATTCCTGGGGCCATACCCGGGCCCACTGCCCACTGCAAGAGGAGCCCATGGAATGCGGGGTTCTTCGGAGGGGGTCTTTTTATGCCCATAAAGCATGTACAACACATATCGATCTTGGAGAAGAGAAATTCGAGTGTGAAGTCCAAGTGAACCACCTCCCTGCCCGGGCTTTGCTGGACTCCGGAAGCATGGTAACCCTGATCCATCCTAGAGTGATTGGGAAGATCGGTCCGGTAAGAAAAACTTTACGGGTGGTGTGCATTCACGGGGACACTAGAGAGTACCCTCTCATCTCGGTGACCATCTCCGCAGCATGTGGCACTGGTACTCAAGAGGTGGGGGTGGTAAAAAACTTGGTACATGATGTTATCATAGGACGAGACTGTCCGTTATTTGCAAAACTGTGGGGACAAGGAGAACTACCTGAACGGTCCAGAGACTGGGGAGAAACTAGTCCCTCTGTTCCTGCGGTTGAGAGAAATAACCCTGAAATGCCGAATGTTCTTGAAAATGCTAATGATTTGGTTAATGGTGATGAAAGTAGTGCTGGTGTTATTAAGGGTGTCAAAATGTGTGGTTCACAGACCTACCTGAACACTGAAGAGGGGGGGGAACCTTTCCCACTTCAGGTAATGCTGGGGGAAGAGGATGAGGAAGTGGCCGTTACCCCTGCCCTGCCGGATTTGGGTGTTCCGCAGGGGGCATTTGGTACTGCCCAGATGCAGGACCCCACTTTGGCCCATGCACGGGAACAGGTGGTAGTATTAAATGGGGTTCCCCAAGAGCCAGGTGCGAATGAGCGGTGGCCACACTTTGCAATATGTAATGAATTGCTTTATCGGGTTACCAAAGTGAGAGAAAATGTGGTAGAGCAATTATTGGTACCCCAACAGTATAGACGCAAGGTCCTGGACCTGGCCCATGATGATGTTTTAGGGGGACACCTGGGAGTTGAAAAGACGGAGGCACGGATCACCGACCGGTTTTACTGGCCAGGTCTGAAAGCAGAGGTAAGGAGATACTGTACCTCTTGTCCCACCTGTCAGTTGACCGCTCCGGTGACCCACTTCCGGAATCCTTTGGTCCCTCTGCCCATAATTGAGGTCCCATTTGAAAGGATAGCCATGGATATAGTAGGTCCCTTGGTGAAGTCGGCTCGAGGTCACTCCTACATACTGGTGATTCTCGACTATGCCACCCGATATCCTGAGGCGCTACCCCTGCGAAATACCTCCTCTAAGGCTATTGCCCGGGAATTATTCCAGTTGTTTACACGGACTGGTTTTCCCAAGGAAATACTAACGGACCAGGGCACCCCGTTTATGTCGAGAGTTATGGCCGACGTGTGTAAGCTCTTCCGGATTAAACAGCTGCGCACATCGGTCTACCATCCCCAAACGGATGGGTTAGTGGAACGCTTTAATAAGACCCTTAAATCTATGCTTAAGAGAGTTGTACAAAGGGATGGGAAAGACTGGGACTGTCTGTTACCAGCTCTCCTGTTTGCTATCCGGGAAGTGCCCCAGGCCTCCACTGGGTTTTCGCCCTTCGAGTTGGTATATGGGCGGAGACCTCGCGGACTACTGGATTTTGTTAAGGAGGAATGGGAAAGTGAACCTAGTCAGCATAAGAGTGTTCTTGAATATGTTTCCCAAATGCAGGAGAGGATCCGAACTGTGTTGCCACTAGTCAAGGAACATTTACAAAAAGCTCAGGAGGCTCAACGACGAGTCTATAATAGGGCTGCTAAAATAAGGAATTTCCAAGTGGGGGATCGAGTAGCGGTGTTGATTCCCACTGTGGAAAGTAAATTCTTAGCCAGGTGGCAAGGCCCCTTTGAAGTTGTAGAAAAAGTGGGAGAGGTGAATTATAAAATCCACCAACCGGGTAAGAGGAAACCCTATCAAATATATCATGTAAACTTGTTAAAGCCCTGGACAGAGAGGGAACCAGTGACCTCCCTGGCTAGTGCAAGATTGGAGCCTCGGGTTGGGGTGGAGAGTGTCCAAGTAGCAAATATCCTGTCTAAAACCCAAAGCCAGCAGGCAAAGGAGTTCTTGCAGAGAAATAAAGAAAAATTTTCAGACTTGCCAGGGCTCACGAGTACCATAGAGCATGATATCATCACGGAACCAGGAGTCAAAGTTTTTGTCCGGCCCTACCGCATCCCAGAGGCCCAAAGGAAGGCTGTTTCAGAGGAAGTGAAGAAGATGTTAGACCTGGAGATTATTGAGGAATCGCAGAGTGAGTGGTCGAGCCCGATTGTGTTGGTACCGAAGCCCAACGGGACTCTGCGATTCTGCAATGATTTTCGGAAACTTAATGAAGTTTCACGGTTTGATGCCTACCCCATGCCCCGGGTAGATGAGCTTATTGAGAGACTAGGTCCAGCCAGGTATATCACTACATTAGACCTTACCAAGGGATATTGGCAAATCCCGTTGACTAAGGCTGCTAGAGAGAAAACTGCTTTTTCTACCCCAGAGGGGAGTTTTCAGTACAAAAGGATGCCTTTTGGATTGCAAACTGCTCCAGCCACATTCCAGCGAGCAATGGATAGGATTTTACGACCTCACCAGAAATATGCCTCAGTGTACTTGGACGACATAGTCATTTTTAGCAGAGACTGGGAATCACACTTGCCCAAAGTCCAGGCAGTGCTGGACTCTCTTTGGAAGGAGGGGTTTACAATAAACCCTGAAAAATGTGCTTTGGGAATGGAGGAGGTGAAATACCTGGGCTATATCGTGGGTAGAGGGGTGGTGAAACCTCAGGTCAGCAAGGTAGAGGCTATACAGAGTTGGCCCCGTCCCCTCACAAAAAAGCAGGTACGTGCATTCTTGGGCATGGTGGGATACTACAGGAGGTTTGTACCCAACTTTGCCACGTTGGCGGCTCCATTGACCGATCTGACTAAGGGTCGGAAATCGGTCATGGTGGAGTGGAATGCAGACGCTGAGAAGGCCTTTTTGGAGCTCAAGTCGGCACTGTGCCAACACCCTGTCCTGGTAGCACCCAATTTTTCAAAAGAGTTTGTTGTCCAAACTGATGCTTCTGATGTAGGATTGGGAGCGGTGTTGTCACAGGTTATTAATGGAGAGGAGCACCCGGTAGTCTTCCTCAGTAGGAAGTTAACACCAGCGGAAAAAAACTACGCTATAATTGAACGAGAGTGTCTGGCCATTAAGTGGGCTCTGGAATCCCTCAGATATTACCTTTTGGGGAGGAAGTTTAGGCTGATTTCTGACCATGCCCCTTTAACATGGTTGAGACAGGGTAAAGGGAATAATGCCAGGGTTACTCGGTGGTTCCTGGCACTCCAGGAATTTAAATTTGTAGTGGAGCATAGGCCCGGGAGACTGCATCAAAATGCAGATGCCCTCTCCCGAGTCCATTGTTTGAGCTCCACTGTTGCCTCCACCTCCATGGCGTTGGGGCACAGGGGGGGGATATGTACAGGACGCCGTGGCTGGGTCCTGGAAGGACGCTATGTTTCCCCTCTGTTTGGACTGTGGTCCCTTTAAGGGAACAAAAAGGGTTAACTCACCTGTCAGAGGAAGTGGGTTTAAAACAAGACAGGAAGTTGGAGAGGGTGTGGAGGAGTGTAAAGGAGAATGTGGATGGTGGATGGTGTTTGTTGTGCAGTAACAAAAGTGAATAGCAGTGTCCTGCCTGGAAGTCTCCTGCCAGGGGAAGCTAGCTGCAACAGAAATTAAGGACTGTTTAACTGCGATAGCAGTTCTGGACTTTGCAAGTCGGTGAGACTAAAACCTTTTTCTTTTGTTTTTGCTGCTGTAAAGCTATTTAAGTTCAATAAATCTCCTTTTGAGTGAAAAGCCTGTGTCCTGCGATCTAGCTGGTCCCCCAAACATTACAATAGGCATACCCCTCCCCCTTTTTTACCCTCTCTATCCTTGCGATAAAGGGTATACCCTTGAATGTTTGCCAGCCAATCATGAGAGCTGTTGAACCAGGTCTCTGAAATTCCCACAAAATCCAAATCCTCCTCATACAACAGTATCTCTAGTTAACCCAGCTTGTCCGTCAGGCTCCTGGCATTGGTGAACATGCCACGTAGCTTAGACCGGTCGCATGTTATCCTCGTATTGGGTGTTTCGAGATTGTAACTAGGATTTGCTACTATACTTACCTTGGGTTTTTCTGCTTTGGTCAACCTACGACTAATGCCCCCAATACTGCCCTCTGGAATATGTTCCACACTGACTATCTCTACCTCTGGACCCTCCCCCCCATCACCTAGTTTAAAGACCCCTCTAACTTTTTGGCCATCTTCATTCCCAGCTGATCTGCACCCTCTTCATTTAGGTGCAGTCCGTCCCTTCTATAGTACCGGTTATCAACTGAGAAGTCGGCCCAGTCCTCCAGGAAACCAAACCCCTCCTTACTACACCAGCTCTTCAGCCACTTGTTTACTTCCCTAATCTCCCTCTGCCTTTCTGGTGTGGCTCGATGTACTGCTAGTATTCCTGAGAATATTACCTTGGAGGTCCTTTTCCTCAATTTAGCTCCTAAGTCCCTAAAATTGTTCTTTAGGACACTCCATCTGCCTCTGACTTTGTCATTGGTGCCAACATGCACCATGACAGCTGGGCCTTCTGTCCACCAGATCCGTGATGTGCCAAACCCGAGCGCCCGGTAGACAACACACTGTTCGGCACTTCAGGTCTTTGTTACAAATTGCCCTCTCTGTCCTTCTAAGAATTTAGTCCTCTACCACCAAAATCTGTCTTTCCTTTCCCTTCACTTCCCCCCCACTCTCACTGGAGGAGTTCTTCCCCTGGTAGCTAGGAGAGTCCCTCAGCTCCAGCAGTTCTGGTCCCTGACTGGTTTCACCAATGTCACTCAATGGAGCGTACTTATTGGGATGCTCCAGCCCTGGATTGGCATCCCTGGCACTTCCCCCTCTACCCTTCCTGACTGTCACCCATCTACTCTTTGCTAGTGCCTGCACCTCTTTGTCTCCACCTGCCTCTGTGCTGGCCCCTGCCGGCACCTGCCATGTATGTTCCTGGCTCTCCTTTAGTATGGAGGGACTTCTCAGTGCTGACAGTTGCTTCCCCAGATTCAGAACCTGGGCTTCTAGGGAAACAATGCGCTTACATTTTGCACAGCGGTATTCACCCTTGATCGGATGATCAAGGAACGCATACATGCCGCAAGATGTACAAAGAGTCAGCTCTCCACACCCGCCCGGCATCGTACCTATTAAATTTAATGAGGATTGTGGATTATACCCTGTCCAAATTACCTAAAAACTAGCTTCCTGACACGAATACTCAAGACAATACACAGGTACTCATCAAGACAATACACAGGTACTCGCAGACCTACGTGCACTCGCTGAACACTCGCAGACCTACGTGCACTCACAGAACACTCACAGACCTAGGTGCACTCACAGAACACTCACAGAATACTCGCAGATATATGTGCACTCACAGAACACTCGCAGAACACTTGCAGACCTACGTGCACTCGCAGAACACTCACAGACCTACGTGCACTCGCAGAACACTAGCAGACCTATGTGCACTCGCAGAACACTTGCAGACCTACGTGCACTCACAGAACACTCGCAGACCTATGTGCACCTGCAGAACACTTGCAAACCTATGTCCATCGAAAAACTCGCCGACCTACGTGTACTCACAGAACACTAGCAGACCTACGTGCACTCGCAGAACACTTGCAGACCTACGTGCACTCGCAAACCTACGTGCACTCGCAGATCACTTGCAGACCTACGTGCACTCGCAGAGCACTCGCAGAACACTCGCAGACCTACGTGCACTCGCAGAACACTCACAGACCTACATGCACTCTCAGACCTATGTGCACTCAAAGAACACTCACAGACCTATGTGCAATTGCAGAACACTCGCAGACCTACATGCAACCGCAGAACACTCACAGATCTACGTCCATTGAAAAACCAGCAGTGGAAATGACATAGCCCAGGAATTTAACCTGTTCCCGATGGAACTCACACTTCTCCAGTTTACAATAGAGATTGTTCTCTCTTAATTTTTGAAGCACACAACAGACATCTGTGTGGTGGCTCTCCAGAGACTTGGAATATATGAGGATATCATCGAGATAAACCACCACACATAACTGTAACAAATCTCAGAGGACATTGTTAATAAATTCCTGGAAAACTGCACGTTACAAAGGCCAAAAGGCATTATGAGATCCTCATAATGGCCTGTTCTGGTATTAAATGCAGTTTTCCACTCGTCACCCTCCTTAATCCTCACAAGATTGTAAGCCCCTCTCAGATCAAGCTTAGTAAAAACCATTGCTCCCTTGAGGCAGTCAAATAACTCTGTAATCAACGGGATCGGGATCGAGATCATTCTTAATAGTGAAACGATTGAGACCCCTATAATCAATACAAGGTCTCAGGTCACCGCTCTTCTTCTTCACCAAGAAGAAACCAGCACCAGCAGGAGACGAGGATTTGCGGGTGAAACCCCAAGAAAGTGCATCTGCAACATACTCCTCCATGGCTTTATCCTCCAAGACCGACAAAGGGTAAACCTGGTCATGAGGGGGACTGGCACCAGGTTGAAGGCACAATCATACGGCCGGTGCGGAGGCAAACTACCAGCTTGACCTTTGTCAAAGACATTGCTAAAATCACGATAATCCTCTGGCAGGGAGGAGGGTGAAGAGGTACACAGGACCTTGGCTACCTTCCGGAAGCATGTTTCACTGCATTGTGGTGACCAGGAGAGAACCTCAGCATGGAGCCAATCAAAAGAGGGGTTGTGCCTCTGTAACCAAGGATAACCAATAACCAGAGGAAACTTAGGAGAGGAAATCACTTGGAATTGGATTATCTCATGGTGAAGAGCCCCTATGGCCATGGACAATGGAACCATCTCATGAATCACATGGGCAGGCTATAGAGGTCTCCCGTCAAGAGCCTTAATGGCAAGTGGAGTGTCACGCAGCTGCAGTGGAATCGAGTGCTTTGATACAAAGGCAGCATCAATGAACAGGCCTGCAACCCCAGAGTCATTTAGAGCCTGTATCTTGATAGATGACATAGCCCAAGAAACGGTAACCAAAACCAGGGGCTTATCCTTCTGGATAACTGGGAACGACAGAACACCGCCTAAGGTCTGTCCATGACAGGACCTCAAGATTCGGGTGTTCCCAGGACAGGTAGGACAAGACTTCAAAAAGTGACCTGCCTGGCCACAATAAAGGCACAATCTCTCCCTCCTCCTAAAGGCTCTCTCATCCGCAGAGAGATGCGTGAAGCCCAAGTGCATGGGTTCATCTTCACTGACCGACTCGGTACCAGGAGGCATGGAAGGTGAGGGAGGCACGGGTAGAACTGCAAAGCTCGGAGGCAAACATACATGAAGCTTCTGCAAGCACTCTTTAAAAGAAGGTCTTTCTCTGAGTCTGGAGTCATTGAGGATGGCAAACGAGATCAAGCTCTCCAGCTCAGTGGGTATATCTCGGGCTGCTATCTCATCCTTGATGAAATCCGAGAGACCATGAGAAAAAGCAGCAACGAGGGCCTCATTGTTCCAAGCAACCTCTGCTGCCAGAGTATGGAACTCAATGGCATAGTTGGCAACAATTCTCATACTCTGTTTGATGGACATGAGGCACTTGGCAGCAGAAGCGGAGCATGCGGGAACATCAAATACCCTTTTAAAGGAGGCCACAAACTCAGGGTAACTCAAGACAACAGGTTTTTGCATCTCCCATAGAGGGTTAGCCCAGGCCAAGCAAAGATATCACGAACCCTACTTTGCTTCTGTCTGTGGGAAACGCCTGGGGCAGCATCTCAAAGTATATCTCAACTTGGTTGAGAAACCCTCTGCATTGAACTGGATCCCCCCCAAATTGCTTGGGAAGTGGGGTGGAAACAGACATACCTCTTATAGAGGTAATAGTCAAGGCGGGTGCCTGCACAGAGACTGGCACAGCAGCAGGGATGGCCTGCAACTTAGGATGCACTGGAGCAGCCACAGTGGGGCATTCCAGGTGAGCCGTGCGACTCAGGAACTGGAACAGGTAGTCAACCAAGCCAGAGTTCAGTAACCAGATCGGGTAATCAGCCAGGCCAGAGTTAAGTAACCAGATCGGGTAATCAGCCAGGCCAGAAGTCAGGGATCCAAATAGAGGAACAGCAAGCAGGATAAGGAGCCAGAAGGGATGTCAGCAAAGCCGGTCTTTAAACAGGAATGCAGGAGATGGTTTCTTGTGATGTGACCAAGGCAAAGGCAGGGATCAAGTGAGCTGGATGGCTTTAAGTAGGCAGGACTGACGAGCAGAATCAACAACAGCTGGGTAACTGTGGAGAGAGATGGGAGCTGGCAATCACCTGACAGCTGAGCGGCCAACTCAGAGAAGGAAAGGCTGTGCCCAGTTCCGACAGGAAGTGAAATTACCATTTTACGCCCTTAGAAAGCCTGAAGGCGGTGCTTGGTTTTCGGGGTCCTATACACAGCTAGGCTCCCAAAAAGCCTCACACATGTGGTATCCCCATACTCAGGAGAAGCAGAAGAATGTATTTTGGGGTGTAATTCCACATATGCCCATGGCATATTTGAGCAATATATCATTTCATGACAACTTTGTGTAAAAAAAAAAATAAAAAAATAAAGTTAATTTTCCCGAAACCTGTGGCAAAATATAAAATATTCCATGGACTCAACATGCCTCTCAGCAAATAGCTTGAAGTGTCTTCTTTCCAAAATTGGGTCATTTGGGGGGAATTTGTGCTATCTTAACATTTCATGGCCTCCAAAACTAGTGAAGAAGTGAAATCACCATTTTACGCCCTTAGAAAGCCTGAAGGCGGTGCTTGGTTTTCGAGGTCCTGTACACGGCTAGGCTCCCAAAAAGCCTCACACATGAGGTATCCCCATATTCAGGAGAAGCAGAAGAATGTTTTTTTGGGTCTAATTCCACATATGCCCATGGCATGTTTGAGCAATATATCATTTAGTGACAACTTTGTACAAAAAAAAAAGTTTGTCATTTTCCCACAACTTGTGGCAAAATATAAAATATTCCATGGACTCAACATGCCTCTCAGCAAATAGCTTGGGGTGTCTACTTTTCAAAATGGGGTCATTGGGGGGGTTGTGCTATCTTGGCATTTTATGGCCTTCGAAACTGTGATAGGTAGGTGAGGAGTGAAATCAAAAATTTACGCCCTTAGAAATTCTGAAGGCTGTGCTTGGTTTTGGGGGTCCTGTACGTGGCTAGGCTCCCAAAAAGTCCCACACATGTGGTATCCCCGTACTCAGGAGAAGCAGCAGAATGTATTTTGGGGTCTAATTCCACATATGCCCATGGCATGTTTGAGCAATATATCATTTAGTGACAACTTTGTGTATTTTTTTTAGTCATTTTTCAATCACCTGTGACAAAAAAATAAAATATTCAATGGGCTCAACATGCCTCTCAGCAATTTCTTTGGGGTGTCTACTTTCCAAAATGGGGTCATTTGAGGGGATTTGTACTGCCCTGCCATTTTAGCACCTCAAGAAATGAGATAGGCAGTCATAAACTAAAAGCTGAGTAAATTCCAAAAAATTAACCTTAGTTTGTAGATGCTATAACTTTTGCGCAAACCAATAAATATACGCTTATTGACATTTTTTTTTTTTTTTACCAAAGACATGTGGCTGAATACATTTTGGCCTAAATGCATGACTAAAATTGAGTTTACTGGATTTTTTTATAACAAAAATTAGATATCATTTTTTTCCAAAATTTTCTGTATTTTTCTGTTTATATCGCAAAAAATAAAAATCACAGAGGCAATCAAATACTATAAAAAGAAAGCTCTATTTGTGGGAAAAGAGGAAGCAAATTTTGTTTGGGTACAACATTGTGCTGCTTTAATGCGCAATTACCAGTTAAAGCAGCGCAGTGCCAAATTGTAAAAAGTGCTCTGGTCATTGAGCAGACAAATCTTCCGGGGCTGAAGTGGTTAATTATTATTTAATAATTAATGAGTTTAGTTTGCCATTACCAGTACAAACATGAGTGAAAAAACTGAAAGCAAATTAAGACCACAACATGCTATTGTTCACTGGTTCACCAGTTGTCTAGTGCTTATGAACGGGGCACTTAAAGTGGAAAATGTTGTTGACCTTTGTTCTAGCTTGTGCAATTTTAAACAGCAAGCATAAGGCAAAAGTACAAAAGGCACATACAGTATCTGTTAGAAGCCTTTTTTTATATTAAATCATTCAGCTGTTGCTAAAATAGGCACCAGGATATATGGCAGATGGTAGCTAGTAATGGCTCAAGCAGTTTCCTGTTCTCATAAAATACTTGCCAAAAGACATAAATGCTGGCCTATACTGTTCATACTTTACTTCTCTTTTTAAGCTAGTAAGCTACTCTGATTAGCTCTGATACTAATCTCACATAATTATGCCCTTAAATATACAAGCCTCTGGTACTCACAGGGGCTTATTATTGGCTGACTAGTTTGAAATACCATATCTCTAGAGTTATACGACTGTGTATGATTATACCTTAAAATAGATATTTAAACAGAGCTCTTTTTTTTTTTGCAATTTGGTGCAGCCAAAATCTACCTCTTTGTTGTTTTAATCAACCACAAATACATGAAGAAAAGTGTGCCAGATTGATTTCACATATTTGATATATAAAAAAGAGAGTCAGTAAAATATCAAAGCCATTAAAATATACCCAGAGGTATCATGGAGGTATATGATGCTATACCGTATGCTTTCAGAATCCATTACAAAGTAATTTGGGACAGTAACCATAGATAACTCACTCAAGAATGTTATTCTGTGACTCACTGCATTATTATTGTGAGTTTCTACACTGTATGTCTATTAATTATGTGTTTAGATCGTAAAGGGGACCTGAACTCTAAAAGCTGTGCCAAAAATGGCAAGCAGAAAGAAAAGGATGAGTCACTTATTTTTCCTGTAGGCACCCTGCAGTGATCTTTTAACCATTTCCTCCATGTCTTATTCTGCACTGTGGATCTTTGCTTTCTTATGTCAGAGCTGCCTCCCGATGACTGGTGGTGAATACCTAGTGGTTACAGCCGCAAACAATTTTAAATTACATTGTTTCCTTTAGAAATGTAATTTTGCTGTGGTAGTTATGAACATGGAAAAGATGTGCTACTTTACAGGCAGACTAAGGAGTCCCCCCAGGCACAATATTTAAAGGAATATATCATTTTTTTTATTGTTTCACTTTAAGCATTATTAAAATCACTGCTCCTGAAAAAATGTCCATTTTCAAAACTTTTTTTGCATTGATACATGTCCCCTGGGGCAGGACCGAGTCCCCAAACACTTTTTATGGCAGTAACTCGCATATAAGCCTTTCAAATTAGCATTTTTTATTTTTCATGTTCATGTCCCATAGACTTTAACGGTGTTTGCACACATTTTTTGCTAGTTCACATGTTCTGCTGCAAACCGAACCGAACCGGGGGGTGTTCGGCTCATCCCTACTCACTGGCCTGTAATTTCCAGCTGCTACTTTGCTGCCCTTCTTGTGGATAGGTGCAATATTAGCTGTCCACCAATCATGGGGAACTTTTAGAAGAGATTGAAAAAAAAGATCTGTTAATGGTGCAACAACTAGACCTTGAAGTTCTCTTAGAACTCTGGGATGAATACCATCAGGGCCCATTGCTTTATTAAAGAGAGGCTCCAGGTGTTTTTTTGTTTATTAAGTCTATTAGTTTATTAGTCAGCAGCTACAAAACCTGTCCCAGGATCCAGCAATGTGGTCACCCGAACCATCGCTTGTCTCCCTCTCCTCTCCCCGGCACAGACATTTCAACTGTGGGCACCCGGCTGTGACAGCTTGCGGCTTTACAGCCGGATGCGCACTGCACATGCATGAGTCGCGCTGAACCTGCTGAATGGTCCAGCAGTCTTCTGGGACATTGCAGGGAGGGAGGGGAAAGGGGAACTTCTGCTCGGCTCGCCCAGGCTTAAAGAGGTTGTAAACTCAAAAAAATAACAATAAAAAAAATAAAACTTATAAGACAAAAGGCATAATGAGCTAGTTGCGAGGAAGTGTTGCACCCACAAAACACGTACCTTGATATCCTGTGATGGCAGATAGCACATGTTAACACACTGTGTGCATCTTCAAAATTTGGCTTTTAAAATACTTTAAAACTTGTTTTTAAAAGCAAAAATACACAATAAAATGGTATTTTTTTGTGTGTTTTATATTCTGCCTAAAACATCAATGTTTTTTTGTTGAACATCATTGATGTTTTCCTTTATCTTTTCTAAATCACGATTGCACCCCATTATCTCCCCGATGAGGATCTGGGCACTTTCACTGGTGAAATGAGATTCTTCTTCCACAACATCCACATAAAAAAAAACAACACACCATGTATTATAAATATGCTGGCATACATCTATTCTATCCAACCACAAACGCCAACTTGGATGTCCCCTTAACCCCTCAAACTTCAGCGCCACATATACCTGGTGCAGTCGATGCGAGGGTCCTGCCCCCTGGTTATTCTGTGCACACGGGTGGAAGAGATGCACGGGGTGATAACAGATTTCCACAACCTAGTGTACGCCATTATAGCCGCCATACACCAACTGCCCCCACCAGAAGCAGAGGCTACAATAGGGGCAAAAGAAGTGGTAGAGGTCAAGGGAGTTCGAACCGTTATGATTCTTATTATTATGGCTCGGAGCACCCCCGTGACCAATATAATCACTATAGAGGAGCTTCCCCTGCTTATCACAGAGAATATTCTAATGCTCAACATTAAATCCATGTCAGTATGGAGAACCTTCTGTGACCACTTACAACAGGTTCTCCCCCCCTCATGAATGCGCGTGACTATTCATCAGACCGAAGGGATTTTCACGAGCAATCATCCTATGGACATAATCAAACCAATTCCAATACACAGGACCAGGATTTTCGCGTGGATCCATTCATGCGCAGAAATGGTCCAAACATAAGAGAGGTCAAGAGGGGGGAGGACAGTACAGAAGAGGAAAAAGAAAACAAAATTAATGGGACAGGGTGTATTCAATTTGAGTTCCAAAACCTTTACTAAAGATGAACTATCCGTTTTGGACAAGGGCCTCAAGTTTGCCCCACCTAAACAATTGGATAAATTCAGTACCTTCATAGATGTACACAAGTACATACGCGAACTGAACGTACAACGTTATTTGATTTCCAATCCTTGCAGGAGTGCTAACATTGCCGCAAATTCAGGTACGGTACATTCAGGATTGGCAATTCCTTCTGTGTTCAATCCACCCGTTCCTGTAGCTCCGGCTATTCATATCTTTAAGGACCTAGTACTCAAGGACCTGGCAGACCTACCAGTCAGACGTACCCGCCACCAACCAATATCTAGTACCGGCCTAAAATCTCTATGTCAACAGAAAGATTTAGTAATACATCCGGCTGACAAAGGGGGTGGTATTGTCATTCTAGACAAATCAGATTATGAACTAGAAATGTACAGGATTCTAAATGAACCAAATACATACAAAGCACTTCCTAATAATCCTACTCACACTTACAAAAATAATTTATTGAAGAATGTCACCAGAGGTTTTGACAATAAGATTTTGAACAAGAAAGAAAGAGATTTTTTAGTTCCCTTAGCTCCCAGAATACCAACGATTTCTTACTTACCCAAAATCCACAAGGATTCCTTTCACCCCCCTGGTCGACCTATTGTGAGCGGCATCAATTCAGTTACCTCTCGCATAGGTCGCTACATTGATTACTATTTACAGCCTTTAGTCAGACAGATGCCATCCTATCTTAAGGATACCGGATCTACAATCTGAGTTTTGGAGGGCTTAGAGGTACAGGGGGGTTACATTATGGCCACGGCCAATGTGGCCTCCTTCTACACCTGTATACCACATGAGAGGGGTATTGAAGCTGTTAGGTATTTCCTTGATAAGGATCCATCTCTGGCTTCCTTCCAATGTGAGTTCATCATGGAGTTACTGCAATTTGCAATCACACACAGTTACTTTTGGTTTAACCAACAATTTTACCTTCAACTTCGGGGAGTGGCCATGGGGGCTAAATTTGCCCCAAGCCTTGCTAATTTATTCATGGCCAAGTGGGAGGAGGATGTCGTCTATGCCCCTGGGAACCCGTCTTTGGTCCTTTGGGCACGTTATATAGACAACATCCTCCTCTTCTGGAATGGCACTGCAGACTCTTTACAGGCCTTTTTTGATTTACTTAACAAGAACAATAGAGGCATCTCTCTGACTTATACTTCTAGTACCAATAAGATCACTTTCTTAAGATTTGGAGATTCTGATAGTCAATGAACGTTTCCAGTTTCAAACTTTTTTCAAGTCGACCAACAGAAATGGCTACATTCCTACAGACAGTTGCCATCATCCTTCTTGGATTCGGTCTGTCCCGCGAAGCCAACTTTTACGGCTATGTAGGAATTGCAGTGATGTAGAAACTTTCAAGATGCAGGCTGATACATTAAAAACGCGACTACTGGATAAAGGATATAGCCATTCTGAAATTGACTTGGAAATCTCCTGTACTGTAGAAGTAGACAGAGCATTTTTGCTGGCCATTAAACCTAAGCCAGACACAGACAACAGTTTTAGATGGGCCATGTTGACCTCATTTTCCACCCAATATCGCCAGATCAAAGCTATTTTTGCTAAGCATTGGAACATTCTCAAGAGCGACCATATCCTTGGTCCTTCCTTGCCAGATCAGGGCAGAATCATTTTTAGAGGGGTCCCTACACTTCAAAGTAGAATAGCCCTGAATATTATTATTAATCCTCCTACACATATGTCATTTTTTCAGGAATTAACTGGCTTCTTTCCATGTAGGAAATGTACAGTGTGCCAGCACAATGCAGGGGTGGGTCATAAAGTGGTTAGCTTTAGATCTTCTGTTACCAACAAACAGTATCCCATTAAACACTTTTGTACCTGTGCAACTCACTATATTGTTTATCTAATCACCTGCCCTTGCGGGAAGCAATATGTGGGTCGCACCATCTGCACATTTTCCATCAGAGTGGCGGAACATATTGCCCTAATTAAGAGTGGGGATACGAAACATCCTGTGCCCAGACATTATAAGCTGCACCATGATCGCAGCCTAAAAGGAACCTCATCCTTAATTATTGACAGGTACATGGCTCCTTGGAGGGGAGGGGCCAAAATCAGAGGCGTCTCACAACTTGAGACCTTCTGAATCTAAGAATTACGTTCCCACGTGCCTTTTGGCATGAATACTGAGTGGGATATTAATGCCTTTATCAGTCAAGCTTGATTTGTTTTGATTTGTACTTATACTTACAATATTCATCCATTCGTTATTCTCTCTCTTCCTTGTTTATTAAGATTGTTGATACCTGATTACATTTGTGTACATATGACTCCACATGAGAGTCCATCCCATGAGCGGTGTAATTATTCACTTACACATTTCCTATGCTTGTAGGTGAATTTAATTATGACTATTTTGTTTTCTATATATATATATTTCTTTTTATAGGGAACTTACCTTAATAGGTTTGCCTATCTAGGTTGCCCTTTTTATTTCATCACCACTAGTTCCTGCTATGGGATAAATCCTATAGTGCCTAATTTTAGGCCCACACTTTTTTGTATATTCCTTATTTTTATTTTTTATTTTTTGATGCCAATAGGGGGCTATGCTTCGCAGCCATTCGTTTATCTTTTATTTCACATGAATTTTTTCATTTTTTTGTTTCAGTTCATATATTTTTAACATCCTTCCACTTCCGCTCTATAACCATTTTATGTGTGTAGTCACATATGTGACCCGTCACGTGTCCTTGTTTGTGACTCCATCACGTTTACCATGGAGCGGCACTTGTCTGTTCTATTTCCGTAACAGATTGGTCACGTGCAGCTACATGCTAGTCATGAAATGGAACGCACGCTAGGTGTGAGTGTGACACGCACGCTTACTTTTTATTGGGACAGCACTCTAGGTCGGCCATGCGCATGTCTTGACGTCCAGTAGGACACGTGACGTCGCTTCACATCCGTCCATCATCACGGAGAGATAGTTTAGAGGTTAGGTTTAGTCCAGGCTGTACCACCTCCTCCCCAGTGTCCTTCCTGTTAGACGGGAGCATATTGGGAAGCACATGGAACGCATCTCCATATTATCCAGTGAGCATTGTGGAACGCACGCTGGATCGCCATCTTTACTATACCGGAAGTATTTTCCACAATTGCTGCAATGGTTTGTGGGCTTGGCTCTCATGATGGGGGTCATATCCTTTATAAATATGTGATGAGCAGCAGTGGAGGGACACCCCAGACGATGTCCGTGAAGACGAAACGCATCGGGACGGTCCCCGCTGCTGCCTAATTGATTTTATACCAGCGCTGTTTTTACGCACATTCATGTGAGTTGTTTTCATTTTATTAAATTTATTCTTGTTTTACAGAATTATGCTATGGTCCTTTTTCGTTTTCCTCTTTGATACTCTCTATATGCCTATGGAATTTTGAGCTTCGGCCTGCCTGTGGTACTACATTTCCCGTGATTCCATCTGGCTGCCATCTGCACACACCTGTCTGATGACATTGATCCAGGGTCCATCCAATTATACTCAAGCCTGTTTGACACGCAGGGCGTATGCTCTGACGTGTTCAAACGATCTGGTAAGCCTCCCCTTTACTTGGTGGTGGTTTTCTTCACAAGTGCATACATTCACTGCTTGCAAGATTTTATCGCACTCAGACTGAGAATAGATTCACATCTACTATCACTTATGAACTTTTTTATTTTAAAGAGCATTGATTGTGCATATTATTGTATTTAGTACATTTATGTTGTTATTCCAGTGTCATTGTGATGTATGTATGGACTGCACTGGGCACATCATTTTTTAGTGCTACACTTTGTTATATTTGTTTTTGTATACCATTTTTTCAATGTGGTGTGTTAGCTGCTAATCTTGTGAGCAGCGCAGAATTATCCGGTTTACTCTATGCTGGCATACATCTATTAGCTGAAGCTGTGATCTCAGGCACTCACCTGTTGTGGTGACAATTTCGCCTACTTCATAAACCTCTCCCTCCGCATCCTCTGCTTGTGGTTTTGGGATTTCCCCTTCTTTAGGAGGTGTGGGGTTCGTGGTGCCCTCAGATGTCCCGAGTCTTTTCTCCCCTATGTGAATAAAAAAAAGGTATACTTAGCACACAGATATTTGAGGGCAGAAATAGGAAGATGAAACATTGCTTGGAAGTGTCATACAATTGTCTGTTTTGGCAGAGTTCCAAACTGAGGAAATTTTTGTTTCCTTTCTAAAGCTGGAATACTTACCTTTTTTGTTAAAGTATCACACATGGAGACACCCCTAGTATCCACTGGAGCACCTGTGTGGGACACCCTAAAAAGTTTGTTCTGGTGTCCCACACTAGTGCTCCTGCGTCCAGATGTGTAAACAGCTGCTAAATGTGTCCTTTCCTTACACTGAATCAAGTTTGCATTTCATTCTATTACAAACCCATATAGACAAAAAAACTTATTTTACTACAAATAGGCCTGAACAAATGTAGTTAACCTGCATCTGCCCAAAACATCTTATAAGTGGGCGAACGAACAATGTTTCCTACGACCGATTACTGTGCCCATGAACATGAAAGTTGCTATTTTAAACTGTACAAAAGTAAAGAAAAGCACATGGAGCAGCACGAACGTAAGAAGAAGAATAGGAACACACAACAACTACTTACTTTTTTGAAGAACTCTCTTGATTCTTCTGTACTGATCGTGCTCCCTCAATTTGAGGTCTGACCATCGTTTCCTCAGTTGATCCTTGGATCGCCGTACCCCAAAATTCACAACTTTAGCCATGATCTTGGCCTTTCTTACATTTGGGTAAGGTCCATACTTCCCATCATAGTCGGCCCTCTTCAAGATGTCCACCATCTCTACATCATCCCTATAAAGGACATATTTGAGGCCTTAAATCTCCTCCGGGATCGGGACGTTCGTGGCTTGCTGCTCTCCTCCGCATGCACCTGCTGTGTCGCCGCCATGTTCTCTACCCACTGTGCCGAAAGAGAAGGGGTGGGGAATATACTAGAAAGAATGTCAGGGGCGGGCAGAGTTTCACGCATGCGCAGTGTATATGAAGCGTAACAAGCGTGCGTCATACATATGATCTGTGAGCGGAGGACGGAGTAGCGGAAGCGACGATCGTTATAACGAAGGTACAATTTGAACTTGGTGCATCAGTGGCCTATACGGCTTCTAGTTTGAGGCCTATATTGAGACAAAATCAGGAGAGTTTAGCCTGACATTAGGGTTTGCCTTGTGTTGTGTCTTGCAGAGAAAATGGATGGGTTCAAAGACTACAGCTTTCTCCCAATCTTCATAGAGAAGTACAGGGAGCTGCCCTGTCTGTGGCAGGTCAAACATCCACATTATAATAACAAAATAAACAGGCAGGCAGCGATGGAGAAACTGCTGGAGTTGATGAAGCCGCAGATCCCCATGGCAGACATCAACTATTTAAAAAAAAATTGGTGGCCTGAGGAGCACATATAATCGTGAGCATACTAAGGTCCAGAAATCTATGAGATCAGGAGTAGCAGCAGATGACATTTATGTCCCCAGGCTGTGGTACTATGAGAGGCTTCATTTTCTGACAGACCAGACTGAAGTCAGGGAATCCCCCTCAAACCCTACCTTCCAGGCTTCCTTCCACCCCAGCTAAGGCTTCTGATGCCAACCCTGGGCCTTCCAGTCAGGAAGATGTGGAGGAGCCCAGCTTGAGCCAGGTATAGCATTGTTCAACATATTTCTTGTCATAAAATAAATGATGGTAACTAGATGTTATTATTGATCACTAATTGCTGATTTAATAAAGTTTTTTACATATCAATAGACAATAGTGGCCACAAATGATTGGGACAAGAATGAAAAATGCTGAGATCAGAATGATAGTCTTTTCTATTTATTAACATTCAATTTGCAACAATCATGAGCTGAAAATTGTGTGTGATTGATGAACCAAAAACTAAAACAATGTCTCTTTTTCATACACAGGAAAGCCTCAAACAGCAGGAGGGCGTGGAATGTAGCAGCCAGGAGGTGGCTGTGGAATGTGGCAACCAGGAGGTGGTGGAGGGAATTGGCAGCCAGGAGGTGGCGGGGCAATTGGCAGCCAGGAGGTGGCGGGGGAAGTGGCAGCCAGGAGGTGGCAGGGGAAGTGGAAGCCAGGAGGTGGCCATGCCCAGTAGGTGCCTCACACAATCTCAGGTCCCTCCCCTCCGTCTTCAAACCAAAAGGTCCAGGAAGGGGAGTAACATGGAGGAGGCAGCGCTCAGGCTGATTAGGGATGCTAATGAGGCCCTCAGAACCAACCCCACTCTCCAAGAGGCTTTTGCGTGCATGACTGCATACAAAATGCAGCAAATGGAGGAGGGCCAATGCCTCTTGTGTGAGGAAATAATGGTCATCACCCAAAATAAGGGTTTGAGGGGCCAACTCACACCCAAAACCCAATTGTGTGAGTTGCACCATCCTCCTCCTCCTGCCACACCTCCAAAACCAGAGCCACAGCCTGGAAGGAAGCATGTAAGGAAGACAAAAAAGTGATGGCCTGGGTTCGTTCTGGTCTGGCAAAAGACGCAGGCAGTGGTATGACCACAGCCTGGGGACATAGATGTCATCTTCTGCTGTTCCTGATCTCTTGGAGTCTTGGACCGGATTGTGCTCACTATTATATGGACTCCTCAGGCCACCAATTTTGACTGTAAAATAATTGATGTGTGCCTTGGGGTACAAAGGCTTCGCTAATTTCACCAGTTTCTCCAGCGTTGCCTTCCTCTTTATTTTGTAATGACCCAGAATAAATGGCTATTTATTTTTCACAAATATTTGCCTATCTGTTTAACTTCAAAAAGGACAGTTTGTTTGTGAGTAGGCAGGTACATTTCCTAAATACAATGTGAAATTAACAAGGGACACCAACACAAACCAACCTCCTTGAGATTAAAAAATACAAGATAATAATGGTGTTGTGGTAACTTGACACACAAAACGAGAAAAAATATTAGGGAGATCACTATAAAAAAAAATAGTAGATCTTGATAAAAAAAAAATAAATAAATAAATAAAAATAAATTATGAACATTGTTATGGAGATGTGACAAAAAAAATTAATAATATTATTCATGAGATCACGAGAAATAATAAAGAAATCAGTTTGTGAGAACGCTGTGTGAATATGAGCAGCAAAACAACTTCATTATTCTAGCATTATAAAGAAGAAGAGTAATGTGCTGCATTAAACTATTTAAAAAATTGCAGCCTGACGAATGTGCTATCTCCATTACGAACGGTAATTTTACCAGACCGAGCGCTTCCGTCTCGTAATTTATTTTGAGCATACGTGGCACTTTGTGCATCGGAATTGTGCACACAAGATCAGAATTTACGCAAACGGATTTTGTTGTCGGAAAATTTGAGAACCAGATCTCAAATTGTGTGTGACAGAAATTCCAATGGAAACTGTCCGATGGAGCCTACACATTTCCGACAAAAGGCTCCCATCGAACATTTTCCGTCGGAAAATCCGACTGTGTGTCCGACATACCTGCCACTCGGGCATCCAGCAAAGATGGATCTTTGCTGGATGCCCGAGTGGCAGGTATGTTGGATCCTTGCGGTGTATATCCCGGTCTCTCATGCTACCCCGGCTGTATGGACACCCAAGGGCAATGCTATTTGTCAGCATCTGCCCGCCCCTTGCCACTGCCATTTAGGTGATCTTTCGATCACGGTACACCTTCTGGTAGACTGTGACGCTGTTGTTCTGATTGGCTTCACAGTCTGTTGCATTATCCGCTGCGTGTAACATACACGCCGCGTCTGATATTCCCGCAAAGCTCCCTGGATCTTGTAGGCCCGGGAACTCTTTGTCGGCGCATGCGCAGTGGCTCTTCTTGTCCGCTCACACGTCCAGCGACGTCAGATGCTGCACGTGTGTGGGGGTATAAGACTGCCAGTTTCTCCGGCCATAACCCTGCCGGGGACTCCAGGGCACCCATGTCCACGCTAGTACACACTATGGTAAGTCTACAAGCCTCCTGTTATCCCTCTGTTTTGTTTTCTACATAACCCCAGTCTTTTACACCTGCCTTCTTCTCATGCTTCTCTCATAGTGTGATGCTTTTTGAGCTACTCACATCATTTCCACATATGAAAAATGCATAGCTCAGAACACTTTAATACCATTTTGAATCTTTGGGTAAGTTTGCTCACTTATCCCTGTATTTCAAACACACTATATCCTTTGTAATTCTCTGTTCTATACAATACCTTCTTTTTGTCCTCAGAATTTTTATAATATTTTGTATGGATTGTCCATCCTTTGGATCTTACTCCAATAACAATCTTCCATTTATTATATTTTTAGATTTTCCCTATCCATTCTCTGTCATTATCCATCTGCCATTCCTGGTGGCATTATTTTAGCATACTGGGTGCCCTGCTCTTTCTCTTTTTTGACAATTGCACATACTGTAAGTATATTTTTTGAGGCTATGTTAGCCCGACCCTATGTCTTTGGCTTGCAGATCCAGATGATTTCTGGAATGTATTCAAGCCCTTTAACCTATTTTAAAATTTATATATTGTCCATTATTCACCAGGTCCTCTTATTTGCCCCCTGCAGCCTACTATTGAGCATTGATATCCTGGATTTGCCACGGGACTCCCCCACGCCTGCCCCTGGTGACCAGTTGGTAGGTACCCTACCAATTCATCTCTAGGCTCTCTGGGGTACCTGTTGGATTATGGGGCTCATTTGGGTGGTTGGTTCTCATAGGTGCTCATTCACTTCTGCTTTATGTGGCTTGATGTGTGTTCATGTCTGACAGCCCCACAAAGTTTATACCCTCCATTTATGTTAAGTTTATTTGATGTTATTATATTGTCACCTCTTTTCTTATTACAATTTTCTATTATAGAGTTCACAATAGCGAAACAGGTACAACCAACTGTCCCTGAGGAAGCCGTTTCAGGCGAAACATGTAGGACTTTTCACTACCTGTTTACAAGACTGGTCACCACGCTCCTAGGCTGGGTCTTGTAATAACTGCTACTAATTGTTTTTAACTTCCCCATCCTTGTGCACACCCGTGATATGTAATTTTGTATAAAACTTTTTTAAGTATGAATTGTTAATAAAATATTATTTTTATAATTTATGTATCCTAGTTTTCCCTTGGCACCGGGATAATCCCCTTATCTCTTGCTCATTCTTAACATTAAATTTATTGGGGTGAGGTGCCGTATTGTACCGAGGACTATCCAGTCATCTAAACCCCTTTTAATTAATTTAAACATGATTCCATTTTTGACATATATAGCAACTCCCCCTCCCTCTTTTGTACTCCGTTGTTCCTGTATAGTGTGTAACCTGGTATAGGTAATTCAGAGTCATAAGTAACCATAAATAATTATACCTCTGCTGCAATGCACTCATTTAATAAGTGGAGATTATAAGCTGTAGAAGCAGGTAGCCACTACTTTTTTCTACATGCAACGTGTTACAGTAAATATTAATGTTTTATCTGTCAGTGCTTAGATTTTTTGGAGCTGTATTCTGCATAAGGCTTTGGCCTTTGGCAGAAGGGCCACCAGGGCAACCACCTAGCTACACATTGTTGAAGATACTCTTTAACTGGTTCAGGAGAATGCCTTCCACCAAATATATAAACAGTGCAGATAATAGCAGTGCATCAGAAACATGCAAAAGGTCATACCAACCATAAAGACTCATGCCCATAAACATGTGCAACAATGTGCATGCCCACAAGCATAGGAACATGCACACAATGACGTGCACATGGATGCACAGACATGTTCATGTTGGCACCCAGTGGGCTATGTAAACCTTGTCCCTGCATGAGATCATTGCTAAATTGTCATTCATCTTCAGTTCCTGTTTACCCACATCCAGAATCTGCTTGACACTGTTATTGACCCAGCTTTCATCTACTTGCTTATGGATAATCCTTGCCTGTCTGTGTTTTCTGCCTATCTTTTTTACTGACCTCAGCCTGAACTCTTTGCCAGGATTTTTCCTATCGCTTCTGTACCTGGCTGCCTGCATGTTTCAAACTTCTGCTCATCCCTGACCTTTATCCTGCTCATGGTTTGATGCATTTCTGCTCGATTGTTACTGAACTCGGCTTGTGACCTGGCTCTAATCTCTACTAGACTTGGTGCCCTCACCAATGTACATCGGCTTACTTGACACCAGTTCTCCCTAGTTCAAGTTTTTGGTTCCAGCTTCCCAGCACTTGTGCCTTTCCATTGCTCTTGCAGCCCCGTCTTAACTTTCAGGGGTGCTTTTATGGAAATTGTGCAAGAGGCTGTCCCCGCTATCTTGAGCTCCTAAAACAAGTCTTGACACTGTGTAAAAAGTGGCTTTATGAAATTAATATATCCACTCTCGCTGGACCAGGTATCCAAAGCTAAAAATATTTCATTTAAAAAATTCACCTGTTTAACATTTCTGGATACACTGCTGCCATTTTTATCCCCCCACTGAAATTCATCTGTTTTGAATAATTATTTAAAGTGCCTTAGTATAAATCTCTGTAAAATGAGAATGACCTATACAGATTCACATTATCAGGGGTTCTTTTATGGGCTCTCATACTACAAAGAAGCTGGGGTCCATCCACATCACAAACAAAATTTGCTGGCTAATTCTGTGGATTCCTTACACTTAGCTTATTTTGATCAGAATTCAGGATTCCTCTAATGCCCTTTTCTCGTTCTGTAGTTTTTTGGTTCCCTTTGCTGAGTCACACAGAACTACAGACTTACTTTTAAAGCTGTTCTCTGCCACTTCACTGCAAAAGCGCTACATGTCTTCAATCTATACCAACAACAACTCTCACCCCCGCCACCACCATTAACTTTCACCTCCTCCTCTCTACCATAAACTCTTGCTTCTTCCCCTTAAAGGGACTGCACATACCAAACTACTGTAACACATTTCCAACTCCAAAAATTTTCAATAGAAGAGCTTATAAATATAAGTTCTGTACAGAATATATATGCTATTGTATTAAGTATTCTTCCTATTTAATCTGGAACTACCTTAATGAATAGGTAAGAATTCTTCTGAGGTCTAAGACATAGCCTGTTAAATATGTTCTTTAATTATTATTTTATATTATAGTAGCATATGATGAAAATTTATAGGTAGGTTATACTTATTATTGTTGCACAATATTATATTTCAATGTTTTTTTTTGAGAAAATCCAGTAATGACAGAAGTAGCATTTAAACAAAAGACAATTCTCGGATTGTCATTATGACAAATACACAAATACATAAAACATGAACAAACAAAAATAACATGGTCCATGAAAAAAAGGGTACATACAGTAATCATTGGATGTTCTCAGATAAACATTGAGAGATTAGAAACTTCATCAGACAATATCAGGAAGCAGCAAACATATACCCGATCTACTAAAGATCAGGAGCTAAACAGTTCTAATCAGTATCCAGGAATGTAACCATGTATGGTAGAGTGCAGGAACCAAAGTATGGTACGGGGAGATAGGTGGGGGGGAGAAGGGTATAGGGGGAATAGTGAATAAGGAGTAACGGGGGACCCTTCGTACTGATTCCTGAGAATGTCATCAAAGACAGAACCTAATAAGGCTCCAAAGACAACCCAATCTATATTCAAACAACATAAAAAAGGGGGAAGAGAAAAAAAAGAGAGGAAAAAAAGAGTAAGAGAAAAGAAGAAGGTCAGCCCGGAGCTCATTAGGATCCACAGGTCCCATATTTTATCAAACTTTTTAGAGTTATTATGGAGTATGTGAGTGAGTTTGTGCTTGCCACCAACAGTATATACGTGATTAATTTTACTGACTTCCTGGGCACTTCATAATGTAATTTATGGAACAGGGCAACCTCTGGGATCTAAGGATATTCACCCTGTCACTGAATTAAAACTAAATATCCAAATCCAAAACCTAATCACAAGGGGGCACTGTCACCAGATATGATACAGTGTCCCCAACTGACCACAAATTCGAAAATAGTTAGGCGAGGAGAACGAATGCATTTTAGCCACCCGAATAGGGACCAGGTACCAATGCAAAAGTGTTTTATAGTTGGCTTCAATTAGCATGGTATTGATGGAGACTTTAGATAAAACTTAGGCAATATCCTGCCACTCAGACAGGTCAAAAGTAAGATTTGGGTCCTTTTCATATTCGTTCATATAGGAGAGTTTTGAATTCGGTTTGGCAGGAGAGGCATAAACCACAGACACTTGTCCTCTCAAAAGACTCCTTGTCTGGCAAGACAACTCAAAAGATGTAAGTGTAAAATGTCCAACTATTAGATTGGGTTTGCATCTGACAAAGGAAGCAATTTAATTATATTGAAACATTTTGCTAGAAGGTATCTGCATCTTGTCTTTAAAGTGTGGTAAAGAGTATACTTGGTTTTCATTAAGGTAATCACCAATACTTAATAACCCTTTTTTAAGCCACCATTGAAATAATTTTGGTACCAACCCAGGTGGGAACTCCAGGTTGCAGAAGAAAGGAGCAAACGGTGTGTGTAGGGATGATAAGGACTTACAGTGATGCATTTTGTCCCAGACCGAATGTAATAAAGGTGGGCGTAGATGGCTAGGAAGCCACATCAATGATCCTATGGCAAAGGGGTGAAAGGAGAGTGCCTTGAGAGAGACCCAAAGAGGTGCAGGACCTGTAGCCGTAGTGTAGGCAAGTTGGGCAATTTGAGCAGCTTAAAAGTAGTTTTGTAGATTGGGAAGACCAAGACCACCCTTTAGTTTTGGGGTATAGTTTTGGGGTTTGTGCATCCGAGGTCTTCTATTACCCCATATAAAACAAAGAACATTGGCTTGTAGCCACTGTAGATCTCCTCTCGGACTGCCACTGGTAAAGTTCTAAAGTAATAAAGTACCCTGGGTAAAAACGTCATTTTGACACAGTTTAGTCTGCCAAACCATGATAGGGAATAGTCCGCCCAATGATGAAGGTCCTCCCTAAGTTTTTTAAACAATGGAGGATAATTAGCCTTATAAAAAAGTCACAATAGAAGATGTTAATTGAACCCCTAAATATGGAAGAGAGTGTGGTCCCTATTGAAAATTGTAGGTATCCTGAAGGGCCCGTACCATTAACCACTTAAGGACCGCCTCACGCCGATGTACGTCGGCAAGGCGGCACGGGCAGGCAAAATCACGTACATATACGTGATTTGCCTCCCGCGGGTGGGGGGTCCGATCGGACCCCCCCCGGTGCCCGAGGCGGTCCTGTTATGTCCCCCAGCGATCGGAGGTGAGGGGGAGGCCATCCGTTCGTGGCCCCCCCCTCGCGATCGCCGCCGGCCAATCAGATCACTTCCTTTGCTGCTGTATGCTAAACAGCAGCAAAGGAAATGATGTCATCTCTCCTCGGCTCAGTATTTTCCGTTGCAGCGCCGAGGAGAGAAGACTTCACTGTGAGTGCACAACACTACACACACAGTAGAACATGCCAGGCACACAAAACACCCCGATCGCCCCCCGATCCCTCCCAATCACCCCCCCCCTCCCTGTCACAAACTGACACCAGCAGTTTTTTTTTTTTTTTCTGATTACAGCATTGGTGTCAGTTTGTGACAGTTACAGTGTTGGGACAGTTAGTATTAGCCCCCTTTAGGTCTAGGATACCCCCCTAACCCCCCCTAATAAAGTTTTAACCCCTTGATCACCCCCTGTCACCAGTGTCACTAAGCGATCATTTTTCTGATCGCTGTATTAGTGTCGCTGGTGACGCTAGTTAGGCAGGTAAATATTTAGGTTCGCCGTCAGCGTTTTATAGCGTCAGGGACCCCCATATACTACCTAATAAATGTTTTAACCCCTTGATTGCCCCCTAGTTAACCCTTTCACCACTGATTACCGTATAACCGTTACGGGTGACGCTGGTTAGTTCGTTTATTTTTTATAGTGTCAGGGAACCCGCCGTTTATTAACGAATAAAGGTTTAGCCCCCCGATCGCCCGGCGGTGATATGCGTTGCCCCAGGCAGCGTCAGATTAGCGCCAGTACCGCTAACACCCACGCACGTGGCATACGCCTCCCTTAGTGGTATAGTATCTGATCGGATCAATATCTGATCCGATCAGATCTATACTAGCGTCCCCAGCAGTTTAGGGTTCCCAAAACGCAGTGTTAGCGGGATCAGCCCAGATACCTGCTAGCACCTGCGTTTTGTCCCTCCGCCCAGCCCAAGTGCAGTATCGATCGATCACTGTCACTTACAAGGCACTAAACGCATAACTGCAGCGTTCGCAGAGTCAGGCCTGATCCCTGCGATCGCTTATGGGGCGTACACATGGTCGGACTTTTCGTCTACAAAAGTCCGACAGCCTGTCCGACAGACTTCCGGCGGACTTTCGGCGGACTTGCAGCAGACTTTCTAACGAACTGACTTGCCTACACACGACCACACAAAAGTCCGACGGATTCGTACGTGATGACGTACACCGGACTAAAATAAGGAAGTTCATAGCCAGTAGCCAATAGCTGCCCTAGCGTGGGTTTTTGTCTGTCGGACTAGCACACAGACGAGCGGATTTCGGGGTCCGTCGTAGTTACGACGTAAAGATTTGAAGCATGTTTCAAATCTAAAGTCCGTCGGATTTGAGGCTGAAAAAGTCTGCTGAAAGTCCGGAGAAGCCCACACACGATCGGATTACCAGCCAGCTTTAGTCCGTCGGCGTCCGTTGGACTTTTGTAGACGAAAAGTCCGACCGTGTGTACGCCCCATAACAGTTTTTTTGGTAGCATTTTGGTGAACTAGCAAGCACCAGCCCCAGGCAGCGTCAGGTTAGCGCCAGTACCGCTAACACCCACGCACGTACCGTACACCTCCCTTAGTGGTATAGTATCTGAACGGATCAATATCTGGTTCGATCAGATCTATACTAGCGCCCCCAGCAGTTTAGGGTTCCCAAAAACGCAGTGTTAGCTGGATCAGCCCAGATACCTGCTAGCACCTGCGTTTTGCCCCTCCGCCCGACCCAGCCCAGCCCACCCAAGTGCAGTATCGATCGATCACTGTCACTTACAAAACACTAAACACATAACTGCAGCGTTCGCAGAGTCAGGCCTGATCCCTGCGATCGCTAACAGTTTTTTTGGAAGCTTTTTATTGAACTGGCAAGCACCAGTGGCCTAGTACACCTCGGTCGTAGTCAAACCAGCACTGCAGTAACACTTGGTGACGTGGCGAGTCCCATAAGTGCAGTTCAAGCTGGTGAGGTGGCAAGCACAAGTAGTGTCCCGCTGCCACCAAAAAGACAAACACAGGCCCGTCGTGCCCATAGTGCCCTTCCAGCTGCATTCGCCAATCCTA
This sequence comes from Aquarana catesbeiana, assembly GCF_042186555.1. Taxonomy (NCBI): domain Eukaryota; kingdom Metazoa; phylum Chordata; class Amphibia; order Anura; family Ranidae; genus Aquarana; species Aquarana catesbeiana. Next base: position 303,799,376 of record NC_133326.1, read on the forward strand.
ATTGTGAACCCACCACTTCTGCAGCGCCCGTACTTCCCCCATTCACATCCCCAACCAAATGCAGTCGGCTGCATGAGAGGCATTTTTATGTCCTCCCGAGTACCCCTACCCAACGAACCCCCCCAAAAAAGATGTCGTGTCTGCAGCAAGCGCGGATATAGGCGTGACACCCGCTATTATTGTTCCTCCTGTCCTGACAATCCTGGTCTTTGCATTGGTGAATGTTTTGAATGCTACCATTCACTAGTTGAGTATTAGCGTAGGGTACAGCATTGCACAGACTAGGCACACTTTCACAGGGTCTCCCAAGATGCCATCGCATTTTGAGAGACCTGAACCTGGAACCGTTTACAGTTATAAAAGTTAGTTACAAAAAAAAGTGTAAACAAAAAAAAAAAAACCACATACAAAAATATAAAATAAAAAAAAATAGTTGTCGTTTTATTGTTCTCTCTCTCTCTATTCTCTCTCTATTGTTCTGCTCTTTTTTACTGTATTCTATTCTGCAATGTTTTATTGTTATTATGTTTTATCATGTTTGTTTTTCAGGTCTGCAATTTTTTATACTTTACCGTTTACTGTGCTTTATTGTTAACCATTTTTTGTCTTCAGGTACGCCATTCACGACTTTGAGTGGTTATACCAGAATGATGCCTGCAGGTTTAGGTATCATCTTGGTATCATTCTTTTCAGCCAGCGGTCGGCTTTCATGTAAAAGCAATCCTAGTGGTTAATTAGCCTCTAGACTGCCTTTACAAGCCGTGGGAGGGAATGCCCCCCCCACCGTCTTCCGTGTTTTTCTCTGGCTCTCCTGTCTCAACAGGGAACCTGAGAATGCAGCCGGTGATTCAGCCAGCTGACCATAGAGCTGATCAGAGACCAGAGTGGCTCCAAACATCTCTATGGCCTAAGAAACCGGAAGCTACGAGCATTTTATGACTTAGATTTCGCCGGATGTAAATAGCGCCATTGGGAAATTGGGGAAGCATTTTATCACACCGATCTTGGTGTGGTCAGATGCTTTGAGGGCAGGGGAGAGATCTAGGGTCTAATAGACCCCAATTTTTTCAAAAAAGAGTACCTGTCACTACCTATTGCTATTATAGGGGATATTTACATTCCCCGAGATAACAATAAAAATGATTAAAAAAAAAAAATGAAAGGAACAGTTTAAAAATAAGATAAAAAAGCAAAAAAATAATAAAAAAAAAAAAAAAAAAAAAAAAAAGCACCCCTGTCGCCCCCTGCTCTTGTGCTAAGGCGAACGCAAGCGGCGGTCTGTCGTCAAACATAAACAGCAATTGCACCATGCATGTGAGGTACCACCGCGAAGGTCAGATCGAGGGCAGTAATTTTAGCAGTAGACCTCCTCTGTAAATCTAAAGTGGTAACCTGTAAAGGCTTTTAAAGGTTTTTAAAAATGTATTTATTTTGTTGCCACTGCACGTTTGTGCGCAATTGTAAAGCATGTCATGTTTGGTATCCATGTACTCGGTCTAAGATCATCTTTTTTTATTTCATCAAACATTTGGGCAATATAGTGTGTTTTAGTGCATTAAAATTTAAAAAAGTGTGTTTTTTCCCCAAAAAATGCGTTTGAAAAATCGCTGCGCAAATACTGTGTGAAAAAAAAAAATGAAACAACACCATTTTAATCTGTAGGGCATTTGCTTTAAAAAAATATATAATGTTTGGGGGTTCAAAGTAATTTTCTTGCAAAAAAAAAAAACTTTTTCATGTAATCAAAAAGTGTCAGAAAGGGCTTTGTCTTCAAGTGGTTAGAAGAGTGGGTGATGTGTGACATAAGCTTCTAAATGTTGTGCATAAAATGCCAGGACAGTTCAAAACCCCCCCAAATGACCCCATTTTGGAAAGTAGACACCCCAAGCTATTTGCTGAGAGGCATGTCGAGTCCATGGAATATTTTATATTGCGACACAAGTTGTGGGAAAGAGACAAATTTTTTTTTTTTTTTTTTTTGCACAAAGTTGTCACTAAATGATATATTGCTCAAACATGCCATGGGAATATGTGAAATTACACCCCAAAATACATTATGCTGCTTCTCCTGAGTACGGGGATACCACATGTGTGAGACTTTTTGGGAGCCTAGCCGCGCACGGGACCCCGAAAACCAAGCACCGCCTTCAGGCTTTCTAAGGGCGTGAATTTTTGATTTCACTCTTCACTGCCTATCACAGTTTCGGAGGCCATGGAATGCCCAGGTGGCACAAAACCCCCCCAAATGACCCCATTTTGGAAAGTAGACACCCCAAGCTATTTGCTGAGAGGTATAGTGAGTATTTTGCAGATCTCACTTTTTGTCACAAAGTTTTGAAAATTGAAAAAAGAAAAAAAAAAAATGTTTTTTCTTGTCTTTCTTCATTTTCAAAAACAAATGAGAGCTGCAAAATACTCACCATGCCTTTCAGCAAATAGCTTGGGGTGTCTACTTTCCAAAATGGGGTCATTTGGGGGGGTTTTGTGCCACCTGGGCATTCCATGGCCTCCGAAACGGTGATAGGCAGTGAAGAGTGAAATCAAAAATTTACACCTTTAGAAATCCTGAAGGCGGTGATTGGTTTTCGGGGTCCCGTACGCGGCTAGGCTCCCAAAAAGTCCCACACATGTGGTATCCCCATACTCAGGAGAAGCAGCTGAATGTATTTTGGGGTGCAATTTCACATAGGCCCATGGCCTGTGTGAGCAATATATCATTTAGTGACAACTTTTTGTAAATATTTTTTTTTTTTGTCATTATTCAATCACTTGGGACAAAAAAAATAAATATTCAATGGGTTCAACATGCCTCTCAGCAATTTCCTTGGGGTGTCTACTTTCCAAAATGGGGTCATTTGGGGGGGTTTTGTACTGCCCTGCCATTTTAGCACCTCAAGAAATGACATAGGCAGTCATAAACTAAAAGCTGTGTAAATTCCAGAAAATGTACCCTAGTTTGTAGACGCTATAACTTTTGCGTAAACCAATAAATATACGCTTATTGACATTTTTTTTACCAAAGACATGTGGCCGAATACATTTTGGCCTAAATGTATGACTAAAATTGAGTTTATTGGATTTTTTTTATAACAAAAAGTAGAAAATATCATTTTTTTTCAAAATTTTCGGTCTTTTTCCGTTTATAGCGCAAAAAATAAAAATGGCAGAGGTGATCAAATACCATCAAAAGAAATCTCTATTTGTGGGAAGAAAAGGACGCAAATTTTGTTTGGGTACAGCATTGCATGACCGCGCAATTAGCAGTTAAAGTGACGCAGTGCCAAATTGGAAAAAGACCTCTGGTCCTTAGGCAGCATAATGGTCCGGGGCTCAAGTGGTTAATAGAGGTAACAAGACATTAAGGGCCATTGTTTTATGAGAATTTAGAGAAAGGCCAGGAAGCTGTGAAAACTGATCCAATAAGGACAACAAATTAAGTAAAGTGATTTGAGGATTAGTGATATATATAAGGACAGCATTGGCAAATAAGGCACTTATGTTCTTGTTGCCCACAACAAATGCCATGCATATTAGGGTGAGACCGAATTGCCATAGACAGGGTTTCAATTGCTAATGCAAAGAGCAGAGGAGAGAGCGGGCAACCCTGTCTCGTGCCATGTCTGATAAAGAATGATGACGATTTTTAAACCCTTATGGAAATCTCAGCTGACAGAGAACTATAAAAGTTTTCAATAAGGAAAGAAAGTAAGGGCCAAACCCAAAAGTCTCTAAAGTAGTGAATAAATAATTCCAATCTACACTATCAAAAGCTTTATGGCGGTATAATGAAAGAAGTAAAGTATAAAGAATGGGGGGCATCCCAATTAGCACACATGGCTGAAATCAAAGTTTTAGACCTACGAATTTGATCTAACATTTCACACCCAACAATAAATCCTGACTGATCTTTATGGATTTATAAGGTAAATGCCACAAAATTAAAAAAGAAAGGTGTATAGTTTGTGGGTACCATCATCCTTCAAGAATTATTGATAGAGGAAGTTGTAGAGGAAATGACCAGGACTTCTCCAATGAAGTCCTACCTCACCATAAAAAACAGTGTGGACTATCGTGGTACCTCATGAAGGCATGCAAGATAAGTAAAATTTCAATTTATTCAAAAATAGACATATTAAAAAATCTATATATACACAATATAGATTAACAGCAATATAGTTAAGACATGTTACAATACAATGTTAGTTGAAATAACAATTTAAAGTGCCCGCATAGGTGAATGAAGGCAGGGTTTGAATACTTAGGGATGTGAACCTCGACAGTTTCACGGTCAAGCCGCTTCCTCAGGAGGCGTCCCAGTAAATTCTCTTCAAAGTGAAACAGTCAAAATTACAATTACATAGTAATAAGAGATGATATAGAGTAGATAACATGACATTGGAGTAGTTAATCAAATTTTGAGAGTACACTCACCAACACTGCCCCTTCGGGCTTGGACGGCACTTGTGAGACGCCCACTTCGGGCGTATCCCCGGGGGCGAGTAAGGGGGGTTTGTTTGGCAAAATGAGCTATTATGTAAAAAGAAAGGATATATAATAAGTGTTGGTGTGGGGTATCAACTGATGGTAAAGTGATTGCCACCTCAGTGAGTAGGGTGGGAAAGCAGTGAGGGAAAAGAAAGAGGGAGGAAGAAGCAGGGAAGGATAAAAGAGGGGGGGAGAACGAGGGGGGGAATAAAGAGATGGGAAGAGGGGGAGGAGAGGGGGGGAGGGGGGGAAGAAGGGGGAAGGAAGAAAGGAGGGGGGAAAGAGGAGGGGCAGAGAGGGGGAACGGGGGGAAGGGGAGGTTTAGGGACAAGGTATGGGGAAAAGAAAGGAGGAGGAAGAGGGAGGAGGGAGGGAGGGAAGGGAGGGGGGATAGGAGAGAGGGGAAAGAGGAAAGGGGGAATAGTGACCAGAAGGATGGGGGAGAGGAATAGAGATAGACCTCCACACTGGTGAAGTTTGCAATTGTTAATGTAGAAATAAAGCATAACCCACCAGCACTTGAATGAAAGATAAAAGTCAGTTGTTACTGGCACCCAGGGATAAGAGTTAATTCCCAGCGACCGCTTTGGGGAGACACTTCAGCATACAAAGGCAAGACGGGCCCTAAGAGAAAAAGTTGCAGTGTTAAAGACAAATTGCTGTTGGGAGATGATGTATCCACGGGGTCCCCCAGGGGAGAGGTACACCGTGGTTTCTCCATCATCTAACCCAAAGGGGTAAGGGGGAGGACAGAATGGCCACCGCAGTGGCTGGTCACTTACTATAAATCTGCTGATAGGTCAGGAACCTCCGGGTGTCCGCCGTCCACACAAGGCAGCCATAACGGTTGCCTTATGTACCCCCAACCCGGAAGACGTACGGCGCTGTGTGCGTCAGACGCCGTCGTCACCGGGTCCGGCTCTCCTCTATTGCGCATGCGCGGGGAAGTATTCCACGCATTTGCATAGCCCCAATATTGGTGACGCAATGAGCATCACCTTAGGGAAGCAAGGAAAGAGGCCGCCCAGCAAGGGGAGCCCAACCGCCGCCGGAAAGCCGCATGCCCGCCGCTAGGGGGAGAATGAACTCCTCACACCGTGTTAGTGGAAGGAGATTGTAATATATGAAAAAACTTGAATATGTCACAGAAAAATGTCAGCCAAAGAAGGAAATAATTCAGTTCACTGGCATGGATGCTTGCATCCTAACATAAATTACAACAAATAAAATAAGCATTACAGCAACAATGCAATGATAGAAAATTTTTTTTTATATACAGCATTTTTGCAAGCCAACCATAAGAATGAAAATGTACAATACAAAATGGAAATTTTGCAAATGAATTAAGGTTCTGTCGCATCTGATACAATATTCATAAGGCATAATAAAGAAATCCGGGGGGGCCGGGAGGGGAAGAAGAATAGTTAATGACAACATCAATGTAAAATAGAGGCTATGTGGGAAACCAAAAGAGAGCGAAGGCAAAGCTGGGTTACCTGGGATACCACTGGTCCACTAAAGAAAATGTTTATACGTATGTGCTTCATTGAGGCCAGGGGGGATGAGAGCATTCAATCGCTCAATCCAGAACGATTCCCATCTGAGGATTTGGCAATCCCAGTTGCCTCCTCTGGGATCCTCTGGAATAACATCCAGTACAAAACATTTAACATAATCAGGGTCGAATCTGTGGTGAATTCCAATGTGGCGGTCCACAGTGGTGAGCTTGCCATTAATGGAGGCATACAGATGGTCCCCCAGTCTTTGCCGTAGCTCCCTGATGGTTTTACCCACATAGAAGGCCCTGCAAGCACAAATCATCAGGTAGATAACGCCTCGCGTGCCACAGTTGGCAGAATGTCTTGGGGAGAATAGTTCACCATTTGGGAGTACAAATTGTTGTCCTTCTTGAATCCAAGGACAGTGTGGACAGTTGCCACACTTGAACGTGCCTCGAGGCTCTCTTGGGTGGGGTGTAAGGATGCTATAATGGCTATGAGTGAGCTTGTACCTCAGGGAAGTAGCTCTTCTAAAAACCAACTCTGGGGTAGATCTAATATATTTCCTGAGGGTATGGTGATCAGTCAGTATATGCCAGTGTCGAGATAGTATATTACGTAACTGGTTGTGATGGATGGAGTATTTAGTAATGATTTTAGTAGAGGACGGTCGCTTGGGGCGGAGAGGACCATACAGGAGCATTTGTCGGTCCTGGGCTAAGGCTCTATTAAAGGCTTTTCTCAGGTTAGTGCGGCTATAGCCCCTGGCCAATATGCGTATGCGTAGGGCGTCAGCCTGTCAGTGGAAATCCCCGTCCTCTGTGCAGTTCCTTCTCAGTCTCAAATATTGAGCATAGGGAATGCTGCGAACTAGAGGACGGGGATGGGAGCTAGACACATGCAAAAGCGTGTTGCCCGCTGTGGGCTTGCAAAATAAATCCGTAATTAATTTCCCAGAGGGATTCTTGATGATCTGTATGTCTAGAAAAGAGATGCTCTGAGTATTGTAAGTAAAGGTGATATGAAGATGAAATTGATTGATATTTAGGCTTTCTATGAAGGCTTTTAGGAGTTGTTCAGTACCTGTCCAGATGACCAAAAGGTCATCTATAAACCTATGCCAACACAGGATATGGTCAAGGAAAGGTTCTAATAATTAGTCGCTAAAGATGATCCGCTCCCAGCCTCCAAGGTATAAGTTGGCGTAGGAAGGGGCATATGACGTGGTGTCCCGAATAAAGGAAAGTAAACTTAGTACATGTGGTAACAAGAATGTATCCACCAGTTTACTCGCATTCTCTGTTAAAGATCCTTTACCCGACACAATGGGTTGGCCAGGTGGTGAAACAAGATTTTTGTGGGTTTTTGGTAATGCGTAGAACGTTGGTGTTTGTGGCATCTGGATATTGATGAATTTAAGAGTATCCTCGTCGATGAGGCCCTCCCAGAAGGCCCCAACCACGAGTTTTCTGAACTCATCAATAGTTCTTTGAAGGAAGGAAGAATCAATTGGAGAATACCAGTTAGGGTTTGATAATATCTTGAGGCACATGGTTTGATACTGGTGGTGCATCACGAGCACCAAATTGCCACCTTTATCTGACTGTTTAATAATTAAATCTGTTTTTTTTTTAAGTTTTCTTACTGCCCTATTTTGTTTCTGGGTTAGGTTAGATGGTAATGCTAACCATTGCTCTTTTTTGAGGGATAAGGTGCATTCATGCAAGAAAGTCCATACAGATGGGCATGTCATTAAATCAGGGGAAGATCAGGATTTCAGTTTGAGGTTCTTGATTAGGGATGAGCCGAACACCCCCCTGTTCGGTTCGCACCAGAACATGCGAACAGGAAAAAAGTTCGTTCGAACACGCAAACACCGTTAAAGTCTATGGGACACGATCATGAATAAACAAAAGTGCTAATTTTAAAGGCTTATATGCAAGTTACCCTCCCAATGTTGAGGGCATGTGGCCTGGTACGGTTCAGGAGGGAGGGGGGGCCGCACTCTCGTCCCCCCCTCTTTTCCTGCGGCCTGCCAGGTTGCGTGCTCGGATAAGGGTCTGGTATGGATTTTTGGGGGGACCCCACGCCGTTTTTTTTTTTTTTTTTTTGGCGCGGGGTTCCCCTTAAAATCCATACCAGACCTGAAGGGTCTGGTATGGAATTTAGGGGGAACCCCACGTCATTTTTTTTTTTAAATTTTGGCCGGGGTTCCCCTTAATATCCATACCAGACCTGAAGGGCCTGGTATGGAATTTAGGAGGACTCCCACGTCGTTTTTTTTTTTTAATTTTGGTTTGGGGTTCTATGTGTATTGTCGGCAATGCAATAGCCGCGGGTAGTTTTAAATAAGTTTTTTCCTTCAAAATGTCATTTTGCTGTCAGACTGTTCTAAACACAGGAAACATGCGCCCCTTTACAGGCATACTATAGACACCCCCCAGGTACGAAATTTAAAGGGATATTACACTTTTATTGTTTGACTTTAAGCATTATTAAAATCACTGCTCCTGAAAAAACGGCCATTTTTAAAACTTTTTTTTGCATTGATCCGTGTCCCCTGGGGCAGGACCCAGGTCCCCAAACACTTTTTATGACAATAACTTGCATATTAGCCTTTAAAATTAGCACTTTTGATTTCTCCCATAGACTTTTAAAGGGTGTTCCACGGCATTCGAATTTGCCGCGAACACCCCAAATTGTTCGCTGTTCGGCGAACTTGCGAACAGCCAATGTTCGAGTCGAACATGAGTTCGACTCGAACTCGAAGCTCATCCCTATTCTTGATAAGGTTGGTCTGTGGTGAAGTAGAGATGGTACTACATTGGTTGACTTTGAAGAAGTCATTAGTGATGTCAGGGTCTTGTGATTCCGCTGCTCCTTTGTCATAGAGGAGCATTAGGTCCCGCAACGCTCTGAATTCAGCCATAGTAAAAATTTTTGTTTTTTCTGCTAATTCTTTTTCCAAATTCATCTGTTTACGGTCTTGATCAAAAATACAGCTGAAAGTAAGCTTCCTAGCAAAGAGGTAAAGGTCTTTAATTGTCTCATAGATGTCAATAGGTTCTGAGGGACAAAAGCCCCCCTCCTTTCTTCCTTTCCCCCCTCCTCCCCTCTGCCCCTCTTCCCATCTCTTTATTCCCCCCCCTCCAGCCTCGTTCTTCCCCCCCTCTTTTATCCTTCCCTGCTTCTTCCTCTCTCTTTCTTTTCCCTCACTGCTTTCACACCCTACTCACTGAGGTGGCAATCACTTTACCATCAGTTGATACCCCACACCAACACTTATTATATATCTTATGTTTTTACATAATAGCTCATTTTACCAAACAAACCCCCCTTGCTCGCCCCCGGGGGAACGCCCGAAGTGGGCGTCTCACAAGTGCCGTCCAAGCCCGAAGGGGCAGTGGTTGGTGAGTGTACTCTCAAAATTTGATTAACTACTCCAATGTCATGTTATCTACTCTATATCATCTCTTATTACTATGTAATTGTAATTTTGACTGTTTCACTTTGTAGAGAATTTACTGGGACACCTCCTGAGGAAGCGGCTTGACTGCAAAACTGTCGAGGTTCACGTCCCTAAGTTTTCAAAACCTGCCTTCATTCACCTATGCGGGCACTTTAAATTGTTATTTCAACTAACATTGTATTGAAACATGGTGTAGTCTAAAGAAATAGGGGATTGGCGCTGTTCACTGATAGAGAATGATAATGAATAAATCAATAAACTATACAAACTGCTAACAAAAGGAAAACATAACCCCTCAATGTTGGGTGGATAAAACGTGTAACACAATGTAAATAATTGTTAAAAAATGGATATATGTGCTAAGAATGGTCAAAGGATGTGCAGAATACCTAAGTTGCAAAAGTTGTTATCACAAAATAAAATTGGTAAATAAAACACCAAGCATTAACAAAGGTGAATGATCAATCAGGTGTATATAAAAAAAAAAAAAAAAAAAAAAATGTATGTGTGCAATGAAAGATATGAGTGGATATACCTAAAAAAGAGGGCAAAACACCGTGTTGCCCACTGGAAATAAATATGTGTACTGGTAAAGCTGAATCGTGTTGGAAAATTTATATGTGAAAAAATGTAAGAATATATATAAAAAATGTGGAAATATGTATAATAATCGGCATGTGATGTGCAGACAATCTAAGTGCACAAAAAACAAAAAGGTGAAAAAACCAAAAAGAAAATGAGAGTCCAAGCAACCAGATCAATTATTAAAAAATATATAAAAAGTTATTATATCCGTGAATAAAAAACAGTTCTTATGCAGCCAGCTGATATATCTTCAAAGGTTGTGGATAGGTCTGTCCCAATGAGTATATGTTGTCCCGTGTGGAGTCCCCTCTAGTGCCCCCACTCACCAGAGTGCCCAACCCCTGCAGGGGTAATGAGCATGTAGATGATCCGATGATCCAAGCGGTTGGTGTCCCCTTCACCACCTAATTTCCACCTGTGTCACCCGATCACTGTACGCCCTTTTTCCTGCCAGTGCAACTCTGCCGACGCACATCGGCACGCGCCAGTCGGCAAGCGGCCAAACAAACTCTGTGTGCTGGTAAGCTTCAATCTTTCTCTTCCTTATGGAATGGGGAATAGGGATCTTCATACACCCATGCCACACCTAATGCCACAATGTGTTCAGAGTAAATCCCATGGTGGTTCCTCGTTTTTAGTTGTGTATATAACTGTATATCCGGCGTACATGTGACTGCTCGGTCCGGCCCGCCCCTCTCTGTCCCTCCGTCAGGAGGGACAGAGAGGAGAGGGGCGGGCCGGACCGAGCAGTCACATGTACGCCGGATATACAGTTATATACACAACTAAAAACGAGGAACCACCATGGGATTTACTCTGAACACATTGTGGCATTAGGTGTGGCATGGGTGTATGAAGATCCCTATTCCCCATTCCATAAGGAAGAGAAAGATTGAAGCTTACCAGCACACAGAGTTTGTTTGGCCGCTTGCCGACCGGCGCGTGCCGATGTGCGTCGGCAGAGTTGCACTGGCAGGAAAAAGGGCGTACAGTGATCGGGTGACACAGGTGGAAATTAGGTGGTGAAGGGGACACCAACCGCTTGGATCATCGGATCATCTACATGCTCATTACCCCTGCAGGGGTTGGGCACTCTGGTGAGTGGGGGCACTAGAGGGGACTCCACACGGGACAACATATACTCATTGGGACAGACCTATCCACAACCTTTGAAGATATATCAGCTGGCTGCATAAGAACTGTTTTTTATTCACGGATATAATAACTTTTTATATATTTTTTAATAATTGATCTGGTTGCTTGGACTCTCATTTTCTTTTTGGTTTTTTCACCTTTTTGTTTTTTGTGCACTTAGATTGTCTGCACATCACATGCCGATTATTATACATATTTCCACATTTTTTATATATATTCTTACATTTTTTCACATATAAATTTTCCAACACGATTCAGCTTTACCAGTACACATATTTATTTCCAGTGGGCAACACGGTGTTTTGCCCTCCTTTTTTAGGTATATCCACTCATATCTTTCATTGCACACATACATTTTTTTTTTTTATATACACCTGATTGATCATTCACCTTTGTTAATGCTTGGTGTTTTATTTACCAATTTTATTTTGTGATAACAACTTTTGCAACTTAGGTATTCTGCACATCCTTTGACCATTCTTAGCACATATATCCATTTTTTAACAATTATTTACATTGTGTTACACGTTTTATCCACCCAACATTGAGGGGTTATGTTTTCCTTTTGTTAGCAGTTTGTATAGTTTATTGATTTATTCATTATCATTCTCTATCAGTGAACAGCGCCAATCCCCTATTTCTTTAGACTACACTATTATTGGATTGCACCATTGGTGCTTTCTCTTTTAGGGGGGCTGCAGTTCGGTTATAAGCCCGTCCTAAGCGCGGAACACCATTATATACATTGTATTGTAACATGTCTTAACTATATTGCTGTTAATCTATATTGTGTATACAGTTATATAGATTTTTTAATATGTCTATTTTTAAATAAATTGAAATTTTACTTATCTTGCATGCCTTCATGAGGTACCGCGATAGTCCACACTGTTTTTTATGGTGAGGTAGGACTTAATTGGAGAAGTCCTGGTCATTTCCTCTCCAACTTCCTCTATCAATGATCTTTATGGATGTATTGTGCTAAGAAGGTATTAAGACGTGAGACCAAGAGCTTTGTAAGGATTTTTAAATCACAGCTGAATAACGAGATCTGGCGATAATTAAAGACGTTGGTGGAATCTTTTTTAGGTTTAGGAATAACACTAATATAGGCCCTCTTTTTGTCCAGAGGAACTGCTACACCAGAAATTAAAATAGAGAGCCATATGTGAGACAAGAGAATTTTTTGTAGTAAATATTAGGGAGACCATCCGGGCCTGGCGACTTGTAAAGTGATATTGTTTTGATAGTATTACAGATCTCCTCGCAGGTGAAAGGCTGGTCCATAAGGAGGTCTCTTTGAGCCTCCTCAATAGAGGGGATAGGCAGGCTCCCCATAAAGTTGTTAATAGATGAAGGACCAGCATCCTGAGGTCGCCCGTATAAATCAGCATAGAATTTGTGGAATTCCAGAAGGATCTTTTGGGGATCTTAAGAGAGGGGACCCCCACGAAAGTCTTATTTTATAATTGTATTTCTTATTAGATTATATAAGAACATAAATAAACTTGTTTCACAGTGTACAATACACTAGTAATGATAATATAATGTTAACAGGCATGTTAATACAAAAAAATAGATACTGAAAATGGTTTCCATAGATACAGGGCACAGGGGTGGACTGTATCACTTCTTAAAAGTATATAAAACAGGCAACTCATAGGTATTTGTTGGTATTCAAGAGCAGTCACGAAAATACAACAGACATAGGTTTTTTGAAGGAGACAGCATAGGCAGTAGAAAAACCAATAAGGCATCAGTTGATATGTATAGAAAAGGGGGAGGGAGGAGGGTTTATACCGTATATACTCGAGTATAGGTCGATCCGAGTATAAGTCGAGGCCCTAATTTACAACAAAAAAATGGGAAAAACGTATTGACCCGAGTATAAGACGAGGGTGAGAAATGCAGCATCTACTGTAAGTGGAAAAAGAGGGTCAACAATGCCCATTTGCAGCTGTATACCTCCCTGTGTCTTGTGCATATGTCCTGTGTATATGTGCATGCATCATGTGTCCTATGTATATGTGCATGTGTCATGTGTCCTGTGTATATGTGCATGTGTCATGTGTATATGGTATATGTGCATGTCTCCTGTACCTGTGTCCTGTACCTGTGTGCTGTGTGTGTGTCCTGTGTATGTGTGCATGTGTCTGTGTCCTGTGTATGTGTGCATCCTACCTGTGTCCTGTGCATGCCTTCGTGTGCCTCTCTGCACTGATCAGCGTGTGCTATTATTATTCGGCGGCCATTCACTGTTTAAAAGCCGCGCCTCCTCCTCATCCGTGATAGGCAGAAAACTCCATTTCCCAGCAGTCAACGGTCAGCCTATCATGGACATTCTCTCATCCTCATACCATGGACGAGGATGAGAGAATGTCCTTGATAGGCTGTACACTGACTGCTAGGAAATGGAGTTTTCTGCCTATCACAGAAGAGGAGGAGGCGTGGCTTTTAAACAGTGTATGGCCGCCGAATAGTAATAGCACAGGCTGGCCGCCATCTGCCTGCATGACACGCTGATCATGTAGGCAGACGGCGGTGACTCGAGTATAAGTCGAAGGGGCACTTTCAGCCCAAAAAAAAGGGCTGAAAATCTCGACTTATACTCGAGTATATACGGTAAACACAAATAATTTGAATTTAGTACAATTTAGGGCATTATGGATGGTAGAGGGGTCCCATAATCCGATAGATCCCAAGGTTCCCATACTTTATTAAATTGGGGGATAGAATCGTGTACAGAGACCGTTAGAAACTCCATCCTTCGAATTTCAGCCACCAGATGCAGGAATCTGGACCACGGAGGAGGTGTGTTGGACAGCCAGCACAATGGGATAAGCCTTTTGGCAGCTAACAAAATATAAGAGATTAATCGGTTTGCTTATTTGGTTATACTTGGAAGAGGAAGGCCTAATAAACAATTCAAGGGATCCAGCGGGAGAGACACGTCCACCACCTTCTGTATAAGTAGGATCACGTCACGCCAAAAGGGTTGTATCAGGGAACATTGCCAAAAGATGTGAAATAGAGAACCCGTGTCGGCTCCGCACTGCCAGCAGCGCGGCGAAACCGATGGGTCAAATTTGTGGATTACATCAGGAGATCTATACCAGAACATGAGAATCTTAATGGATGTCTCCCTTTGAGTTACACATTTGGAAGACTTGAAAACAGAGGACCAAATCCTATCCCACATTTGTATCGTAATAGATCGGCCCAAAAGATGGGACCATCTTCTCATATAGTGGTGTGTGCATCAATGATAGGAACAAATGGCTGCAGCAATCAGCGTACGGATGTCAGCCTGTCAGCCTGCAGCCGTTTGTTCCTATCATTGATGCATGCTGTTTTAAGCTTCAACTGTAAGTTACTACAATAAAAGTTTTTTTATCTATCATTACGGGCTTCACTACGGGTCCTTCATTTTCTTTTCTCGGATATATGATAACTACATGCCTGAATGCCTAATTCTGAAGTGACCATTGAGAGATGTTTATATGAGAAGAAAATCCCACGGATGTTGTGGTCTGATGAGGGGTTCCAGTGGGCTGGATTTGCTGGATGCTATTGAGTATTTATCATCTATGCCTAATCCTTAACACCTTCTGGTAAGCAGACTACATTACCACGTGGTGACGAGTGACTCTTTCTACATCTGCACAATATATTTGGTGATTGGATTCCTCCCACTCTTCAATTTCATTTTGAACTTTTCAGCAACAATTTTTATGCATGTGACTTTTTGTTTGTTATCTACGAACTTTGCTGGCCACTTGCTTTTTACAGTTCAGCGCAAATTTTTACTTGTTTTCTGCACAGTGTTCACCTAAAGCTACCTGCAGAAGGTTGGTGGTGTTTTCCTGATCCTATCACTACCGCAGGCAGCTAAATAAGCTACAAGTTATTTTTTTGCGAGCACTGCACAGTGTTCAGCTAAAGCTACCTGTAGAAGGTTGGTGGTGTTTTCCTGATCCTATCACTACCGCAGGCAGCTAAATAAGCTACAAGTTATTGTTTTGCGAGCTCTGCACAGTGTTCAGCTAAAACTACAAGTTAGTGTAGTGTGAGCTCTGCACAGTGTTCAGCTAAAGCTACCTGTAGAAGGTTGGTGGTGTTTTCCTGATCCTATCACTACCACAGGCAGCTAAATAAGCTACAAGTTATTTTTTTGCGAGCTCTGCACAGTGTTCACCTAAAGCTACCTGTAGAAGGTTGGTGGTCTTTTCCTGATCCTATCACTACCGCAAGCAGCTAAATAAGCTACAAGTTAGTTTTTTGTGAGCTCTGCACAGTGTTCAGCTAAAACTACAAGTTAGTGTAGTGCGATCTCTGCACAGTGTTCAGCTAAAGCTACCTGTAGAAGGTTGGTGGTGTTTTCCTGATCCTATCACTACCGCAGGCAGCTAAATAAGCTACAAGTTATTTTTTTGCGAGCTCTGCACAGTGTTCAGCTAAAGCTACCTGTAGAAGGTTGGTGGTGTTTTCCTGATCCTATCACTACCGCAGGCAGCTAAATAAGCTACAAGTTATTGTTTTGCGGGCTCTACACAGTGGTCAGCTAAAACTACAAGTTAGTATAGTGCGAGCTCTGCACAGTGTTCAGCTAAAGCTACCTGTAGAAGGTTGGTGGTGTTTTCCTGATCCTATCACTACCGCAGGCAGCTAAATAAGCTACAAGTTAGTTTTTTGCGAGCTCTGCACAGTGTTCAGTTAAAACTACAAGTTAGTGTAATGCGAGCTCTGCACAGTGTTCAGCTAAAGCTACCTGTAGAAGGTTGGTGGTGTTTTCCTGATCCTATCACTACCACAGGCAGCTAAATAAGCTACAAGTTATTTTTTTGCGAGCTCTGCACAGTGTTCACCTAAAGCTACCTGTAGAAGGTTGGTGGTGTTTTCCTGATCAGTAAAACACCACCAACCTTCTACAGGTAGCTTTAGCTGAACACTGTGCAGAACTCACAATACACTAACTTGTAGTTTTAGCTGAACACTGTGCAGAGCTCGCAAAAAACTAACTTGTAGCTTATTTAGCTGCCTGCGGTAGTGATAGGATCAGGAAAACACCACCAACCTTCTACAGGTAGCTTTAGGTGAACACTGTGCAGATCTCGCAAAAAATAACTTGTAGCTTATTTAGCTGCCTGTGGTAGTGATGGGATCAGGAAAACACCAAGAAACCTTCTACAGGTAGCTTTAGGTGAACACTGTGCAGAGCTCGCAAAAAAATAACTTGTAGCTTATTTAGCTGCCTGTGGTAGTGATAGGATCAGGAAAACACCACCAACCTTCTACAGGTAGCTTTAGCTGAACACTGTGCAGAGCTCGCAAAAAAAATAACTTGTAGCTTATTTAGCTGCCTGCGGTAGTGATAGGATCAGGAAAACACCACCAACCTTCTGCAGGTAGCTTTAGGTGAACACTGTGCAGAAAACAAGTAAAAATTTGCGCTGAACTGTAAAAAGCAAGCAGCCAGCAAAGTTCGTAGATAACAAACAAAAAGTCACATGCATAAAAATTGTTGCTGAAAAGTTCAAAATGAAATTGAAGAGTGGGAGGAATCCAATCACCAAATATATTGTGCAGATGTAGAAAGAGTCACTCGTCACCACGTGGTAATGTAGTCTGCTTACCAGAAGGTGTTAAGGATTAGGCATAGATGATAAATACTCAGTAGCATCCAGCAAATCCAGCCCACTGGAACCCCTCATCAGACCACAACATCCGTGGGATTTCCTTCTCATATAAACATCTCTCAATGGTCACTTCAGAATTAGGCATTCAACACTGTGCAGAGCTCGCAAAAAACTAACCTGTAGCTTATTTAGCTGCTTGTGGTAGTGATAGGATCAGGAAAACACCACCAACCTTCTACAGGTAGCTTTAGCTGAACACTGTGCAGATCTCGCAAAAAAATAACTTGTAGCTTATTTAGCTGCCTGTGGTAGTGAAGGAATCAGGAAAACACCACCAACCTTCTACAGGTAGCTTTAGGTGAACACTGTGCAGAGCTTGCAAAAAACTAACTTGTAGCTTATTTAACTACCTGCGGTAGTGATAGGATCAGGAAAACACCACCAACCTTCTACAGGTAGCTTTAGCTGAACACTGTGCAGAGCTCGCACTACACTAACTTGTAGTTTTAGCTGAACACTGTGTAGAGCTCGCAAAACAATAACTTGTAGCTTATTTAGCTGCCTGCGGTAGTGATAGGATCAGGAAAACACCACCAACCTTCTACAGGTAGCTTTAGCTGAACACTGTGCAGAGCTCGCAAAAAAATAACTTGAAGCTTATTTAGCTGCCTGCGGTAGTGATAGGATCATGAAAACACCACCAACCTTCTACAGGTAGCTTTAGCTGAACACTGTGCAGAGATCGCACTACACTAACTTGTAGTTTTAGCTGAACACTGTGCAGAGCTCACAAAAAACGAACTTGTAGCTTATTTAGCTGCTTGCGGTAGTGATAGGATCAGGAAAACACCACCAAACTTCTACAGGTAGCTTTAGGTGAACACTGTGCAGAGCTCACAAAAAAATAACTTGTAGCTTATTTAGCTGCCTGCGGTAGTGATAGGATCAGGAAAACACCACCAACCTTCTACAGGTAGCTTTAGCTGAACGCTGTGCAGATCTCGCAAAAAATAACTTGTAGCTTATTTAGCTGCCTGTGGTAGGGATAGGATCAGGAAAACACCACCAACCTTCTACAGGTAGCTTTAGCTGAACACTGTGCAGAGCTCACAATACACTAACTTGTAGCTTTAGCTGAACACTGTGCAGAGCTCACACTACACTAACTTGTAGTTTTAACTGAACACTGTGCAGAGCTCGCAAAAAACTAACTTGTAGCTTATTTAGCTGCCTGCGGTAGTGATAGGATCAGTAAAACACCACCAACCTTCTACAGGTAGCTTTAGCTGAACACTGTGCAGAGCTCGCACTACACTAACTTGTAGTTTTAGCTGAACACTGTGCAGAGCTCGCAAAACAATAACTTCTAGCTTATTTAGCTGCCTGCGGTAGTGATAGGATCAGGAAAACACAACCAAACTTCCTGATCCTATCACTACCGCAGGCAGCTAAATAAGCTACAAGTTAGTTTTTTGCGAGCTCTGCACAGTGTTCAGCTAAAACTACAAGTTAGTGTAGTATGAGCTCTGCACAGTGTTCAGCTAAAGCTACCTGTAGAAGGTTGGTGGTGTTTTCCTGATCCTATCACTACCGCAGGCAGCTAAATAAGCTACAAGTTATTTTTTTGTGAGCTCTGCACAGTGTTCACCTAAAGCTACCTGTAGAAGTTTGGTGGTGTTTTCCTGATCCTATCACTACCGCAGGCAGCTAAATAAGCTACAAGTTATTGTTTTGCGAGCTCTGCACAGTGTTCAGCTAAAACTACAAGTTAGTGTAGTGCGAGCTCTGCACAGTGTTCAGCTAAAGCTACCTGTAGAAGGTTGGTGGTGTTTTCCTGATCCTATCACTACCGCAGGCAGCTAAATAAGCTACAAGTTAGTTTTTTGCGAGCTCTGCACAGTGTTCAGTTAAAACTACAAGTTAGTGTAGTGTGAGCTCTGCACAGTGTTCAGCTAAAGCTACCTGTAGAAGGTTGGTGGTGTTTTCCTGATCCTATCACTACCACAGGCAGCTAAATAAGCTACAAGTTATTTTTTTGCGAGCTCTGCACAGTGTTCACCTAAAGCTACCTGTAGAAGGTTGGTGGTGTTTTCCTGATCCCATCACTACCACAGGCAGCTAAATAAGCTACAAGTTATTTTTTGCGAGATCTGCACAGTGTTCGGCTAAAGCTACCTGTAGAAGGTTGGTGGTGTTTTCCTGATCCTATCACTACCGCAGGCAGCTAAATTAGCTACAAGTTATTGTTTTGGCGAGCTCTGCACAGTGTTCAGCTAAAACTACAAGTTAGAGTAGTGCGAGCTCTGCACAGTGTTCAGCTAAAGCTACCTGTAGAAGGTTGGTGGTGTTTTCCTGATCCTATCACTACCGCAGGCAGCTAAATAAGCTACAAGTTAGTTTTTTGCGAGCTCTGCACAGTGTTCAGTTAAAACTACAAGTTAATGTAGTGTGAGCTCTGCACAGTGTTCAGCTAAAGCTACCTGTAGAAGGTTGGTGGTGTTTTCCTGATCCTATCACTACCACAGGCAGCTAAATAAGCTACAAGTTATTTTTTTGCGAGCTCTGCACAGTGTTCACTTAAAGCTACCTGTAGAAGGTTGGTGGTGTTTTCCTGATCCCATCACTACCACAGGCAGCTAAATAAGCTACAAGTTATTTTTTGCGAGATCTGCACAGTGTTCAGCTAAAGCTACCTGTAGAAGGTTGGTGGTGTTTTCCTGATCCTATCACTACCGCAGGCAGCTAAATAAGCTACAAGTTATTTTTTTGCGAGCTCTGCACAGTGTTCAGCTAAAGCTACCTGTAGAAGGTTGGTGCTGTTTTCCTGATCCTATCACTACCGCAGGCAGCTAAATAAGCTGCAAGTTATTGTTTTGCGAGCTCTACACAGTGTTCAGCTAAAACTACAAGTTAGTGTAGTGCGAGCTCTGCACAGTGTTCAGCTAAAGCTACCTGTAGAAGGTTGGTGGTGTTTTCCTGATCCTATCACTACCGCAGGCAGCTAAATAAGCTACAAGTTATTTTTTTGCGAGCTCTGCACAGTGTTCAGTTAAAACTACAAGTTAGTGTAGTGCGAGCTCTGCACAGTGTTCAGCTAAAGCTACCTGTAGAAGGTTGGTGGTATTTTCCTGATCCTATCACTACAGCAGGCAGCTAAATAAGCTACAAGTTATTGTTTTGCGAGCTCTACACAGTGTTCAGCTAAAACTACAAGTTAGTGTAGTGCGAGCTCTGCACAGTGTTCAGCTAAAGCTACCTGTAGAAGGTTGGTGGTGTTTTCCTGATCCTATCACTACCGCAGGCAGCTAAATAAGCTACAAGTTTATTTTTTGCGAGCTCTGCACAGTGTTCAGTTAAAACTACAAGTTAGTGTAGTGCGAGCTCTGCACAGTGTTCAGCTAAAGCTACCTGTAGAAGGTTGGTGGTGTTTTCCTGATCCTATCACTACCGCAGGCAGCTAAATAAGCTACAAGTTATTTTTTTGCGAGCTCTGCACAGTGTTCAGCTAAAGCTACCTGTAGAAGGTTGGTGGTGTTTTCCTGATCCTATCACTACTGCAGGCAGCTAAATAAGCTACAATTTAGTTTTTTGTGAGCTCTGCACAGTGTTCAGCTAAAACTACAAGTTAGTGTAGTGCAAGCTCTGCACAATGTTCAGCTAAAGCTACCTGTGGAATTTTGGTGGTGTTTTCCTGATCCTATCACTACCGCAGGTAGTTAAATAAGCTACAAGTTAGTTTTTTGCGAGCTCTGCACAGTGTTCACCTAAAGCTACCTGTAGAAGGTTGGTGGTGTTTTCCTGATCCCATCACTACCACAGGCAGCTAAATAAGCTACAAGTTATTTTTTTGCGAGATCTGCACAGTGTTCAGCTAAAGCTACCTGTAGAAGGTTGGTGGTGTTTTCCTGATCCTATCACTACCGCAGGCAGCTAAATAAGCTACAAGTTAGTTTTTTGCGAGCTCTGCACAGTGTTCAGCTAAAACTACAAGTTAGCGTAGTGTGAGCTCTGCACAGTGTTCAGCTAAAACTACAAGTTAGTGTAGTGCAAGCTCTGCACAGTGTTCAGCTAAAGCTACCTGTAGAATTTTGGTGGTGTTTTCCTGATCCTATCACTACCGCAGGTAGTTAAATAAGCTACAAGTTAGTTTTTTTGCGAGCTCTGCACAGTGTTCACCTAAAGCTACCTGTAGAAGGTTGGTGGTGTTTTCCTGATCCCATCACTACCACAGGCAGCTAAATAAGCTACAAGTTATTTTTTTGTGAGCTCTGCACAGTGTTTACCTAAAGCTACCTGTAGAAGTTTGGTGGTGTTTTCCTGATCCTATCACTACCGCAGGCAGCTAAATAAGCTACAAGTTATTGTTTTGCGAGCTCTGCACAGTGTTCAGCTAAAACTACAAGTTAGTGTAGTGCGAGCTCTGCACAGTGTTCAGCTAAAGCTACCTGTAGAAGGTTGGTGGTGTTTTCCTGATCCTATCACTACCGCAGGCAGCTAAATAAGCTACAAGTTAGTTTTTTGCGAGCTCTGCACAGTGTTCAGTTAAAACTACAAGTTAGTGTAGTGCGAGCTCTGCACAGTGTTCAGCTAAAGCTACCTGTAGAAGGTTGGTGGTGTTTTCCTGATCCTATCACTACCACAGGCAGCTAAATAAGCTACAAGTTATTTTTTTGCGAGCTCTGCACAGTGTTCACCTAAAGCTACCTGTAGAAGGTTGGTGGTGTTTTCCTGATCCCATCACTACCACAGGCAGCTAAATAAGCTACAAGTTATTTTTTGCTAGATCTGCACAGTGTTCAGCTAAAGCTACCTGTAGAAGGTTGGTGGTGTTTTCTTGATCCTATCACTACCGCAGGCAGCTAAATAAGCTACAAGTTATTTTTTTGCGAGCTCTGCACAGTGTTCAGCTAAAGCTACCTGTAGAAGGTTGGTGGTGTTTTCCTGATCCTATCACTACCGCAGGCAGCTAAATAAGCTACAAGTTATTGTTTTGCGAGCTCTACACAGTGTTCAGCTAAAACTACAAGTTAGTGTAGTGCGAGCTCTGCACAGTGTTCAGCTAAAGCTACCTGTAGAAGGTTGGTGGTGTTTTCCTGATCCTATCACTACCGCAGGCAGCTAAATAAGCTACAAGTTAGTTTTTTGCGAGCTCTGCACAGTGTTCAGTTAAAACTGCAAGTTAGTGTAGTGCGAGCTCTGCACAGTGTTCAGCTAAAGCTACCTGTAGAAGGTTGGTGGTGTTTTCCTGATCCTATCACTACTGCAGGCAGCTAAATAAGCTACAAATTAGTTTTTTGTGAGCTCTGCACAGTGTTCAGCTAAAACTACAAGTTAGTGTAGTGCAAGCTCTGCACAGTGTTCAGCTAAAGCTACCTGTAGAAGGTTGGTGGTGTTTTCCTGATCCTATCACTACCGCGGGTAGTTAAATAAGCTACAAGTTATTTTTTTGCGAGCTCTGCACAGTATTCACCTAAAGCTACCTGTAGAATTTTGGTGGTGTTTTCCTGATCCTATCACTACCGCAGGCAGCTAAATAAGCTACAAGTTATTGTTTTGTGAGCTCTGCACAGTGTTCAGATAAAACTACAAGTTAGTGTAGTGCGAGCTCTGCACAGTGTTCAGCTAAAGCTACCTGTAGAAGGTTGGTGGTGTTTTCCTGATCCTATCACTACCGCAGGCAGCTAAATAAGCTACAAGTTAGTTTTTTGCGAGCTCTGCACAGTGTTCAGTTAAAACTACAAGTTAGTGTAGTGCGAGCTCTGCACAGTGTTCAGCTAAAGCTACCTGTAGAAGGTTGGTGGTGTTTTCCTGATCCTATCACCACCACAGACAGCTAAATAAGCTACAAGTTATTTTTTTGCGAGCTCTGCACAGTGTTCAGCTAAAGCTACCTGTAGAAGGTTGGTGGTGTTTTCCTGATCCCATCACTACCACAGGCAGCTAAATAAGCTACAAGTTATTTTTTGCGAGATCTGCACAGTGTTCACCTAAAGCTACCTGTAGAAGGTTGGTGGTGTTTTCCTGATCCTATCACTACCGCAGGCAGCTAAATAAGCTACAAGTTAGTTTTTTGCGAGCTCTGCACAGTGTTCAGTTAAAACTACAAGTTAGTGTAGTGTGAGCTCTGCACAGTGTTCATCTAAAGCTACCTGTAGAAGGTTGGTGGTGTTTTCCTGATCCTATCACTACCACAGGCAGCTAAATAAGCTACAAGTTATTTTTTGCGAGATCTGCACAGCGTTCACCTAAAGCTACCTGTAGAAGTTTGGTGGTGTTTTCCTGATCCCATCACTACCGCAAGCAGCTAAATAAGCTACAAGTTAGTTTTTTGTGAGCTCTGCACACTGTTCAGCTAAAACTACAAGTTAGTGTAGTGCGATCTCTGCATAGTGTTCAGCTAAAGCTACCTGTAGAAGGTTGGTGGTGTTTTCCTGATCCTATCACTACCGCAGGCAGCTAAATAAGCTACAAGTTATTTTTTTGCGAGCTCTGCACAGTGTTCAGCTAAAGCTACCTGTAGAAGGTTGGTGGTGTTTTCCTGATCCTATCACTACCGCAGGCAGCTAAATAAGCTACAAGTTATTGTTTTGCGAGCTCTACACAGTGTTCAGCTAAAACTACAAGTTAGTGTAGTGCGAGCTCTGCACAGTGTTCAGCTAAAGCTACCTGTAGAAGGTTGGTGGTGTTTTCCTGATCCTATCCCTACCGCAGGCAGCTAAATAAGCTACAAGTTATTTTTATGCGAGCTTTGCACAGTGTTCACCTAAAGCTACCTGTAGAAGGTTGGTGGTGTTCTCATACTACAGGCAGGCAGTTGATTTAGCTAGCTGCAGTATCAATATATATATATATATATATATATATATATATATATATATATATATATATATATCCCAGCTTAGTGCAGCTACAGGCCATTAGTATGTCTGGAAGGCCAACAAGGAGAGGCAGACAGTCACAAGCCAATAAAAGAGGGCAAGCAGGCTCTGTGTCTAGAGAAGGGATGAGCTTCGAATTCGAGTCGAACTCACGTTCGACTCACACATCGGCTGTTCGCAAGTTCGCCGAACAGCGAAAAATTTGGGGTGTTCGAGGCAAATTCGAATGCCGCGGAACAACCTTTAAAAGTCTATGGGAGAAATCAAAAGTGCTAATTTTAAAGGCTTATATGCAAGTTATTGTCATAAAAAGTGTTTGGGGTCCTGCCCCAGGGGACATGGATCAATGCAAAAAAAAGTTTTAAAAATGGCCATTTTTTCAGGAGCAGTGATTCTAATAATGCTTAAAGTGAAACAATAAAAGTGTAATATCCCTTTAAATTTCGTAGCTGGGGGTTGTCTATAGTATGCCTGTAAAGGGGCACATGTTTCCCATGTTTAGAACAGTCTGACAGCAAAATGACATTTCAAAGGAAAAAAAGTCATTTAAAACTACTTGCGGCTATTGCATTGCCGGTCCGGCAATACACATAAAAGTTCATTGATAAAAATGGCATAGGAATTCTTCACAGGGGAACCCCGAACCAAAATAAAGAAAAAAAATGACGTGGGGGTCCCCCTAAATTCCATACCAGGCCCTTCAGGTCTGGTATGGATATTTAGGGGAAGCCCAGACAAAATTAAAAAAAAATGACGTGGGGGTCCCCCTAAATTCCATACCAGACCCTTCAGGTCTGGCATGGAGGGAGGCTCCTGCTGTGTGACGCGTCTCCTCTTCTGACGGTTCTTAAATAATGGGGGGGCGGGGCCACCTGGTGACCCCCCCCTCTGACGCACGGGACGGGACTTCCCTGTGGCATTCCCCGTGACGTCACAGGGAAGTCCCGTCAAGTCACCGTGCGTCAGAGGGGGGTCACCGGGTGGCCCCACCCCCCTTATTTAAGAACCGTCAGAGGAGACGCGTCACACAGCGGGAGCCTCCCTCTATGCCGGCATGGATGCGGAGCGGCCCGGAGAAGAAGATGAAGAAGAGAAGAAGAGAAAAGAGAAGAAAATGAAGAAGAAGATGAAGAGAAGAGCGGGAGCCTCCCCCCATGCCATGGGTGCAGAGCGGCCCGAGGAGAAGAAGATAGAAGACACCGCGGAGGAGATGCTGGATGAGAACACCGGAGGAAGAACCAGAAAAGCCAGAAGAACCAGAAGAAGAAGAAGAAGAAGATGAAGGAAGATAGAAGAAAGAAGAAGAAGCATTTAAATAAAGGAATTGTCAAAAACTGTCTCTTGTCATTTTTAACATTTTTGACAGTTTTTTTGTGAAATGGTAGGGGTACTTTTGTACCCCCTTACCATTTCACACAGGGGGGGCAGGATCTGAGGGTCCCCTTGTTAAAGGGGGCTTCCAGATTCCGATAAGCCCCCCGCCCGCAGACCCCCACAACCACCGGCCAGGGTTGTGGGGATGAGGCCCTTGTCCTCATCAACATGGGGACAAGGTGTTTTGGGGGGCTACCCCAAAGCACCCTCCCAATGTTGAGGGCATGTGGCCTGGTATGGTTCAGGAGGGGGGCGCTCTCTCGTCCCCCCTCTTTTTCTGCGGCCTGCCAGGTTGCGTGCTCGGATAAGGGTCTAGTATGGATTTTTGGGGGGACCCCACGCCATTTTTTTTTTTCATTTTGGCACGGGGGTTCCCCTTAATATCCATACCAGACCTGAAGGGCCTTGTATGGAATTTAGGGGGACCCCCACGTCATTTTTTAAAAAAATTTTGGTTCGGGGTTCCCCTGTGTGGAATTCCCATGCCGTTTTTATCAATGAACTTTTATGTGTATTGTCGGACCGGCAATGCAATAGCCGCGAGTAGTTTTAAATGACTTTTTTTCTTTGAAATGTCATTTTGCTGTCAGACTGTTCTAAACACGGGAAACATGTGCCCCTTTACAGGCATACTATAGACACCCCCCAGGTACGAAATTTAAAGGGATATTACACTTTTATTGTTTGACTTTAAGCATTATTAAAATCACTGCTCCTGAAAAAACGGCCGTTTTTAAAACTTTTTTTGCATTGATCCATGTCCCCTGTGGCAGGTCCCAGGTCCCCAAACACTTTTTATGACAATAACTTGCATATAAGCCTTTAAAATTAGCACTTTTGATTATTCATGTTCGTGTCCCATAGACTTTAACGGTGTTCGCGTGTTCGAACAAACTTTTTTCCTGTTCGCATGTTCTGGTGCGAACCGAACAGGGGGGTGTTTGGCTCATCCCTAGTCTAGAGGCAACAGTGCTGGTCATGGAGACGGTGCATCCTCATCAGCACGTGGCTGTGGGACACGCTTGGCCTTTTTTTCAGCAGCTGGCCGTGTTGAGCCGCAACATACGGAAGACTTGGTCGAGTGGATGACCAAGCCATCCTCATCCTCCTCATCCTCTCTCACCCATGCTCTGGGTACTTTGTCTGGCAAAGCAGCTGCCAACGTGGCCTCTTCCCTCGGCTCAATGGCATCAGTGACTCCTTCCCTAGCCCCACCATGTCCTTCTGAGGAGTCCCTCAAACTGTTTGACCACAGTGTTGAGGACATGCTCCAGGAGGATGCCCATCGTTTAGAAG
Source organism: Aquarana catesbeiana (assembly GCF_042186555.1). NCBI lineage: Eukaryota > Metazoa > Chordata > Amphibia > Anura > Ranidae > Aquarana > Aquarana catesbeiana. Next base: position 303,825,753 of record NC_133326.1, read on the forward strand.
GCTCTGATGATGATACTGAGCTAGATGAAGGCAGTAATGTGAGCATGGACAGAGGGGGTGCCCAAGAAGGACAGCAATCTGGCAGTTATGCTCCCCCTGCTGCAGCATACTGCCAGGTTTGCTCCAGTGATGAGGAGAGAGGGGATGATGAGGTCACTGACTCAACGTGGGTGCCTGATAGGATAGAGGAGGAGGAGGAGGAGGCACATCACCAACGAGGCAGGATGCCCTCCAGGGGCCAGCCAGTGGGCAGCACACTGACTGCATCACACCCCAAAGCTCTGCATGTGCAGGGCGCTGCTGTCTCTGCACGTTATTCCAAAAGTTCTTTGGTGTGGGCCTTTTTTGAGACGAGTGCATCAGATTGCACTGCTGCTATTTGCAACATATGTCTCAAGCGTATCTCGCGTGGCCAAAACATCTCCCGCTTGGGCACCACATGCTTGACCAGACATATGTTGACCTGCCATGCAGTTCTTTGGCAAGCGTATCTAAAAGACCCACACCAAAGAACAAAGAGGACCTCTCCTTGTTCCTCATCAGCTGAGATCTCCAAACCCACGATACCTTTAGTCCTCTCTGAGACCTGCATTGAGAGGAATGAAGGTGTAGAATTAGGTGTGTCACAGCCAAGTACTTGTGGGCAATCTGCTTTCGGTACACCGACGTCAGATTGTACCAGGCAAATTTCCCTGCCCCAGCTGCTGCACCGCCGAAAGAAGTTCGCTCCCAGCCATCCACATGCTCAGCGGTTGAATGCTAGCTTGGCAAAATAGCACTTCAACTGCTGCCTTTTCAGTTGGTAGACTCTGCCCCCTTCTGTGAGTTTGTGGAATGTGCGGTTCCTCAGTGGCAGGTACCCAAACGCCACTTTTTCTCACGGAAGGCAATTCCGGCTCTCTTACTGGCATGTGGAAGGCAATGTCGGCCTCGCTGGACAGGGCGGTCAGTGGTAAGGTGCATATTACCGCTGACTCATGGTCCAGCAGGCATGGACAGGGACATTACCTAAGTTTCACCACGCATTGGGTGACTCTGCTGGCAGCTGGGAAGGATGCAGGACAAGGTGCAGTAGTGTTGGAGGTTGTTCCACCACCATGCCTCCAAAATGCCACTACTAATGATTCTGACACACCTCTCTCCTCCACCCCCTCCTCTTCTTCTTCCTTCATGGCCTCTTCCTGTGCTTTGTCCTCAGAACCAGCGGTGCTCCATAGCCATTCAAGGGGCTACGCAAGTATGCAGGCCAAAAGATGCCATGCGGTGCTTGAGCTGGTGTGCTTGGGGGACAGGAGCCACACTGGGGCAGAGGTTCTGTCAGCTCTGCAGGGGCAGGTTCAGAGCTGGTTGACACCATGCCAATTCAAGGCAGGAATGGTGGTTTGAGACAATGGCACCAACCTCCTCTCTGCCCTCCGACAAGGACAAATGACCCATGTGCCCTGTTTGGCTCACGTCCTTAACTTGGTGGTGCAGTGGTTCTTGGGCAGGTACCCGGGCTTACAGGATGTCCTGAGGCAGGCCAGGAAAGTCTGTGTGCATTTCCGCCGGTCATATAATGCCAGTGCTCGGCTGGCAGACCTCCAAAAGGAGTTTAACCTGCCCAAGGACCGCCTAATCTGTGACATGCCCACCAGGTGGAACTCAACGTTGGCCATGCTGCAGCGCCTGCACACGCAGCAGAGGGCCATCAATGAGTACTTGTGCGACTATGGCACCAGGACAGGGTCAGGGGAGCTTGTTTTTTTTTTCCTACGCCAGTGGGCCATGATCAGGGATGCATGCACTGCCCTGTCACCATTTGAGGAGGCCACGAGGATGGTGAGCAGTGACAGTGCATGCATCAGTGACACTGTCCCCTTTGTCCACCTGTTGGAGCACACGCTGCGTGGAATAATGGACAGGGCACTTGAGGCAGAACAGAAGCAGGAAGAGGAGGACTTCCTTAGCTCTCAAGGCCCCCTTTATCCAGAGAGTGTTCCTGCATGCCCGCTGATCACACAGGAAGAGGACGAGGAGGAAGAGGAGGAGGAGGATTGTGTCAGTATGGAGGTGGAGTCTGGCACTCAGCATCAGCAGCAGTCTTTAAGGGATCAGTCCCAAGAAACATATGGACTTGTACGTGGCTGCGGACCATGTCGTCCTTAGGGCTCGTTCCTGCGTTCCAACTAGAGTATCTGTGAGGTGTTGCAGTGTTGTGGCACCAGCACCAGTGCCTAAAGCCTAATTTTTCAGCCCCTGTTTAACAGGGGCGTGTAATTACAATTTTTGATGCAACACTTTGCAGCAGGGCTCGTTCCTGCGTTCCAACTAGAGTATCTGTGAGAGGTTGCAGTGTTGTGGCACCAGCACCAGTGCCTAAGGCCTAATTTTTCAGCCCCTGTTTAACAGGGGCATGTAATTACAATTTTTGATGTAATACTTTGCAGCAGGGCTCGTTCCTGCGTTCCAACTAGAGTATCTGTGAGGGGTTGCAGTGTTGTGGCACCAGCACCAGTGCCTAAGGCCTAATTTTTCAGCCCCTGTTTAACAGGGGCGTGTAATTACAATTTTTGATGCAATACTTTGCAGCAGGGCTCGTTCCTGTGTTCCAACTAGAGTATCTGTGAGGGTGCAGTGTTGTGGCACCAGCACCAGTGCCTAAGGCCCAATTTTTCTGCCCCTGTTCAACAGGGGCATGTAATTACCATTCTTGATCTAATATTTCACAGCAGGGCCCGTTTCTGCGCCCACCAAGATGGAGTGAGGACTTACAGTGTTGTGGCACCAGCACCACCACCACCACCAAAGGCCCAATTTTTCTGCCCCTGTTCAACAGGGGCATGTAATTACAATTCTTGATCTAATATTTCGCAGCAGGGCCCTGTGAGGGATTACAGTGTTGTGGCCAGAACAACACCTAAGGCCCAAATTTCTGCTGAGTATATAGGGCAGGCCCCTACTTTCAAACATCCAACTTACAAACGACTCCTACTTGCAAACGGAAGGAGACAACAGGAAGTGAGATGAAATCTACCCCTAGGAAGGGAAATTCTCTCCAATAAGAGTTAATATGGGAAAAACATTTCTCCTTTCCACTGATGCTTTATCACCAATCCTTGTTTCACAAAAAAACCCAAATTTTCAAAAAACATTTGTCATTGGGACAAAAAGTGAGGTGAAATCTTCTGAAGAGGAGCACAGACAGCAAAACAAATGTCACAGGGGTGATAACCCTTCCCTAGGTTTTCCAAAAAGCTTAAAATAGATTTTTTGGCTGGAGCTAAACATGTTAAAAATGTACCAGTTCAAAATTACAAACAGATTCTACTTAACAACAAACCTACAGTCCCTGTCTTGTTTGCACTGCCTTTATACTGCTGTTCAGAGTATAGAGCCTGTATACTGCTGTTTCCTTTTTTAATTTGGGTGCAGGGTTCCCCTTAATATCCATTCAAGACCCAAAGAGCCTGGTAATGGACTGGGGGGTACCCATGCCATTTGTCTCACTGATTTTCATGCATATTGCCAGGACCCGGCATTACATTAAAGCCGCAAGCAGTTTTAAATGACTTTTTTCCTTTAAAAATGACATTTTGTGCAGGGACTGTTCTAAGCACGGGAAACACACGCCACTTTACAGGCATACTATAGACACCCCCCAGGTACGATATTTAAAGGAATATTTCACTTTTTTTTTTTTTACTTTAAGCCTCATTAAAATCACTGCTTCCGAAAAACCGGCCGTTTTTAAAAGTTTTTTTTTGCATTGATACATGTCCCCTGGGGCAGGACCCAGGTCCCCAAACCCTTTTTAGGACAATACCATGCAAATTAGCCTTTAAAATGAGCACTTTTGATTTTGAACATTCGAGTCCCATAGACGTCAATGGGGTTCTAACGTTCGAGAGAATTTTCGGTCCGTTCGCAAACCGAACGCAAACCGAACCGGGGGGGGTGTTCGGCTCATCACTAGTGAGCACTACTAGAAATAGTTATTCCTCGGCTTCTGAGTGTGAACATACATACCCAATGTTAAGACTGCTTTGAAGTGAAGGAGCAAGGATAATGCAATTTCAACCTATAAAGCAAATCTATAAACATGGACATAGAAAAAAAAGAAAATCAACAAACAGAACACAAAAAAAAAGAAAAAAGATAGAAAATTTGAATTTTTGAAGAACTGAGAGATCAATGCCTCTCGGGAAGCCCTGGATGTAATCCAAGGCCTGATAGGGGCACGCACAGACTTCCATCTGGAGACTCTGGGTAGAGTAAAGGGAAGGGCCTGCTGCTCACCTTAAGAATTTGGTAGCATATAAAATAAGTCTGACATTGGAAAACCTGTTTACAATGGAAAGAAAATGTCAGCAAATAAACAGGAACAATTTGTCATCTAAGGTGATGAAACCTCTAATGAAAAGACCCCATGGGATGGGAAAAATTTCTACCCTGAACAGGAAACAGAGTAGACATAAAACTTTATAAACCAGAGCAGCAACTTCGTTTCATCTTAAACATGAAGAAACGGAAATGCAAAAGGCAATGAGTTATGGATCCAAAAAGGAATGTACAGTAAAGGATTCAAGGAGGTTGTTTGGAAGAACGTAGTTGAGGTGTAGAGAGGTGTTTCTTGGATTTGCCCTTAACAGGGGTCCAGATGTGGGTAGGAGTGTTTGGAGGCAGATGAACCCGGGTGACATGAGGGATCAAATCTTCTTCTGGAAGGGGAGACAAACCGAGATTTTTTAGGAAGGCCTCGGCCTCCTACAGTTCACGTAGGGTATACTGGGTTCCATCCTTAGACACAGCAAGGCGAAAAGGGAAACCCCAGTATTATGGAATCTTATGATGTTGTAAACGAGAAGTAATTGGACGTAGGTTTTTCCGTTTAGCAAGGGTGATGGGCGAAAGGTTGCTGAAGATCTGCAATTTTGCCCCTTGTACATAATTTGGGATTTATTACGTGTGGCCAGGATTAGTGCTTCTTTGCTTTCAAAATAGTGAAACTTCACTACAACATCCCTGGGCCTGGCTCCGGTTGGAAGTTTTTTTTTTTGTTTTCAAAAAGTTTTATTGGAAATAGTAAAGAAAAATAACACGTACATAAAAAGTAGCATTAGAAACAATATCCTTCAGGGAAGTATAATAACCGTGGGAGGTCAAAAAAAGAATGTACATTCACAGTTGAGCCTATGAACAATATATCACTGTTATGGCAAATTGAATTACATTCAGTACTGGGAGGATATCCTAATTCAGCAAAAACATCAAAATAAAACCAAAGGGGAGGAGACCAGGAACAAATCATAAAAGAAAGAGAATGAAGAACAGAAATAAAATTGTAGCTTAGTCAAACTTTATGTAACATGGTCAGTCTTCAAGCCTGAGAAGGAACCAAGGGTTCCATTTAGCATCAAATATAGGTATGGAGTCGTGTAAGGTGTGAAATATTTTCTCGGTTATCCTCATAGAATCTATATGAGAAATGATTTGTGCCAAAGGGATCGAAGAGGATTTCCAGTGAAGGGCTATACCCCAAAGCGTAGCAACACATATTGAGTGAATTAACCTCATCAAGGGTTTGGTGATATCTGGAATATCTTGAAATAGGATACAATGATGGAATGTGAGATTAATTGGATTACCTACTAATTTGTCAATCAGTTTTAGTATTTCTTTCCAGGTAGGTTGTAACTTCTCACATTCCCAAAAAGTGTGTATGTAAGAGCCTAAGTGGGTGCAACCTCTAAAGCAACTGGGTGAGGATTGCGGATAAATACTGTGTATACGTAATGGGGTATAGTACCACCTTGTTATGAGTTTAATGGCTGTCTCTTTTATAGTGAGGGATTTTGAACATTTACATATATTCAACTATCCCCTATCCCAGTCTATAACATCCTGGTCCAATGCTAGATCCTGTTCCCATTGAGATCTGTATTTCAGGGTCAGAGAGTCTTCAACCTATACCAAGGAGCCATGGATCTGTGAGATAAGGCCCCTTTGACGGGGAGCAGTATGACACAGGTCCTCATATAATGTCGAGTGGTCAGATTGGGGGGAGAGGTAATGGTGTTGAAAAAAATGTCTTATCTGAAGGAAATTATAGAATTCTCTGTCAGGAATAAAAAAACGGGATTTAAAGGTTGAAAATGAAATAAATTTGGAATCTTCAAGGAAATCCCCTAGAGTGATCAGGTTATGTTGGGTCCACACTTCAAATAATTCCGGGTGAGCAAAGACAGTGGGAAATCTAGGTTCGCCAACATAGGAGGCACCCAGGGGGGGCTGAGAGGGGAGATTGTATTTCCTCTTATATGTATTCCAGAGTTTCAGGCCTAAGATGACTATGAGGTTTTTGTTAGAAATTTCTGTGAGGGGAGGGCTGGAGGACCACAGCAATCCTGGTAGATATAGTGGGGCAATAGAGTCTTGCTCAAATTTGACCCATGGGACCTTGGAATCCCTTAAGTTCCACTGTGCCTGTTGTGCAAATCTACAGGCAATGTAGTATAACCAAATACGGGGAACCCCCAGGCCCCCCCCTTAGGAGATCGATAGAGGATTTCCCTAGCAAATCTAGGAGGTTTGTCTTGCCAGACAAATTTATTCATGTGGGCTTGAAGGGTGAGGAGGTAAGATTTAGACACTCTAATTGGAAGGGAACGAAATAGATACAACAGCCTGGGAAGTATAACCATTTTAAGGGCTGTGACTCTGCCGAGAAAAGAGATATGGAGCTGAGACCATGATTTAAGTGTTTTCTTCAGTTTAGAGATCATGGGGGGGTAGTTGTGGTCGAAAAATCTGCTAAAGTCTCCCGCCAGATCAATGCCCAGATATGATAGACAGGATTCTTTCCACACGAAGTGAAAGGCACTCTTAAATTGTTGCACCTCTGCTGGAGAAAAGCCCAGCGGGAGGGCGACTGATTTTGAGACATTGATCTTGAGGCCAGAGACTCCCGCAAAATGCGATAAGGTTTGAAGGAGGTTTGGTAAGGAAATGTGGGGATTAGTTAGGAACAGAAGGACGTCATCCGCGTACATACAGAATTTATAGGAAGAGGGGCCCCTGGAGTAACCCGATATATTTTGGTTATTAAGAATTGCAATAGCCAGGGGTTCTAGGGCAAGGGCAAAAATTAGCGGGGAAAGTGGACATCCTTGCCGAGTACCCCTCCCAATGGAGAAGAACTCAGAACTACAGCCCGGGATTTTAATTCAAGTTTTAGGGTTTACATAAAGGGCTCGAAACCCCTGTAGGAATTCCTCAAGAAATCCCATACGTTGTAGAAGCGAATGTAAATAGCACCATGAGACGCTATCAAACGCCTTGTGTATGTCCAGGCTGAGTAAAAAGAGTTTACGGGAATTTAAGTTGGAGTCTTGGATAATGTTAGAAGCTAATCTAATATTATCTGTTATAAATCTATTGGGTATGAATCCTGACTGGAAAGGTGAGATAAGAGAGGAAATAATAGATGCCAACCTGTCTGCTAGGATTCTGCTAAAAATTTTTACATCATTATTCATGACCGAAATCGGCCTATAATTTTGGGGGAGTAAGTGATTTTTGTTAGGTTTAGGGATCAGGGACATATTTGCCAGCAGCATCTCCTCTGGAAAGTTACCCCCTTGTAAGATCCAATTAAACAGTTGAACTAGGCCAGGGGAGAGTAGGGTGGGGAATTTTTTGTAGTAAATGGCTGAAAAGCCATCTGGGCCAGGGGCAGAGCCTACCTTAAGGGACTTAATGACGTTAAGAACCTCTGAGGAGGTGATAGGGGCGTTGAGCTTCTCAATTTGGGTAGGTGAGAGAGTGGGGATATGAATGTCCTGGAACCAAGAGTCATCTGCTGGAGTAGGGGAGTCTGGGTTCGGAGATAGGAGGGAGGAATAGAATTGTTCAAAAATTTGAAGTACCTCTTTGGGATGGGAGGTAGGTAAACCCGTATTTGAGGAAAGTTTATATACATGTGTGGGGCGGAATGTCTGATTTAGCTTTCTTGCAAACAAAGTGGAAGCGGCGTTGTTGTGCAGTAAAAATTTGGCTTTGGACCAACGTAGGGAGGACAGAAGGGAGTCCAATTCAAGGCGCTTTTGGTCTATTAATTTTCTGGTTGAGTCTAGGCCTAACAAATTAGTGTTTTTGTATATGCGGTCTAGTTCTGTGGTGAGGGTTAGAATTTTTTGTCTGTGAATTTTATTGTGGGATGAGGCTATGCTGATTAGTTAACCCCTCAGGACTGCCTTATGGGCTGTCCATAAAATGGAAGGGGGGGTGTCAGGGAGAGCATTTAGGGAAAAGTATTCCTCTATCGATTTAGCTGTCTCAGATTTGGCCACAACGTCTGAGAGCAAAGCTTCGTTCAGTCTCCATGTGTATGGTGTGGGGGCCAACCCTATAAATTTAGTAGTAAAGGACGTTACTTGATGGTCTGACCAAACGCAGGGGTGGATCTTGGCCTCGTTGGAGTTTGCCAATATAATGGGGGTGGTATAAATGTAATCCAACCTGGCGTAACTATTGTGGGGGTGAGAGTAGAAGGTGTATTCTCTGAGCCCCATATTATGCGTTCTCCAGGTGTCCACCAGCTGGTGGTCCAAAAGGCCTTGAGTAAGAGACCTGGGGAATGCTTTGGAGATCTTAGTGGAGGAGGATCTGTCTAGGGTAGGGTTAGCTACTAAGTTGAAATCCCCTCCTATTATGATATGAGGAGAGTTCAAGGAGGTCAACTTATCAAAAAAGGATTTGAAAAAGGATGCAGGTGCGTCATTGGGGGCTTATATACTGGCAATTGTGATTTCTCTATTGTGTAACACACCTTTGATAATCACAAATCTGATATCCTTATCTTTGAAGCATTGTTTTACCTCCATGGAGAAGGAAGCATGTAAAAAAATGGCAGCACCCCTGCTTTTGGCTGAGTAAAGGGAGTAAAACGACTGGGGGCAGTTCCTATGGAAGAATTTAGGGTGTGAGGAATGGGAAAAATGTGTCTCCTGTAACAGGAGAATCTTAGCGCCGAGGAGTCCATACATGTCAAAGGCCTTACGTCTCTTTATGGGGGAATTGAATCCCTTCACATTATGTGAAATACAAGTAATAACCATTTTTAGTTAGATGAACTCTATCGGGTGTGAGCGGGTGCAAAATAAATCTTACTAGGGGGTTAAAGTGTATTCTCAAGCTAAAATATAACATATCCAGCAGGGGTGCCGCCATAATCCCACCCAACAAATTGTAAATACCATATACATTTTCAAGATAGAGGATATATTCTAGGGCAGGCTTGGTAGTTTCACATAAAGACCAGATGCTGAAAAAAAATTTCAGGCTGTGAACTGGCTGACCAGCAAAAAAAGAAAAGCAATTAACTCTTATGAACCAAAAAAGAAAAAAACAACAAAGAAAACATGAACAGGACATGGAAATCCACATCTAAACCGGGTCAGGTAAAGAAGAGGTAAAAAGAACTTTACCTGACACAAAAAACAGTTACTCGCGAGACAACTAGGTCTCGTTCCCAGCAGTTCTACAAAAACCCACTGAGGGGTTGCAGAGTGGAACTCTAGAGGGGCTGATTAACAAAAATAAATAAATAAATAAATAACTGATTATACAATGCCCCAAACGGACAAAAGAAAAATCAAAGGAGCTTGGGGGAGAAAAAAATCCCCTTTCTTGCTGGGTGGGGTGCACATAGCGCAGCTCCGAGGGACAGTCGCTCTTAAAAAATACAGAGCGAGGAAATTGCTGGGTGTCTTAAGGAGACAATAGTGGAATTCAGCAATGCTTTCAGCGTGGTGGGATGGCGAGGTCCTCTCCGATGTCATAACGAATTCTCCTTCTATCTCTCCTGGGTGGTGGTGTTTGCCAGATGGGAGCCGGGCGAGGTGTAGAGGGGGGACGGCGAATTGCAGCTGCATCTAAGAGACCAAGTTTTATCAGAATCTCTTGACCCTCTTGCAAAGTGGTAGCTGAGAAGGTGGTGCCATTATGTGGGACCTGTAGTTTGAATGGAAATCCCCATCTGTAGCGAATGTGTGCAGATTGAAGAGCAGTGGTGATTTCATTCAGACTCCTTCTCCTGTCCAGGGTGGCTGGGGAGATATCCGGGTAGATCTGGATAAGATGATCATCAAGTGTAATCTGTGGCTTATTTTGGGCGGCTCTCAGAATTTTCTCCTTGGTGAGAAAGTCCTTCATGCAGAGGACAACATCCCTAGGGGGTTTGTCATCAGGAGGTTTCGGGCGCAGTGCCCTGTGAATACGGTCACATTTAAAAGCCGCAGAATCTCGTTCCGGAAGGAGAGATTTAAACAGTCCGATCGCGGTCGGGATTAGATCAGTTTCAGTCTCAGGGATGCCTCTCAGATGCAAATTATTGCATCTATTTCTATTGTCGAGGTCTTCGACTTGTGCTTGAATAGCTGTCAGAGCTAAGGCTAGGGATTCATGTTCGCGACTGAGGTCATTGTAGGCCAGGGCCAGTTCGTCGTGTTTCGTTTCTAGGAGCTCAGTACGTGAGCCTAAGGCCGCAATCTCCTGTGACAGAGTGTGAGATGTCTTGTGTAGCTCCGTTTGAAATTTCGTGGCCAATCTGGTGTACATGGCTTCCAAGCTGACATCTAAATCCGCCTTAGAAAGAGCGGTATGGTACTCACCCGCCGTACTTGCGGATGGAGAGGGATTCGATCTAGGCGGAGAGGCTGGAGCAGGAGATTCCCCTTTCCCGGCGGCGCCATCTTGAGGCATGCTGAATCGCTCCCTCGTGCGGAGGAGATAGTGGGTCAGGGTGTTTTGAGAGGATCCTCGGGATTTCTTTCTCCTCGACGGCATGCACCGAGTGATGATGGCTTGAGGGGTGCAAAAATAGAGGCTTAAGGTGCTGTTTATGGCCCTCAGGAAGCCGTTATAGTCCCGGATGGAGCGGAGCTACAGTCTCAGGCGTCCATCATCCTCGACGCTGCGCATGCACCCCCACCTCCGGTTGGAAGTTTTGGGCCCAAGGACCGGTGTGCCCTATCCAGGTGCCAGTCTATGTCAACAATTGTGGGGGCCAGATTGTTAAAAAGACCCATAAGATATGTACGTAGATCATGGTCTCCTACCGTCTCTGGGATTCCTCTGAATTCTGCCTTCTCTCTCTGTTCTCTAAGTCCTCTTGTTGAAGATGTAGTTGGGAAACTGAGAGGCGCAGATTGTGGTTTTCCTCCTCTACAGCCTGTACATAGTTTATCATCTCATCAAATTTTTTTTTTAAGAGTGTCCATACGTTCCCCAATCTGGGTTATTTCCCCTCTCAATTCGGCAGCGAGTTTGCTCACCTCCGCCAAGACATTACACGTGATTTGTTGTGTTAGCTAATGGAGGGTTCACTGCGTCATCTGTATCCAAGGATGGATCCATCATGGCGAAAGGGTTCGCTGAAGGGTTCAGGGATCAGATTGTGACCTAGTAACAAAGCGTTCCATATTTAGTCCTTCGCGTGACCCAAACTGTGGCTTATAGTAACGCTGCTGTTGGCCAACTTTGCCCATGGGGTGATCAGGAAATGTGGTGGTCAGGCAGGCTTACCTCCGTGGCTATGTGTAGTTAAAGTAACATCTGGGAGGTCTCGGTGAGCAGGTGAGGACCCTAAATTCACTTAGGCAGCATCCTCCATAAGGATAAAAATGGGCTTTACGAAACTTGTTGGGACCACTGGTCGGTAACCCCACGGACCCTTATTGTAGCTGTGGGAAATAGATAATAGTCCATATAATCTACAGAGGCTTGTAGGAGAATGGACAGTTGTACACTGAAAGGAATGGAGAAAATTTCGCCAAGGTGCATGTGGAGCAGCAAGATGGGCACCAAACTCCAGAGGTAGACCGAAGCCGCGGACTTTCCTGAGTTGTGGCCACCGAGCAAGTGAGTACCGCGTTGTTGTGGCCAGGAATTCCCCCAGCTAGGGGCAGATGATGACTCCCCAAGGGGTAGATACCACAGGGGGTGTCGACTGCATTCTGTCCTGAGTCTGGCCGGATTCTTAGGCTTCAATGGGGTGGTAGGCCGCGGAGGAGCGGGGGCTGATGGCAGGTGATTTCCCTCAGCTGGGGGTCAGCTCTACATTCCCCATGGATGGATCGACTCGTGAACCCGACAGACGTATGACACCGGAGGCGCCAGCCTATCTGTAGGCCCCAAGATGGCGGAGGCCGCCGGGTTGTCGAGCCAGCTGCAGATCCGGGCCCAATCAGCCAAAAGTCACTTTAGTCCCCCAGACAACAACAGGAGATGTCCAGGGGTCAGACCAGGCGCTCTGACCAGTGTAGGGAAAAGCGTTGGATGGCAGCAGATTGTGCGGTGGGTACAAAGAGCTCAGTACCAGCCCGTCTTCCCAGCTTAACGTCCAGGACACGCCCCTGAAAGTTTTATTTTAGGTGATGGTAAATGAGAGTGTCTAGGAGTGAGCTTGTGTGCTAACAAGGATCCTGGGTGATTGTGGCAAATAAAAAAACAACTCAATTGTTGGGATGGAGAATTTTTATGTTGGGTGGCTAGAGCTTCATTTTCCTTAGTTTCATCAGAAATCAACTCGTCATAAGCTTTTTTAATCCTGGACGACAGATGGATAAAGAACCCCCTGACAGAGGCCTTGTGTGCCACCCAATTGATTGCAGATGTGGCATCTTCTGCTTTATTATTTCAAAGTAAGACTTCAGATGGGAAGAAATATCCAGACAGTAAGATTCATTACTGAGGAGGGGTTCGTTTAGGCGCCTATGCGACTTAGCTATCTTAGTTGTCAAGAACTGTGAACTGAGAACTGTAATGTTATAGGATCATGGTCTGACCATATAGTAGAGATTATTTTAGCTGAATATAATTGAGGTAGGAGTCCTGAGAGGAGAAAAACATGATTAATACAAGAGTAATGATTATGGGCTCTCGAAAAATGAGAATAATCTCTAGAAGTGTCAATATAAAGTACAAAAAATGATTGTGCTACCCTGTAAAGAAAGCAGCTACATATGAATATGACAAAAATTCATAAATAGGAGTAGGTGAAAATGTAGCGCTAGTGAAAAAACTGTGTTAGTAAACTGTGCAAATACATATACATAAGTGATAAAATCTATAAGTGAGTAAGTCCCAATTATAAAACAATCGAAGACAAGTGTAAGGCTGACCATAGGTCAGCCTGTATTTGTAGGAGGAGTCAGGCTGCATAAAGCCTGCCCTCCTTTGCCTCCTTTTTCCTTGTGGTCGTTGGCTCTCATGTGAGCCGACACGTCATTTACGGGTTAGGGCAGGTCACATCACATCACTTCCGGTTTCGGCTTGCAGGGAGGCAGCGCGGTCAACTGCAAGATTCTTGTTGGCTCTCTCTCCCGGTGGTCGCGGTTCCGGTAGGTGTGGGCGGGTGACATCAACGGAGAATCCACATCGGATGCCACCCGTCCCGCTCAGGTACCAGCCTGGGCTGGGGGGGCAGCCTGTTTGCAGGGGGCATGTCGGCTCAGGGGTAAGCTTTTGTGTAAGTAAGGGGTAAGCATTGAGTATATACACATGAGAGCCTCTTGAGCCCCTCGGGAAAGAGAGCCCTGACTGATGGGGGCATGGCCAGGGAGGAGTTACACTGAATTTTGGGATAACTCAGGATTGGCACAAGGGGAAAAAAGGGTTGGGCCTGAGCTCAGGAGTTTGGCACCCCAGGGGATTTTGGTCCTTTTCGGACGGAAGCATGGAAGAGCTCGGACCTGACCCTGCGGCTCCAGCCATGGATACGGATCACCTCCTGGCTAAGGTCCGTGAGCTGGCCCTCAGGGGTCAGGCCAACTGGCTCTTTGCCCTCTTATCCCCTGGGGTGCCCTCTCCTGCCCCTTCCACTGCCCCTTCCCCGGTTCCTCCTCCTGAGTTGGATGGACGCAAGGCCCGCAGACGTGCCCGTCCACCTTCTCGTTTCAGCCCCAGCCCCCCTGAGGCCTCTTACTGCCCCCCTCCTCCTCCCCCCCTCCATCCCTCTCCTGTTTGGGTTCCCAGGGCTCCAGCAGCCAGGAAGCGGGGGTCCGCCGCCCGCTCTCGGCGTGCCCCCCCTCGTCGGTCCCCTTCCCCGACCATCCGGAGCAACGCGCGGCCCCCCCCTCGGTGTCCCCGTTCTCGCAGTCCCCGGTCAGCGGCATCCCCCTCGCTCCCCTCGCCCCCCTCCCCTTCCCTGAGGATGGTGCGAGGCCTGGACGAAGCTGGAGCGCTCCAGCCCACGGCCTCACGTTGCATGGTACCTGCTTCCGCCCCTGCAGACAGCGGGGGGGCGGCGGGTGTGCGGCCGCTCCGCTCCTCGGCCAGGCTGTCCTCTCGTAGGACGGCTGGAGGGGGCCGGAGCTGCTCGCCTGCTCCGGCGGCTACCGATCCCTCGGATGGCGGCGCCTCGGATCGGGACCGGCTCCCCCTAGCGGCCAGTTCTCTCCCTGCGCCTAGCCAGGCGGGAGTATTCGAACTGGCCGTGCACCATGCACGGAATATACGTGCCCAGCACCCCTCTGTGCCCGGCTGGGCGGGGGGTGATCTGGGGGGCTATCATGGGGGAGCATGCGGGTGCGGGCTGCCTCATCCTGCGCCCTCCTGGGCGGGGTCGCAGCCGGCCCCTGATTCATATGGCCAGGGCGCCTCGCAAAACGTGGCCCTTTCAGCACCCTGCTGGGTGGGGGGTAGTTCATCCCGGGACAGGAATTATACAGACGCTGCCAGGTCGCAAGGTCCCCCTGCGCCTTCATGGGCGGTGCCCTCGGCGGCTTCTGGGCCATCAGGAGCGGGCGTATCACGGGGCAGGACTCCCTTTGCGCCCGAACGGGTGGGGGACAGGTCCCAGACCCAGGCAGCGCCATGCCATGTAGCATCCCGGATGGGATGTGCCCCCTCTACGCCTGGCAGGGCGGGGGCGGGTTTTCCGGCCTCCACGGATACCATCCCCCCCGTACTCTCGGACGCCCTCCAGCGCCCGGACGGGCGGAGGTCTCGCGAACCCCCCTCCTACAGTCACCGGGGTTTAACCCCCCCTACGCGGTCAACATGGCGGGTAACGCCAGTCTCCCTGCGCCCGGCTGGGCGGGAGATTCCGGATCCGGGCTGGCGGCAGCTTCCGCCCCGGATCAGCCGGCCAGAGTCCATAGACACTCCTGCACCTGCACAGTCACTGCCCTCGGCCAAGGGGACCCTTCAGCGTCCGTGGCAAGACCCCCACCTTTGGATCTCTCAGTCGGCCGAGACGGCCCGAACATACACGGCCCCGTTGCTCCTCACAGTGCTGGCCGCTCCAGCCTGCAGTCTTCCGGAGTCGCATGGGACACCGCCTCGCCCGTTGATCGCCCGTCATCGGTGATGCCCCCAAGGATCAGTGAGTATGATTGTGAATTGATTTGGGGGAGGTCAGTTGATGATTCCGTATCGGGCCCCGAAGACCGCATAGCGTCGGTGGTTAGGTCGGTTCTCTCTAGTATGGGCGTTTCGGGCGCGGCGACAAATCTTTCTCCTCCTTCCGGAGGGGCCTTGTGGGCTGTAGCTCCCACGGGTGCCCACATACCGGAGGAGATGAAGGAAAGAATATGGCGACGGGATTTCGTTGATTTCCTCGCTCTAGTTCCGTCGGACAGGGAAACGGTCGACAAATCCCGGCGGGTAGACGTCACTACACAGGGCGAGAAAGTCAAGCAGCTTCCTAGAACATTTGGGAACTGGCTGCAAGGTTTTTGTGCCTACGCGGGAGTGCTCTGCGAGCGTTGCCCAGAGTTGGCAACCTCCTTGTTCTGCTACCTGGACCTTATCTGGGGGGCGTACAAGGTTTATGGGGGTCAGTGCTGGTTCCAGTATGACACCCAGTTTCGGCAGAAGATGGCGGCGCGCAAGGAGCTTCGCTTCGACTGTCAGGATGGTAGCCTGTGGTTGTTGCTAATGTGCCCTCACAGGCCAGCGTCCTTTCAGCCCGCGGTCGGCGCTCATCAATCCGGAGCGTCGGCCGCCTCCAAAAAAGGTGTCTGTTGGCTTTTCAACGAAAGCCACTGTAAATGGTACTCCGCCTGTCACTTCAGGCATGAGTGCTCTAGCTGTGGGGGTGCACACCCCTCCAGCCGGTGCTTCAGGAAGGGAAAACAGACACTTTCCAGAGCGGGAGCCAAGACCGACCTTCCTAAGCCGGAGGACGCCGGTGAACGTCATAGAGATGTTGCCCTGGCTAGACCGGTACCCCCTTCGTAGGGAGGCCCTGATCCTAAAGGATGGCCTGGATCGCGGTTTCTGGATACCGTTTTCCCCGTCGGACGCTCCTACCATGTCGGCAAATTTAATATCGGCTGTGGAATTTGAATCCGTGGTGGCCGAAAAAGCTCCAGAAAGAGCTGGAGCTGGGGCGCATGGCGGGCCCCTTTGATCTTCCCCCATTCCACAACCTGCGGGTGTCCCCACTCGGCGTGGTCCCCAAAAAGGCGAGTGGTAAATTTTGTTTAATTCATCACTTATCCTACCCTTCCGGCTCCTCTGTCAACGACGGAATTGATCGCGAGGAATCGCGGGTGCATTACGCGTCATTTGATAAGGCTCTTCACCTCGTCAGGGCAGCAGGGCGTTCCGCTCTGTTGGCAAAAGCGGACATTGAGTCCGCTTTTCGCCTTCTCCCGGTTCACCCGGATTGTTTCCACCTCCTGGGTTGCTACTTTCAGGGAAGCTATTTCTTCGATATGTGCCTACCTATGGGTTGCGCCATTTCGTGTTACTTCTTTGAGTTATTCAGTAGCTTCCTTGAGTGGGTAGTCGCCCGGGAGGCCGGGTCTCAGTCCATGCTGCACTACTTGGATGATTTCCTTTTTGTGGGTCCCTCGGACAGTGGGCGGTGTCAATGCTTGCTTTCTGTTTTTCAAGATGTTTGTCGGCGTTTCGCCGTCCCACTGTCCGTGGACAAGACTGAGGGTCCGGCAACGGTACTATCTTTTTTGGGTATTGAGATTGACACAGTGGCCATGGTCTTTCGCCTGCCGAGGGAGAAGCTGACTAGGCTCCTATCCTTGGTTCGTTTGGCGAAAGGGTCCAAAAAACTGCAGCTGAAACAGCTACAATCTCTGCTGGGACACCTAGTATTCGCATGCAGGGTCATACGCATGGGGAGGGCTTTCTGCAGGCGCCTGTCTTGGGCCACAAAGGGCGTTACGGCCCCGCACCACCACGTTCGGATCACCAAGCCCATGCGGGCTGATTTGGATATTTGGCTAACCTTTTTGCAATCCTACAACGGACAGTCTTGTTGGTTGCAGGAGGAGGTACCGAACTCACAGCTGGAGTTGTACACTGACGCGGCAGGCTCCTGTGGTTTCGGCGCTTTCTTTCGGGGGGAGTGGTCTGCGGAATGTTGGCCGGCCTCATGGGCCCGCATGGACTTATTGCGCAATCTCACCCTTTTGGAGCTTTTCCCAATCATTGTAGCGGTGGAGCTTTGGGGTGAACAGTTGCGCAATCGTCAGGTGATCTTTTGGTCAGACAATATGAGCGTAGTGCAGGTAGTGAACAAGCAATCGGCCAGTTCCCCCCCGGTAGTGTCACTGTTGCGTTTTTTAGTTTTAAGATGTTTGCATTTTAACATTTATGTTAGGGCAAAACACGTTCCGGGAGTTTCTAATGACATTGCCGATGCTCTTTCCCGCCAACAGTACCCCCGTTTTCGTTCCCTGGCTCCGTCGGCTTCACTGGAGGGCCTCCCCTGTCCGGCCCACTTATGGAACCTCGTTTCCGGGGATTGTTAGAACTGCTGCGGTCGTCGCTTTCTCCGCGGACATGGGCATCGTATTGTCGGGTCTGGCACGAGTGGTCACAAGCGTCGGGAGGTGAGTTCTCTATTTAATCTTTCGGATGATAGACGTTTGATCTTATTTGCTTACCTGGTCCAGTTACAGGATAAGGGAGTGTCGGGTTCCACTGTCTCTTCGGCTATGTCCGCCCTATCCTTTTGGTTTCAACTCCTGGGGTGGGGGGATGTCACAAAAGCCTTTCCAGTGCGTCGGATATTGAGGGGCTGGAAACGCATCACTCATCTTCCAGATTCCAGGCGCCCCATTTCCATACAGATCTTATCGGATGTTTTGGCTACGTTGCCGGAGGTGTGCTCATCTGAGTTCGAGACTTTGCTGTTCCGAGTAGCTTTTTCATGGGCGTTCTTTGGGGCTTTTCGCATCGGGGAATTAGTTGCAAAATCCAGGTCTTCCCCTGGGGGTATTCGGTCGGAGGATGTTTCCTTGTCGGAGCGCAGTGTCACCATTTTATTGCGCTCCTCTAAGACTGATAGTCTTGGCAGGGGCCGCCGAGTGGTGCTGCACCACTGTGGCGGCCCATTCTGCCCAGTGTCTCTGGCTTTTCCTTTTCTTTCCGCGCGCCCCCCATCCCCCACGTTTTTTGTGCACGCTGACTCCTCCTCGTTGAGTCGCTTTCAATTTTTAAAAGTTTTTCGTTTTTGCTACGAGGCTTTAGGCCTACCCGCGGGCGATTTTTCGACTCACTCATTTCGCATAGGCGCTGCCACCGCCGCTTCTGGCTTAGGGTTTTCCGATACGGAACTTCAGCGGCTGGGTAGATGGGAGTCATCTCGTTTTTCGCTGTATGTTCGCCCTCACCTTTTGTGTTAATTTCAGGTTTTGCCCCGGCTCAAGTATGGATACTGGGTGATTCCTTTGTCTTCTGGGCGGCTCGTCGCGCAGAGATCCGAAACTATGGGAGAAATTTGGGACTGTCTTCAGATGTGGCAAGGATTCGCTGGCTGGGCCTGCGCGGGCTGCGTTGGCATCAGGTACTGTGGGAATGTTGGCACCTCCGTACCCATGTGTCCGGTCACATTGTCCTGGTGGTTCACGCCGGCGGGAATGATGTAGGTTACACCCGGTCCGTGGATCTAATTGCTGCCATAAAGGGCGATATTGCTCAATGCCTGGCAATGTTTACCAGCGTGACTTTCATCTGGTCAGAGATTGTCCCTCTCTCAATTTGGGCAAGAGAAGTCCCTGGACCCTGTTTGGAAAATTTTCGCAGGAAGGTCAACGCCCAAGTGTCCAAATTTGTTCGGAGGATCGGGGGGGTTGTTGTCCGTCACAAAGATTTGGAGGGAAACAACACTGACTTGTTGAGGAGGGATGGTGTTCATCTCAACGACATTGGCATGGACATATTTAACCTGGGACTTCAGAGGGGGTGGAACAGGCGCTGGCTGCGGTGGGGTGCCCGTCAGTGGATCACTGACTGGCTGGTGGCGGTTTTGGTGACCTTGCCAGAAAATATGGAACCCCTTTTATGCCCGGATGGTAATTGGGAGATTGACGGCCGGTCCGGCACTGATGGTAAGGACAGGCCCCTCCTTCATCTCCCTTTTACATTTGTAGTTGAGTGCTCACAGTACAACTGTGACTGGCACGGTCTTAAAGAGTTAATGTTAATGTTGATTTAAATAAAGCTGTGGCCTTGCCCTTTCCAACGTTAATGGTTGTATGTGGTTTTTATTGGATGAGAAGAAGGGGTAAGGTATGACAAGTGGTATGGTTGGGACCTGGGCTTATTGCACCTCAGCAGTCATGAGAGCCTCTTGAGCCCCTCGGGAAAGAGAGCCCTGACTGATGGGGGCATGGCCAGGGAGGAGTTACACTGAATTTTGGGATAACTCAGGATTGGCACAAGGGGAAAAAAGGGTTGGGCCTGAGCTCAGGAGTTTGGCACCCCAGGGGATTATGGTCCTTTTCGGACGGAAGCATGGAAGAGCTGCCCACCCTCCCGCCCTAATTTTGATGGTATGTCACAGCGTGTTGCGGTTTTGGTGACCTTGCCAGAAAATATGGAACCCTTTTATGCCCGGATGGTAATTGGGAGATTGACGACCGGTCCGGCACTGATGGTAAGGACAGGCCCCTCCTTCATCTCCCTTTTACATTTGTAGTTGAGTGCTCACAGTACAACTGTGACTGGCACAGTCTTAAAGAGTTAATGTTAATGTTGATTTAAATAAAGCTGTGGCCTTGCCCTTTCCAACGTTAATGGTTGTATGTGGTTTTTATTGGATGAGAAGAAGGGGTAAGGTATGACAAGTGGTATGGTTGGGACCTGGGCTTATTGCACCTCAGCAGTCATGCGGCAATCCTGAGCATGTTGATGATCAGGATAATACACTGCATCAGGTGTGTTCGCAGGAGGGATGGAGGCAATCAGTTGTCACCATTGGCTGGTCATGTACCTGTTGGGAGGTTTGGGGATGCCTTGGTTAGGTTTCAGCATAGATATGTATGGGCAGGGTCTCCTCCCTCCTTAGCTCCTCACGGTGGGTCTCCCCTCCTCCTGAGCTCCACGTAGTGGGTGTGTCCCCCCGAGCTCCATGTGGTCAATAGTATGGGTCTTCAGGGGTAATTCAGGCGGTAGACATGACATGACACTTGTCACCTTTCATCTCATTATGTTCTTTGGGGGTCCTTGGCAAATTACGGTTCTCATGCAATTTACGTTCTCATACAATTTACGTTTACAATTTCTCATGCATTTTACGATATCTCATGCAATTTATGTTCTCATGCAATTTACGTTCCCATGCAATTTACATTTACGATTTTTTCATGCAATTTACGATTTTTTCATGCAATTTAGAATTTTCTCATGCTATTTACGGTTCTCATGCAATTTACGGTTTTCTCATGTAATTTACGGTTCTCATGCTAATTCACGTTTTCCCATGTTTCTCACGTTTCCCATGATTTCCCATGTTTCTTACATTTCCCATGTTTCTCACGTTTCCCATGTTTCTCACGTTTCCCATGTTTCCCATGTTTCTTACGTTTTCCATGTTTCTCACATTTCCCATGTTTCTCATGTTTCCCATGTTTCTCACGTTTCTCACGTTTCTCACGTTTCCCATGTTTTCCATGTTTCTCACGTTTCTCACATTTCCCATGTTTCCCATGTTTTCCATGTTTCTCACGTTTCCCATGTTGCTCACGTTTCCCATGTAGCTCACGTTTCATGTCATTGCATTTCGTTCGCTGCTTTTCCATTAGCTAGTGCTTACATCCAGGATGTGTCACGTCTACAGATCCATTCAGGCTGAGGTTTAGTTTTTATTGATTGTCGTCCCACAATCTTCTCGCCTGTAGTCCATACGTCATACGTCCACTTCACCATTACACCTTTACTTCTACCCACCACAGTCTGTGGGGACCTTAGCCCTGAGTGTTCGTTTTTAATTTCTTGTCTTGGTGCTGCAGGTTGCTCGGGCTCGCTTACTGCATACACTAGGGTGGTGTTGTCATTAGGTTTACATTCATGCGCCCTTTGGTCTTGTTATTTCTGCACCCACATCCTCATACTTGTCAGGTACTAGGGGTGTTGTTAGGTCATGGACTGGTAGTCTGTAAGGTTCTCTGGTCACTTTCACACAGCTGGGTTGTCCATGTTCTTCCACTGCAGGTTACCCATCACGTCTATGGGTTCAACAGATTAAGGGGATCGTTTTTTAACTGTCTTGTTCAGTGGCAAGTGTCCTCATCTGTTCTTACGCTGTTTACATATTTCGTACAAACTCACGTTTTTCATGCAATTTACGTTTCTCATGCAATTTACGTTTCTCATGCAATTTATTGTTTCTATGCCAACTCACGTTTTCATGTTTCTCTCATTTTTCCAGGTTCCTCCTGTTTTCTCATGTTACTCTAGTTTCTCATGTTTCGCACGTTGTTCATCAATTCACGTTCTCGCGCAACCGGCATTTTTCAGTTCTCATGCTGCTCACGCTTTTGTCAGCTTGCGCTATGCATGTTTCTCGTTCCTTCACACAACTTACATTCCTGTCACAGGTTTCTCAGTCGGCTCACGTTTCTCTCACAGTTTATTTGCTGACCCAGTCGTGTGTTATTTCCACTCAGTTCTTGGTTGCTTTCATCATTTTGCTGGGTACCGTTCATATGTCTTGTCCTCATGGTTGAGTTGGTCGGCATGGGCAGCAGCAATTCTTCTTCTCATCCGGGTTACATTCTTTATAGCTCAGTTTTTGTTTCATAAATTTACATCTTACCATGTACTGCAGCACCCGGACACGTTTTTCAGGTTGCAAATTCCGGTTATGCAGGTCATGTCTCAAGCAGCGGATATTGGGGACTTCGCTTCTCCTCCTTCTCCAGCTGGTGGGGTTGGAGCACGGTTAACTCACCCTCTCTCAGTACCTGGACCGTTCCAAGGCTTCATATATTCACATAGATAGCCTCTACTCTTTAACCTGATGGCAGTATTCCAGTGCAGTGGATTGCTTTTCAGGCTTCGGCTCGGAAAGCCCAGCTATTAGGTTACTGTTCCCCTGCGCATCGAGCGTGAGTGCGGAGCAGCTTACCCGGCGAACTGTGGTTTCTTCCCTGTCCCAAATGCACACTACCTTTAATTTCCTAGCCACATCCGGCCAGGAGTGGCAATAATATGGATCTATTGGTAAATCAGACTATTGCAGCTCCAGCAACTTCTACTGGCTCAGGGGCTTTAGTGGATTCTGGAACCTTCTCGGTGCCTAGGCCGGTACCAGTAGGCCCAGGTCTCGAACGCAGATGCTGGCGTCATGCCTTCTCTTCGGTTCCAGCTTTTGTGATGGATTGGGTTTCTATTTGGCTGACGCAGAAGCCTTGATCGTAAGTTTTTATTTTGAATACCAGGAAGGCGCATGACACTGCTTGAGATGTATTCCAGGTTTTCCGGTCAAGGTTCCTAGTCCTGACGGTTAACATCCAGTTCCTATTTGCTTTTCTGTTTTTTGCCTCTTCCAACTCATTTCGGCCCACAGCACTATTGGGGCGTATCTGGCTGAGACTCAATATTTAATGGAAGACCCTTAAGAAGACCCCAAGCCTTTCTTTATTTTTCTGCACTCTCTATTTAAGCCATCCTCAGGGATCCTGAAGACTAGCCCTCCTGCTGTGCGCAGCAGACTTCCCATCGTGGGTTATATTTTCGTGACGTATCTGTCATGCTCTCAAGGTCTCCTTTTGCGTTGGTTACCAGCTTGGTGCTCAAGGCAGAGCTGTAGCTGGCCTTTTGTGGGTCCTGAGGCCAGGGGAGTTGCTCTTCTGGCCCAGGGTCTCGCTTACTTTTTACCAATCAACTGCTTTTGCACCCTGGCCTTTTCTGTTACAGCTGCATGCTCGCAAGACACTACTTTCAGGAGGCGGCACTGTCATCAGGTTCCTGGAGCCTGGCAAGGCGTGGTGCCCGGTGTTGGTTTAAACTAGCTTGTCTGTGCTATATCTGATAAACCCATGAATGTTCCTCTGTTGCTTTTCCTAGCGCTTCCCTCTCCGTAGCTCAATGCATACTTCATTGCCGCCCCCTTTTTGGCCAATCAGGGTCTGGATCCTAAAGCATACTTTGGCATTCATTCAAGAGAGGAGCAGCTTCTGTGACTTTGTGCCAGGGGGCCCTGACCCTTATTATTTGGTATTTGGGTAGGTGGAGGTCATCTTGTTTCTCTGGGTATGTCCCAGAGCCACTTTTGAGATGCCACAAGCGTTGGTCAATCTGGCAGATTGTACATTAATTCAGTGTGTAATAAATCTGGTTGTTAAGCTTTCATCCTACTGGGTTATTTTTGCCCCCTTTTAGGCATACTGACCACGTGACCCAGGCACACTTCAGGTCTATGTTCTCTGTTGCTTTTTGTTCCTTTCCTACACTATCCACAGATTGACTCTGAGTACAAGTGTAAGGCTGACTGTAGGTCAGCCTGTATTTGTAGGAGGAGTCAGGCTGCATAAAGCCTGTCCTCCTTTGCCTCCTTTTTCCTTGTGGTCATTGGCTTTCGTGTCCCACCCACCCATTCCCCTTTTTCTTTTCATCTCATTTTCATTTCATACTTGGGTATGCCCCCTTTTAGGTTTACTGACCACGTGACCCAGGCACACTTCAGGTCTATGTTCTCTGTTGCTTTTTGTTCCTTTCCTACACTATCCACAGATTGACTCCGAGTACAAATAAAAAACCCAAGTGGGTCAGTCCCAAGAAATGGCAGGTACACCACAAATGAAGGATTGTTCATATAAGGGGCCAGGAACACCACAAACAGATGATTCTTCACATAAGGAGCCAGGAACAACAGGGTTTGTATCCATAGCAAATGACAACGATAAAAAATGAGAATGGGTACTCCTACCAGAACCAATAGACCTGGATGTCAGCGACACCAGGTCAGACAGCCATGGATAACTGAAACCCTGGTATAACAGGAACAGTTTGGAGGATCCTGAAATATCATGCAGAGAGACAGGAGCAGTCAACGATGTCATTCTCATTTTTTATCCTTGTCATTTGCTACGAATACAAACCCTGTTGTTCCTGGCTTCTTATATGAAGAATCCTCTGTTTGTGGTGTTCCTGGCTCCTTATATGAACAATCCTTCATTTGTGGTGTACCCGCTATTTCTTGGGACTGACCCACTTGGGTTTATAATTTATCTTCTATTGTTTTACAATTGGGACTTATTCACTTATAGATTTAATCACTTATGTATATGTATTTGCACAGTTTACTAGCACTGTTTTTTCACTAGCGCTACATTTTTACCTAATCTCTAGAAGTGGGGTTAGCTTCCTTCCAAGCATCTACAAGATCGTAACGATATAGTAATTGAGCAAATTTACAACTTTGTTTAGAAGTGGATCTGAATGAAAGAGTGTGATATTTGTCCATTATAAGGTCTAAGGCTAAATTAGAGTGACCTGCTAAAATAACATTCCCCTCAAATTCAGGAGCCAAAGATTGTAGCAAGGAGAGAAAACGCGCAACTTGGTTTGTGTAAGGGGCATAGTAAATGAAAAAGGTCACCAAATTCTCTCACAAATAACCCTTAACCAAGAGGTATCGCCTTCCCTGCCTTTAATGATTTTAGTTTCAGTAAGGAAAGCTGTCTAGATAGACAGAGGGCCACTCCCCTTTTTTTCAGAGGCAGTTGCAAAAAAACAAATAGAATAATCTTAATGGATGTATCGGGGGTAAATAAAGGAGCAAAGTGTGTCTCCTGCAAGGCTACAATATCAGCACCCAAGGATCGGTAATATGTGAAGGCCTTAATATGCTTGGAAGGAGACCCTAAGCCCTGAACATTGTAAGAAAGTAGGCGGACGGTGTGAATAGTATTCGCTACTCTAAACATTAGACACAGTCAGCACAGATATCAACATTTGAACACCCGTCCAAAGTTCTAAAAAAAACTAAGAAACCAACAAAGTCCCTGACCTTACCCTTGAAAAGGAACAGTAAAGAAGGTTAAAGTAGGAGCAAAGCAGAAGAAGAAAAAAGGGGAAATATTCGGGCCAGGAACCTCCCAGCTCCGAACAATAAAACATATAAATGCAGGGTATTACTAGCATGTAATAATGAATGGTCCAATATCCCAGAACCAAAGCTCTAAGTGCAGAGGATTCTTCACCAAGACCAAGCAATGGGAAGAGTCCTTTGAGTAGGGAGAGTGCATAGACTCCTCCCAGCACTAAAGGGTACACTTGGAAAATTAAACGCCCAACAGCGCCTTATATAAAAAATAACATTACCATTATTATTAAACCAGTAACCATCACAACTATGTGTAGGTCAGTCCCAGAATGTCTAGCCTAGATTCAGTATAACCTAAAGAACTAAAGCAGCCATGTATAAGGCACATGTTGAAAATTAGCCACTGCACATGTTCTGTTGAAGGACATGTGCAGTGGCTAATGTCCTCAAACTAGTGGCGGCTGAAATTCAGAAAAATACCTAAACAAAAACATCAATTGCAGCTATTATGCCATCAATTGCAGCCACTGTGCCATCAAATTCAGCCACTCTGCCCATCATATGCAGCCAACTGCGCCCATCATATGCAGCCTCTGTGCCCATCATATGCAGCCTCTGTGCTTAGCAAATGCAGCCAACTGTGCCCATCATATGCAGCCAACTGTGCCCATCATATGCAGCCTCTGTGCCCATCATATGCAGCCTCTGTGCCCAGCAAATGCAGCCAACTCTGCCCATAATATGCAGCCACTGTGCCCATCATATGCAGCCAACTGTGCCCATAATATGCAGCATCTGTGCCCATCATATGCAGCCTCTGTGCCCAGCAAATGCAGCCAACTCTGCCCATAATATGCAGCCACTGTGCCCATCATATGCAGCCAACTGCGCCCATCATATGGAGCCACTGTGTCCATCATATGCAGACTCTGTGCCCAGCAAATGCAGCCAACTGTGCCCATCATATACTGCCAAATGTGCCCATCATATGCAGCCTCTGTGCCCATCATATGCAGCCTCTGTGCCCATCAAATGCAGCCAACTGTGCCCCATCAATTGCAGCCTCTGTGCCCATAATATGCAGCCACTGTGCCCCAACAATTGCAGCCTCTGTGCCCATAATATGCAGCCACTGTGCCCAGCAAATGCAGCCAACTGTGCCCCATCAATTGCAGCATCTGTGGCAATAATATGCAGCCACTGTGCCCCCCCGCTGGCTGCCCGACACTTACCCCATTGTGGTGGTGGGTCAGGCAGGGGGTCAGGCGGTGAGCTGTGAGATGGGTAGCGCAGATGGCTCCTGTGTCCTCTGTGCATGTCTTTTTCCTGTTCTGCTAGGCTGCCAATGGGATCGCCTCTGCCTTCAGCCAATCAGGTGACCAGTATTACATCCGTGCCTCCTGATTGGCTTAGAGGCGGTTCTGTGTTAGAAAAGCAAATATTGCACTCGCAGTTCACCTTTTTTGAAGCCTATTAGAGCCTATGGCTCTAATCAGGTACTTCAAAAACACCCCCCGCCGCTGTAATGCATCTGAAAAGGGGCCAGACGCCTGAATAGGGGGTGTCTACAGCTCCCATGGATAGATTCATGCAATGCATGAATCTATCCATACTACACAGAGGGGGCGGCACCAGTGCGTCCTTAATGGAGGCACTGCCACTGCCTCAAACGGACCACTGAGAAGCCACTGCTAGGAAAAAAAATCAACTGACAGCAAACAGCAAGTTCTCAGGTCACATGGTGAGAGGTCGCAGATTTCTTCATCGGTGAAGGAAACCAGAGATGGGAAATCGGAGGGGGAGAGCCACTGGATCTTGGCTGGCTCCATGATGGAGAACTGTGAGAGATGAAGCCCAACGTTAATAGGATATTCTCATCTTGATTGAATGAAGAAAAGGAGTAGGATTTGCCATTATAAGTAAACTGGAGCCGAAAAGGATAGTTCCATCTGTACCAGATATTCTGTTGAAGGGTGAAGCAAAGGTTTAAAGAATCTTTGTTTTTGGATAATGGCCTGGGAGATGTCAGCAAAGACTTGAAATTTGTATCCATCAATTTCAAGATCTGGGTGTTCTCTAGCATAGTGCATGACCACCTCCTTGACCCTGAAAAAATGGGGTTTTTCATGATCACATCCCTGGGTAGTCCTTCAAGTTTTGGAGGAACAAGAGCTCTATGTATGCAATCTATCGCTATATGAATTTCATCAATGTCAGGCACAGCAGACTGCATAAAAGAATAAGTGATGGAGGCAAGATCTTTTGCCGTTTCTAGAAGACCTCTAAAATGAAAATTATAGCTCCTAGTGTGATTTTCAAGGTTGTCAATTTCTGTGTAAGCTTCCTCAAAGCGGTCTTTTAGCTCTGTGATCATGTTTGAATTTTGGGACACTCTGTGAATGGTATCATCTAACTTTGGTTTAATATTCTCTAAAAGGTTTCCCAACTCCTGAAAGTCTTGGTTGATCTCAGAGGCCAATTTATCAGTAGCCTTTGCTAGTTCCCTCTGTAGCAAATCTACGAAGAGGGCAAGGAGTATTGGATCCCCTGAGTATTATGGCTGGGTCGGTGGGGAAGCAGGGGGATCTGCAGGACTGTCCAGATTAGGCTCTTGGCTGCTGAATTGGCTGAGAATGTCTGCCATCTTCTTATCTATGGCTAAAGATGCATACAAAATCATGGCCTGGGGACAGGGTTGTAGCCTGTAAGGGAGACCTGGCAGGGCTTAGTAGCAAGCAGGGATTGTCTGTGAGTAGGGATGAGCCGAACACCGCCCAGTTTGTTTCGCAGCAGAACATACAAACAGGCAAAAAATTTGTTCGAACACGCAAACACCGTTAAAGTCTATGGGACACGAACATGAAAAATCAAAAGTGCTAATTTTAAAGGCTTATATGCAAGTTATTGTCATAAAAAGTGTTTGAGGGCGTGGGCCATGCCCCAGGGGACATGTATCAAATCAAAAAAAATGTAAAAATGGCCGTTTTTTCGGGCGCAGTGATTTTAATAATACTTAATGTGAAACAATAAAAGTGAAATATTCCTTTAAATTTTGTACCTGGGGGGTGTCTATAGTATGCCTGTAAAGTGGCGCGTGTTTCCCGTGTTTACAACAGTCCCTGCACCAAATTACATTTCTAAAGGAAAAAAAATCATTTAAAACTACTTGCGGCTATAATGAATTGTCGGGTCTTGGCAATACAGATAAAAGTCATTGAAAAAAACAGCATGGGATTCCCCCACAGTCCATTACCAGGTCCTTTGGGTCTGGTATGAATATTAAGGGGAACCCCGAACCAAAATTAAAAAAAAATTGCTTGGATGTCCCTCCAAATTCCATACCAGGCCCTTCAGGTCTGGTATGGATTTTAAGGGAAACCCGATGCCAAAATTAAAAAAAAAATGGTGTGGGGGGTCTGCCCAAAAATCCATACCAGACCCTTATCTGAGTACGCAACCTGGCAGGCCGCAGGAAAAGAGGTGGGGCCCCCCAAAGCACCTTGTCCCCATGTTGATGGGGACAAGGGCCTCATCCCCACAACCCTTGCCCGGTGGTTGTGGGGGTCTGTGGGTGGGGTGCTTATTGGAATCTGGAAGTCCCCTTTAACAAGGTGACCCCCAGATCCCTGCCTCCCCCTGTGTGAAATGGTAACGGGGTACAAATGTACCCCTACCATTTCACTAAAAAAGCGTGAAAATGTTAAAAATGACATGACACATCTTGGGGACAAGTCCTTTATTAAAAAATAAAAAATAAAACTGTCCCACGTAGTCTTCTTCTTCTTCTCTTGCTCCACCGATGAACTGAAAAAGAAAAAAAATAATAACTGAGGGCGGGGCCACACGGTGACCCCGCCCCCCTTTGATGCACTGGGACATCCATATGGCTTCCCCATAGTGTCAGAGGGGGCAGGGCCACCTGGTTACATAACTGGGTGACCCCGCCCCC
This sequence comes from Aquarana catesbeiana, assembly GCF_042186555.1. Taxonomy (NCBI): domain Eukaryota; kingdom Metazoa; phylum Chordata; class Amphibia; order Anura; family Ranidae; genus Aquarana; species Aquarana catesbeiana. The sequence continues at coordinate 303,854,984 of NC_133326.1, forward strand.
TCTGGCGCATGGGGAGATCCCTATGGCTTCCCCGTAGCATCAGAGGGGGGCGGGGCCACCTGATCCACCCCCTCTGATGCATGGGGACATCCCTATGGCTTCCCCGCAGCATCAGAGGGGTGCAGACCGGGTGGCCCCGCCCCCTCTGACGATACGGGGAAGCCATAGGGATGTTCCCGTGTGTTAGAGAGGGGCAGGGTCACCTGGAGACGTCACCGTGTGGCCCCCGCCCTCAGTTATAAAAGAACTGTCACCTGCGAGGACCCTTCATACGGCAAGTGCCTCCCATGGAGTTTTTTTTTTCTTTTTCGGTCCATCGGCGGAGCAAGAGAAGAAGAAGACTTTGTGGGACAGTTTTATTTTTTTAATTTCTATTATCTTTTATTTTTTAAGGACTTGTCCCCAAGCCATGTCATGTTATTTTTACCATTTTGATTTTTTTTGTGAAATGGTAGGGGTACATTTGTACCCTTTTACCATTTCACACAGGGGGGAGGCAGGGATCTGGGGGTCCCCTTGTTAAAGGGGGCTTCCAGATTCCGATAAGCCCCCCACCCACAGACCCCCACAACCACTGGGCAAGGGTTGTGAGGATGAGGCCCTTGTCCCCATCAACATGGGGACAAGGTGCTTTGGGGGGCTACCACAGGGCATGTTGCCTGGTACGGTTCCGAAGGGGGGGCGCTGTCTCCCCCCTCTTTTCCTGTGACCTGCCAGGTTGCATGCTCGGATAAGGGTCTACTATGGATTTTTGGGGACGCCATTTTTTTTATTTTGGCGCGGGGTTCCCCTTAAAATTCAGGTCTGGTATGGATTTTGAGGGGGGCCCCCCCACGCAATTTTTTTTTTATTTTGGCGTGGGGTTCCCCTTAATATCCATACCAGACCTGAAGGGCCTGGTATGGAATTTGGAGGGACCCCCACGCAATTTTGTTTTAAATTTTGGTTTGGGGGTTCCCCTTAATATTCATACCAGACCCAAAGGACCTGGTAATAGACTGTGGGGGAATCCCATGCCGTTTTTTTCAATGACTTATATCTGTATTGCCTAGACCCAGCAATTCATTATAGCCGCGAGTAGTTTTATATAGACATGTGCATTCGTTTTCGTCCAAATGCATTTTCGTCCGAATTTCACGTATTTTCGTTATCGTTTTAACAAACAATAACGAAGTGCAGAATACGAAAAACGAAAGATCCGACATAAACAAATGCTTTATTTTTGTTTTCGTTGCTACAACAGTTCGATATAGATAGGAGATTCGACATGATGCTGACAATAACAATCTGTGTCCATAAAACCTGTGGTCGAATGTGCCTAACCTTAACTCTATTAGTCCAAAATGATTCTACATAGAGAGAAAAGATTCGACATAGAGAGAAAAGATTCGACATAGAGAGAAAAGATTCGACATAGGGGAGAAAAGATCACTGCTGGAATTGGATGGGGGAAGTAAAATAAAAATAATGATGATGATGAATGCTATTGGCTGATTGTAACCAAAGAGGAGGAGCAGTAAAATAGCTAGAACTAAGTACACACGTACTTTGGCTTATGGTGTCTGTTGAAAGCTCTAAGAAGATTCGACGGAGCAGGTAAACTATATGGCGTCATACAGTTTAGCTGCTCCGTCGAATCTTCTTTGAACATTCGACAGACACCATAAGCCTTCAATGACAGATTCGACCTTTATTAATTTGGATTTTCGGACGAATGCAATTTTTAACGAAAAACAGATAAAAATGAATTTCGGGAGCAACTAAATAAATTTATTTTTCGGACGAAAATGAAATTCCGAAACTAAATATTTCAGTCTGCTCATGTCTAGTTTTAAATGACTTTTTTCCTTTAGAAATGTCATTTTGTGCAGGGACTGTTGTAAACATGGGAAACATGCGCCACTTTACAGGCAGGTGGTGTTGAGTGTAGCACACAAATTGGCTGGAATATCACAGTGGATGATAATTGAAAGTTGTTGTTTTGAAGTGAATGAGAGTTGGTTTCACTTTCAAACATGGCCTTTGGTTTGAGATTGTATTTATTCAAAATTAAGAGACACATTGTTTTATTTGTTTTAATTGTTTTAATTAATATTTTGCTTTGGCAGTGTTATACATGTATTTAGTATCGTTGACAACTATATTGATGTAGTTTCCGCTTTAATCCATAGTTACATAAGTACAAACCATGCAAAATAAACCTTTGGCAGTTATCAAACTACTTTTTGCGATAATGTTAAATGCCAAGACGCATTACTCAGAAACTGTTATTTCCAAAGAAAAGAGTGCATCTGAGGTATATTAAATAGGTTATACCTCAGCCAAACAAATGTTCTCATATACTAAAAATTACCAAAAAGTTAGTCACATTGATCTACATGCATAACTCAATTACAAAGTTTCATGACCCCCATTATTTCACATCGTTGAGAATAGAAAAAGAAACTATAACAATGCCAAATCAAGTTCAAGCTTTGTTAGTAATAAACATCCATTGGGAATTCTAGTGTGTTTCCAATTAATTTTGTCTTGGAGTGTGTAAAATAGAACCCAAAGCTGTAAAGCTTTGGTGTGTGCAATACTTATCATCGTTCTCAGTCCTTACCACAGTAAAGGTTGAAAGGTCAGCATGCTGTACCTGCCAAATTTTTCCTGGCCATATAAGAAAGCTGTTCAGATGAGGGGGATGAAGGCGCTCTCAAGCCAAATAAAAGGTGTTGTTCTTGTAGAGTTTTGGGTCTTCATTTTGTTAAGGTTTCCTGAAACAGATGAAATATATGTCAAATGGCTTCTTCAAAGATAGCGGTTTTAATTCAAGATGCTCCTGAATCACTGAATGTCTCACTCTACAGCCAATGGGAATCTTGACAACCTTTTTATCCTCTGTCTGCTGCTGTCACAAAAAACTCTTTCCACTTCCACCACTGGGATCTGTATATGCTGTGTGTTTATCTTCTGGCAGTTTACAGCTGCAACATTCCTCACTAATTCAACTATGCATAAAGGTACTAAAGCAGCTACCAACTGAGCAATATAATTCAAGTTGGCTGATAAAATGTTGTCAATATTTTTAATTGATAAAACATACAACTTATAAAGCTTGCCCCAGGTTATGTAGTAAAAGAAAATTGTAAACCTGTTAGAATTTATTGTTTCCAGCAGTGACTATAAACTTATAGAAAAACACAGAAATGCAGTTCTCAGAATTAATTCATAAATACTTTAATTACTCATTAATTTATAGACCTGAAAAATGTGGATTATTGGCTAACTTTAAGAGAACCTCCGGCATACAGCAGCAGATGCTACCACTGCCACAATTTAAAGGTAGCTGTCGCATGTTTTTTTTTTATCACATGAACAAATTGAAAAATTTTAAGGGAAATACATTAGTCAATGCAATTAAAATGCACAGTTTTCTTCTCTTTGGTAAGTTTACCAGGTTTCCTTATTGTTTGATAGAAGCAGGAATAAAATATTAAAAAAAAAAAACATATGTTAGCTAATGTCAGCATAGATTTGTTTTATCTCAACCTCCAATCAAAAGCCAAATCTCTTATTGCAAAACAAAACCAGAGAAATGCCCTGCTTAACTTATCAATTGGCTTGCAAACAACCGAATTATCCAGTCTTAATGCCACATACACACGATCGGACATTCCGACAACAAATGTTCGATAGGAACTTGTTGTAGGAAATTCCGACCGTGTGTAGGCTCCATCGGACATTTGTTGTTGGAATTTCTGAGAACAAAAATTTGAGAGCTGGTTCTCAAATTTTCCGACAACAAAATCCGTTCTCGTAAATTCTGATAGTGTGTAGACAATTCCGATGCACAAAATTCCATGCATGCTCGAAATCAAGCAGAAGAGCCGCACTGGCTATTGAACTTCATTTTTCTTGGCTCGTCGAACGTCTTGTACGTCACCGCATTCTTGATGTTTGGAATTTCCGACAACATTTGTGCGACCATGTGTAGGCAAAACAAGTTTGAGCCAACATCCGTCGGAAAAAAATCCAGGATTTTGATGTTGGAATGTCCTAGCGTGTGTACGCGGCATAACAGTATGCATTAAAAACAAGGGTTTAATCTGCACACTTTTGTAAACACATGCGTAAGATACAGAGACCCGTCAAGGCTCTGTCCCGTAATGGATAGGCAGAGTGCAGATGAGCCTGGAGGGAGCCCACCCCTCCTTAAAGGCACAGGGGTGCACTGGACACCAAGCACATAGGACTATGGCAGCAAAGGTGTCCAGTGCATCCCATTACCAATATTTCTACAGCACAAACAAATGGCCACTGTCCTCACCTATAACTGGCCTTTGCAACAAGGAGCTCATGGAAGAGCTACACATGCAAAACAAAGCCAGCGAAATTCCCTGCTCAACTTACCAACCATCCTGCAAACAACCGAATTATCCAGCCTAACAGTATGCGTTGAGGGGTGGACTCCCTCCAGACTTACCTGTCCTCTGCCTATCCATTATAATGCATGTACTTCCACTGTGAAGGCTCTCAAAGTGCGTACGTTGTTCTTTCATGTGCTCCTTGCTACAAAGGCCAGTTATAAGTGAGGGCAGTTGCCATTTGTTTGTACTGTAGAAATCTATTTTTTATTGTCTATAATCTGGATGGAAGAAATAAAAAGCAAATTCCCTGAATAATATGGATAAAAAGTAATGTTCCTCTGTAAAGTAAGCTAAGACTAACATTAAACTTTCTATACTTTGCACACTTTGGATATATGCTTTGTGGCTTAATTATGGTCCTGTTGTTTTCAGGAAGGGTAAAATCAAAATCAACAGGATGTCACCTAAGTTCAAAGCGCATTATGTAAAATTATATTTTTCTCTAAGCTATACAGCTGCTTGAAAAGCCATTAATGGAAGTTGCCACTGATTGACACTAATGTATTAACTCACCACACTCACCAAGATGCCAACCATATGCTTCACTGCCCTGGAACTAATGTGAAACTTGTGAGTCACCTATTGGCTTAAATGAAATGCTTCTTACTCAGTTGTTGATGACAGATTCTCTTTATTACAGTCACCACAATACAAAAAGTACAGCTTCCTATAAATTTAAATATTTAAATACTTTGAAATTCTTGGCTTTGAGCCCATGCACTGTCTTGGCCACGTACTATTGTATTTTTAATTAGATTGTTTATCTGCATGTGCCAAACATTTTTCTTTCTATAAAAAATAATATGCTTCATTCCCTACGGAATTCATCTTGTCCAATATCCTTCAGTGAGTGAGGGTCATTGATGTAAATATTTCTCAAGAGTTAAGATGGTGAATGACATATCTAGAGTGCAGGATTTAGCTTGTATTGTTGTAAAATAAAAATATTTTGACATTTAGGAGAAATTGCTAGTTTTACCTCTGTAAATAGCATTTGATAAGAACAAAGTCTACAATTCCCTTTTAATATATATCAGTTCAGAAATTGATTTAAAACATTAAAACATTTAGCCTGTGCTATTCTAGTATGCTCAAAGCTCACTTTTTATAGCTACAGGAATAAAATAATCAATATAATTTTTATCTGACATTTAAAGAATGATTTCCTCTCCAGGAGGCCTATTTTTAAAGACATCAATTTCAATTTTACTGTTTTATCCTATTTTTTTGTTTTCCACCAATACATAACACGTCAACAGTACTTTACATACCTTGAATTTTACTATTTTATCTAAATACAGTATTACGGTATGACTGTTGAGGGGCATAAGCCTAAAAAACAATTGATGAATAAGAAAACCTTGCCCTCTTGAATAAACCACACATACAAACATATCGTTGGAAAGGGCAAGGCCACAGCTTTATTTAAGGATTTGATACAGATCATTTTAAGGAAAAAACATTTTAACCAGTGCCGGTCACAGATGTACTGATGTAATGTTTCAACATTAGTATAACCAAGTTAAAGCGGGGCCTGTCCTTACCAGAAGTGCTGGACAAACATTAACCAATCCCAATTTCCAAACAAGGGCATAGCCCATTATGGAAAATATTTTTGCTGGCAAGTTCCAAAAACCGCCACCTGCACTTTAGTGGTTAGCTGAAGAGCACCCCACCGCAGCCAACACACGTTCAATACCAGACTGGAAGCCAAGGTTTAAAATAGATTCCAGGCTAATATCATTCAGGTAAACACTGTCTGATCTCAATAAATCATCATTTACACCCTCTAAATCCTGGTGATGGATAACAATACCCCCAATTCTCCTGACAAATTTGGAGACCTGGGCATTTACCTTCTGGCGAAAGCGTTCCAAGCGTGGACCGGGGATGTGATGTGCCCAAACCAGGCGAGGAACGATTTCAGACCAGCCTAAAATAAATTGCTAAAAACAGCACAGCAATGAGTAATGTATTTTTTGATAATAGAAATTAGGTCAACTGAACACGAACAACCAATGTAATTGGCCTCATAAGCGAAGCCCAGGTTCCTTCCATAACCCTGAACATCAGCTTGACAGGAGGCCTAATAAATAAAAGAGTCACCGATGATCCAGATAAGGGCCAGGGAAAAGCCTAGAATCAAAACAACAAGTGTTGGCGAATATATAATGAAAAACGCGAAGATTCCCATCTACCCAAATGTTGAAGCTCTGTATCAAAAAAGCCCATGCCAAAAGCCGCAGTAGCAGCACCGATGTGGAAAGAAGGCCGGAGAAGGTTAATTTTTGTAAGACAAAAACAAAAAATATGCAGAAATTTAAACCTGCTCAATTAGGAGGAATGAGCATGAACAAGGAAGGTGGAGGACGACAGGCACACAGCCAAAAAAAACGAGAGGCTAACAAAACAGCACAAAACTGACATATAGATGCAAGACTGGACTTGGATAACAATTCTCCAAATCGAAAGGCACCAAAAAATGCCCAGGAGAGGGCGACTTGGAATAATAGTGTCTCTAAATCAAAAAAACACACCAATGGTAGAAGTGAAAGCAAATCGAAAGGATAGGGAGAGAAATTAGGCAACAGGAATCCGGGGCATGAGTCATGTGCCACAAACCTTGCAAAATGAGCCGCACCAGAAATTCCCTGGTAACATCTGTCCAATCAAGAAGTCTGAACCAAAAGGACAAAGCAGACAATGTGGAACACTCCGTGGAGCCAGGTAAACCTTTTTCAAGTAAATTCAAGAGGTAAGAAAGAAGAGCAAGATGACGGTCAGTATAGGATGAAAAAGAGAATTCATCACGAGGTGCCTGAACCTAGTCATCCGAGACCGGACGGTAAGAAACCCATGTGTTTGGAGAAAGCGAAGCCTGGAGAAGATCTAATAGCCATCGAAAATGAGGTTCCACAAATATGTTAGGCAAGGAAGACCCTCTAAGGATGCCGAAGGAGCCAGAGAGCGAAAGGGGTGGAGCTGAGAACGAGAGAGAGCATCGGCAATGTCATTCAGACCAGAAAATAACTCGTCTGTTGCATAATCTCTCACTCCACAGCTCAATGGCCACAATGATTGGAAAAAGTTCCAATAATGTAAGATTACACAACAGATCCATGCGGGCCCATGAGGCTGGCCAACGTTCAGCAGACCACAGTCACCGAACCACAGGAGCCAGCAGCATCAGCATAAAGCTCCAGCTGTGAGTTCGGCACCTCCTCCATTTGCCAATATGAATGCCCATTGTAAGACTGGAGAAAGGATAACCAAACCTCCAAGTCATCCCGCATCGGTCTGGTTATGCGGACATGATGATGAGAGGCAACTATGCCCTTCATAGCCCAAAATAGTCTTCTAGACTTCTAGAGAAGTATTGGACCCTGGGTTCTTCTTTGTCGATACCATCATTAACCGAAGAGCCAGAAGGATAGAAAAGTTGGTTTACGAGGCAAAACTTTCCTTTCTGGCCAATAGAATGCTCCGCATTATACCCACTAAAGTTCACCTTGATCAAGTTGGTTTCGGAGCTGGTCATTAATGCCCCATACACACGGTCGGATTTTCCGATGGATAATGTCCGATCGGAGCGTGTTGTCGGAAATTACAAGCATGTATGGGCTTCATCGGACTTTTTCCATCGGATTTTCCGACACACAAAGTTTGAGAGCAGGCTATAAAATTTTCCGACAACAAAATCCGATCGCGTCAATTCCGACAGTGTGTGGCCAGTTCCGATGCACAAAGTGCCACGCATGCTCAGAAGAAATTCCGAGACAGAACAGCTCGGTCGGATAAAATTAGCGTTCGGAATGGAGACAGCACTTTCGTCACGCTGCAATGTCAAAAATTGTTTAATACAACGCACTCTCTTCTTCTTTATAATGTGAGAAGAATGAAGTAGTTTTGCTGCTCATATTCACACAGACTTCTCACAAACTTATATCTTTGTTATTTATTGGGATTCCCTCAATATATTTAGATTTGTCACATCTGACCAAATTAGTTTTTGGTTGTTTGTAATTTTTTTTTGTTTTCTTCCTGGCTGGTTTTTGTATTTTTTGGGTTTTTTTTTTTTTTTCCAAGGCCGTGTTTTTATTGTTGTTTTTGTTGTGTTTTACTCGATAATATTTTTGTGTGTGTTTTGTGTGTCAAGTTACCACAACACCATTGATATCTTGTATTATTTATAATCTGTAGGAGATTGCTTGGTGTTGGTGTCCCTTGTTAATTTCACATTCACAGTCCTTTTTGAATGCAAACACACATAGGCGAGTATAATTGAACAAAAATTTCATTTATTAAGGGCTCACAACCAAACAAAGAGGGAGGCAACGCTGGAGAAATAGCAGAAATGGGTGAAGCCTTTGGCCCCCAGTGCACACATCAATTATTTTCAAGCAAAATTGCTGGCCTGAGGAGTCCATATATAAGGGAGTGCAGTCTGGTCCAGAAGTCCCAGAGATCCAGAAAGCAGCAGATGACATGTATGTCCCCAGGCTGTGGTCATACAAGAGACTGCATCTTTTGTCAGACCAGACTGAACCCAGGGCATCACTCTCTGGTCTTCCTTCCACGCTTCCTTCCATGCTGTGGCTCTGGTGGTGGAGTTGGGGCAGGAGGAGGAGAAGGAGGGGCCAACTCACTCAGGTGGGTATTGGGTGTTAGTTCACCACTCACCCCCTTACTTAGGACTTTATAAAGAAGGTCCTCACATAGTTTGCGTTGACCCTCCTGCATGCCCTCCAGTTTGGTGGCAGCCATGCAGGCAAAGGCCTCTTCAGGAGTGGGTAAGGCTCTGAGGGACGCAGAAGCCTCCTGAATGAGCCTGAGCGCTGAATCCTGCATGTGAGTCACCTCCCTCGCTCTTTTGTATGGAAGGCAGAGGGGAGGAACCTGCGATTCGGTCAGGCTTCGACTTGTCCCAGGCTTCTCCTGGCTGACACTTAGCCCCGCCTCCTCCTGGCTGCCACATTCCACAGCCTCCTCCTGGCTGCCACATTCCACAGCCTCCTCCTGGCTGAGGTCTTCCTGTGTATGAAAAAGGGACATAGTTTTAGTTTTTTATTCATCAACCACACACAATTTTCACCTCCTGACTGTTGCAAATTGAATGTTAACAAATATAACAGACTATCCTTCTGAGCTCAGCATTTTTCATTCTTGTCCCAATTTTTTGTGCCCACTACTGTCTATTGATATGTAAAACACTTTTGTCAATCAGCAATTAGTGATCAATAATGACATCTAGTAAACATCATTTATTTATTGACCAGAAATCTGTAGAAGAATGCTATACCGGACTCAAGCTGGGTTCCTCCACTTCTTCCTCGCTGGAAGGCCCAGGTTGGACATCGGAAGCCTCAGCTGGGGTGGAAGGAAGAGTGGAAGGAAGAGTTGAGAGGGATTTCCTGACTTCAGTCTGGTCTGACAGAAATCGCAGTCTCTCATAGTACCACAGCCTGGGGACATAAACGTCATATGCTGCAGCTCCTGATCTCTGAGAATCCGTGATCTTCTTGCGCTCCCTAAGATAAGTGCTCCTCAGGCCACCAATTTTGGTTTTTAAATAGGGGATGGTTGCCGTGGGGACCACCGGCATCACCAACTTCAGCAGTTTCTCCAGCGTAGCCTGCCTCTTTTGTTTATTGTTGTAATGGAGGTGTCTCGCCTGCCACAGACAGGGCAGCTCCCTGTATTTGTCTATGAACAGGGGGAGGAAATTGTGGTCGTTGAAGCCATCCATTTTCTCTGCAAGACACAACAGAAGACAGACCCTAATGTCAGGCCAAACTCTCCTAATCTTGTTACAATATAGGCTTCAATTTAGAAGCAGTATAGGCCCAAGTTTAGATCTTACCTTCTCACGATCGGCGCCTCCGATGCTCCTTCCTCCGCTCACAGATCGTACGTACTACGCACGCGTGTTACGCTTTATACACACTGTGCATGCGTGTAACTCCGCCCACCCCTGACGTTCTTTCTAGTCTATTTCCCGCCCCTTTTCGTTTGGCGCAGTGGGGGAAGAGCACATGGTGGAGACACAGCAGGTGCGTGCTAATTATAGCAACGAGGAGGAGGAGGGGGAAAGCCCAGATCCGGAAACGTCCCGAGCCAGAAGGAGAAGATTTAAGGCATCGAATATGTCCTTTGGGGAGATGTTGGAGATGGTCGACATCCTGAAGAAGGCCAACTATGATGGAAAGCATGGACCTTACCACAACCCCAATGTCCGAAAGGCGAAGATCATATCGAAAGTGGTCAAAAGTTTGCACTGGAATTTCGGGGTACGTCGATTGAAAGATCAGCTCAGGAAGCGGTGGTCGGACCTCAAATTAAGAGAACACGAGCAGTACAGAAAGATCCGGAGAGTGCTGCAAAAAAGTAAGTAGTTGTGCTGTGTTCCTATTCTTTTTGTCTTTATTACGTTCGTGCTGCTCCATGTGCTTTTCTTAAGTGTTGCACAGTTTAAAATGGCAACTTTCATGTTCATGGGCACATTATTCATTCGTATCAAACATTTTTCTTTCGGCCTATAAAACACCATTGTTTTGGCCATATGCATTTGCCCACATTTTTTAGGGCCTACTTGTATGAAAATAATTTGGTTGTGTAGATGGGTTTGTTACTAGAATGAAATGCAAACTAGATTCTGTGTAAGGAAAGGACACTCAGCAGCTTTTTTCACATCTGGACGCTGGAACACTAATGTGGGACACAAGAACACCCTTTTTACTAGGGGGCCCACACAGGTGCTTCAGTGTATACTATAGGGGGGTCTCCATCTGTGAAGCTTGTACTAAACAGATAAAGTATTGAAGCTTGACAAAGGACACTAAAAATTCTACATCTTGGAACTCTGCCAAAATAGACAATTGTACACCACTTCCAAGCAATGTTTCCTATTTATAGTTCTGCCATCAAATATCTGTGTGCTAAGTGTACCATTTTTGTTTTACATAGGGGAGAAAAGACTCGGAGGACACCCCTCATCCGAAGAGACCAGAGACACCCCCCTCGGGAAGAAGGGGAAATACCCCCAACACAAGAAGAGCAGGAGGAAGAAGACATGGTGGAACTAGTCACCACAACAGGTGAGTGTCTGCGACCACAGGCTCAGGTAAGAGATGGATGCCAGCATATTTATAATACCTGTTTTTTTGTTGTTTTCTATCTTTTTAGGTGATCGTGATGTTGTGGATCCAGATCCTTTCACCTCGGAAAGTGCACAGATCCTGATCGGGGAGATCATGGGGTGTAATTTAGCATTGGAAAACATCAAGAAAAACATCAATGATGTTATTCAAAAAAATAATAACATCATTGATGTTTTGGGGAGAGTTTAAAACCCCTCCAAATCCCTTTGTTTTTTGTGTGTTACAATGTTAAAAATGTTTTAGCGATTTTTAGAAAAGCCAAATTTTGAGGATGCACACAGTGTGTCAATATGTGCTATGCCATCACGGGAGATCAATGGACGCATTTTGGGGATGCAACCCCTTCCTCACTAATAAAGTAGCTGAGAGGAAGGGGTTGCTCCCCCAAAACACGTCCCTTGATCCCCCATGATGGCAGCTAGCACATGTTGACATTCGTAAATTGGTGTGCATCTTCAAAATTTGGCTTTTCCTGGGGTGACTTCACCCCATCTGAACGCAATATCAAACACAGTTCCTAAATACTCATGTCTGATATTGCCTTCAAGTTCTACCTAATGTGAACTTTGTAAGTTCAAGATTTGTGTCTTTCTTGTTGTTTTGAAACATGCCTGTTTTATCTTAAATGGACATTTCTATTTTTGATTATGCCACCCCAAAAATTGTTATCCAACAAACATGTTGGTTTGTTTTCAAAACCTTTTCTAAATGCACATGTGATTGTGCAGGTATTAAAAAGATTGTTAATCAAGAATGTGTGGATTATTGTCTCAATGCTACAACACTTTTGTGGTGATGTAATTGCTGCTTTCTGTGACAATGGGTGTTATTTCCTAAGGGCAAATCCACTTTGCACTACAAGTGCAGTTTCAGTGCATTTTCAAGTGCACTTGTAGTGCAAAGTGTATTTGCCTTTAGTAAATAACACCCAACAGTGCTTTGTATATGGTTACACAATCACGCCATTTTCAGGACTCACCACATTTCGGTCAGGGTCATCTAAAACAAACACAAGCTAGAATGTCACCAAAGATTTGCTTAATTTTTTTTTATTTGATTAAGGTTTCACAAATTGTCTGGCATATTGATGGCCCCCCTACCCGCAAAGAACTCAAGGTATCTTAGCCGGACATCACTGGCACTCAGGGAGGGCAAGCCAGGACGGCCACTTTCAAGCGCCGTCATGGTTGGTTCATTTATAATTCCGGCCTCAGGCCCAACTGAGCCAGCATAGTTGGCAGAATGTTGCCGTAAAAAGTTATGTAAAACACAGCACGCCAGGATTATATGATTCGGTTTATACTCCGCCATATGGATGGGTGTAAGAAATAGGCAGAACTGGCTGGCCATGATTCCAAATGTGTTCTCCACTACTCTTCTGGCTCTGGCCAGCTGGTAATTAAAAATCCTCTGGTCTGGGGTGAGGGTCCTCATCGGGAATGGCCGCATAAGGTGGTCCTTATCGCAAAAGCTTCATCCGCAATGAAGACGAATGGGAGTCCTTCCACATTGTCTTCTGGAGGTGGCAAGTCCAAGTTGCCATTCTGGAGACACCTGTAAAACTCCGTCTGGGCGATGACTCCACCATTGGACATCCGGCCATTCTTCCCCACGTCCACATACAAGAACTCATAATTAGCCGACACCACCGCCAACATCACAATACTATTGAACCCTTTATAATTATAATAGTATGACCCCGAGTTGGGTGGGGGGACGATGTGGACGTGTTTCCCATCAATTGCCCCTCCGCATTTAGGAATGTCCCACTGCTGGGCAAAGTGGGAGGCCACAGTCTGCCATTCCTGTGGCGTGGAAGGAAACTGTGGAGGAAAAAAAAAATTAGTCTTTTTGCACATTAAAACATGGAAAGCAGATTAGACACAAACATTCTTGGCCAACATCAAGATAACATTTATTAATGGGAATTTTTAAACACCAAAGTATAAGGTACACCTATCAGATTCCCCCTCCCCCACCCCCTCTCATGGGCCATTTCTAACATTATAGGGGGGGAGCTCTTGGACAGGTAACACTCTCCACTTCATTGAGAGATGAATGCCTATATAATGTGTATTACTTTGAACAGCCCCTCCTTAGTTACACTATTGGCAGCCCACTGGACAGGTAAGAAGTGTCATAATACAAAGATATAAATACACACTGTACACATTTGAGCACATTTGGAAATTCTGCTCTTACCTATTAAGTTAATAATAGGATACAAAAACTTGAAACAGTAACATTTGAAAGTATACAGGCAGGCCCTTGCACTACATGCTTTGGGGAATCCATCCATAAATCTGACCACAAAATAGATGGGTATAGTGTATGGGTTTGGCAAAGTCAGCAGATAGATGATTGAGGATAGATAGAGAATTGGTATCAGCTGACTTAGCAGTTGGGGTGAGGGAGGGTTAAAAATGATTTGGGGACCACCCTACAAAAAGCCTCGGGCACTCTGCCTGAATTTAAAGCACCAATTACATTTTAAAACATTTTAAATTGACTACATTGTTAAGTGACTACACGAGGTGAATATAGGGCCAGGAGAGCATGCTGGGGAGGTAAGTGAAGGCAAATATGTATGAAGGAGCAAAATAATAATTACATAAAAATCCAGCATGCATGAGGACAAAGGGGACATTCATAGCATATTACAATCATGGTAATTAGGGAATGAGGAAAGAAATACAATATATTATCAAACAATAAATACAATAAAATGTGATATTAAAGGATAAAAATCTTACCTTAATATACTCCTTCTGTAGGACCTGGATGATGGCAGAACAGGTCTCTGGGATAATGATACCCAGAGCCTGGAGGGAGATGCCTGTTGAGAACTTGAGGTCCTGCAGGCTTCTTCCCGTCGCCAAGTACCGCAGGGTGGCTATGAGCCTCTGCTCCGGAGTGATGGCTTGCCTCATGCAGGTATCCTGCCTGCTAATATAGGGGGTCAGCAAAGCCAACAAACGGTGAAATACGGGGTCCGTCATCCGGAGAAAGTTCCTGAAATCATCAGGATTATTCTCACGGATCTCACAGAGCAAAGGCATATGACAGAACTGGTCACGCTGAAGCAACCAATTCTTGGTCCATGAACTCCTCCCCACCCTGTTCATGGACTGGACTTGTGTCAAGGTCAGGACCCCAACACCAAGCCCCCGCACAGCACGAACTCTACGAGGAGTACGTATACGCAACATGGCTAGAAAACGGTCGGCTGCTCAGAACGAAGAACAGCAAGGCCTGTGAAGAGCGACCTGAAAAATAGTAACGAACGAACAAGAACACAATGACTCAAATAAGTCATGCGTAGCTTGCTTGCACACACTGAAGAGCAGATACAAACCCACAAGCACAAACTGAACAGCAGAAAACGATCTAAAAACCACGAGTCTGAAAAAGCGCGAATCGTCTCTCACCAAACTTTTACTAACATGAGATTAGCAAAAGGAGCCCAAAGGGTGCTGCGCTTGGTTCTGAACTGGCCTTTTCTAGTCTCGTCGTACGTGGTTTACGTCACCGCGTTCTTGGCGATCGGAAATTCCGACAACTTTGTGCGACCGTGTGTACGTAAAACAAGTTTGAGCCAACATCCGTCTGAAAAAATCCTAGGATTTTGTTGTCGGAATGTCCGATCAATGTCCGACCGTGTGTACGGGGCATAAGCCAGCTGACAGAACCTGGAGGTTAATAGATTTGATTCAATAGGCAGAGCACTGTAAATGGCATCTCTGCTCCTATCCTTGGATGTGGAGAAGACATTTAACAGGGTTAATTGCTGCTATATGAAAGCTTTTCTAAAAAAATTGGCCTCACAACCTTTATTGTTTTAGCTATTAGCACACTCTCTACTACTTCCAGTGCCTGAGTTTTGACATACATCAGGCATACTATCAACCCCATTTAGTATAACCAATGGCACCAGGGAAGTATATCCCTTGTCTCAACTAATATTTGCTTTAGTTATGAAACCTTTAGTGAAAACCATCCAGTCTAATAGCAGCAGCACTGGAACACTGGCTGTCAATATAGAAGTGTATGAAGACAATACCATAATCTGGGAATACACTAGAAGAATCTTCAATGAACATTCATACAAAAATTCTTAGGAAAATTCATATGAAAATTCTTAGTACATTTGCATGTTGTATGAAAGTATTTCAAAATTTTGATTGCTTTTAACATTTGTATTTTGGAATGCATGGTCTTTACCAATCGAAAACCACATGCACTGGGTGGAACTCCGCTTTAAGTTAAATAATGCTTCATCTAAACAAGAAACCATTCTTTTTTTAAGACTGTTACAAATAAGCCCCTAAGTATTAGTGTTAAAATGGAAAGACGATTACAATAATTACTATTACACAAGAGGTTAGAACTTTTATTGTATAATACGCTTATGCAATTAAGTGATTTGTAAACATAAATCAATGATCCAAGTTAATACTTTAAGCCTTTAAAGTGCTCTCAAATTTTCTAATTGTAAAATTAATTTACAATAACTACATACACGATAAACTTATTGCCCATTATCACAACAGGGCTGTTAAATGAATCATAGTTTTTGAATCACATGTTGCTTTTGAATAGTCTTGAGATGTATTATTCTGGTTTTACCCTCCAATCATAGTTTTTGAATGGAGGGTAAAACCAGAATAATACATCTCAAGACTATTCAAAAGCAATATGTGATGATAAGGAAGTATACTCTATTCAGTTCTACCAGGGAATCAGTACATTTATATATTTGCTAAAGACTTGCTTTTAGGGTATATAGTAAGAAAATAAAAGACTGTAATCTGAAGCAATACAATTTGTATTTGTTTGAAATAGCAGAATTTTGTGTTTTAACATTCAGCTTCATAATAGGCATGTTGTACTTTTATTTGACTATTATTTGCTATGATGATGTATAATTCATGTTAAATTACATGATTATATAGTAGTTCCCTGATATTGTAATAACACATATTAATAATCAAATGGTAGCTGAGATTACTTTTTATTTTCCTGCTGATATTGTGTATGTTTCCCAGCCAGGCTACAAATTCCAACAATTCCTCATTTTTATCCAAAGAAAGCAAGCTGAGATAGCGAAAACATTCAAAAAATGTATGCCTCCACTACAGCGATATGATGTGGTGTGATCATTATGTCCAAACCCATACCTCAATTACTTATATATATATATATATATATATATATATATATATATATATATATATTGCACTACACATTGCGCAGGTTTTACGTGATTTCTACGCAGACCTGTACAATGTGAGGGATAAACTGACCCCAGAACCTATTGAGGAAAGACATAGAAAATGTTTATATTATTTGCAATAGGCACAGCTCCCCAAACTCCCTATGGAGTAGTTGCAAAAAATTGAATCAGAACTTACAGAGGAAGAATCTTTTTTTTTTTTTTCACAATCAAGATTTATTGAAAGCTTATATCAGTTTACAAAGTGACATCATTGCAAATAATAGTTAAGCCAGACTGGATATATATCGTTTTACATAGAATTATCAATGCAAGTTATAATGAGTAATTTGATAATAAGGTATAAAGAAAATAATTTGTTAATAATTAAATAATAATAATAATAATGATAATGATAAATAATAATAAAATAAAATTTATGATTAAGCTAATGTATAATAACATTTGCAAAATTATATATGTATGTTGAAATGGCCTGTTGGTATAAATTGTTGAATTTATTGTAATTCTAAAATCACCTATATGCCTTAAGTATGACAAGTGTGGTGACCGTGTGTGAAAAGAAATTTGGAGACCAGGAATCATGTGTTAGCTTCAGTATAATCTTTAGAGTGTGTAAACATTAAAGAGGAAGTAAAGCCTCTTAAAAAAAAATACACCCTGCAAGGCAAAGGCATAATGAGCTAGTATGCATAGCATACTAGCTCATTATGAACTACTTACCTGAGATCGAAGCCCTGGCATCGGCCCTCATTCGCCTCCTCCGACGCCGCCATCTATTCGGAGTGACTTCTGGGTATCGCGGCTCCGTCGCTGTGACTTGCCGGAGCCGAAATGACGTCACTCCCACGCATGTGCGCTGGTGCCGCCACTTACGGCATGATCGCCATTAGAAATGGCACACTTAGTGCGCCTGTGCCCGATATCTACAGCGCCATAGAAATCGGTGCCGCTATTCCTGCAAATATCTCCTAAACCTTTTAGGTTAGGGAAATATTTCTTGCACCTACAGGTAAGCCTTAATCTAGGCTTAACTGTAGGTTAAAATGGTTGTAATGGGTTTACAACCACTTTAACCAATGCTTCTATGTATTATGAAATTTAGTTATTGCTTCTTTCTTCATTGCTACAGTTTCTTCCATTTTGTAAATGGATTCAACTTTGTCTAGCCAATCCTTGACTGTTGGGACATGCATGGATCTCCAGTGCAGAGGTATAAGGGTCTTAGCTGCATTCAAAAGGTGTCTGGTGAGCGATTTCTTGTATTTGTTCAGTGAAAATGAATTTATATGTAGTAGGCAGGCTGCAGCGTTTAGATCCAATTTAGTTTCAGTGATTTTTTGATCCATCTTATAATTTGTTGCCAATAGTTAAGGATTGGAGGAGATGCCTACCAGATGTGTAGGAATGTTCCCTTATTTGTACCGCATTTCCAGCAGGTGTCAGTTGTAGATGGGAACCACTTCCTGGCTTTTTGTGGAGTTATATACCATTGAGTCAAAATTTTGTATGATATCTCTTGAGTTTTTGTGCTTAGTGAGTATTTATGAGCAAAAATGCAGTCTCTCCAATTGGGCGTCTGTTAATTTAGTTTTTAGTGCCTGTTCCCTTTACTCCCTGTGTCTGTTATTGTCACTGTGTTTTTTTTGAGTGAGCCAAGAGTAGGCTAGAGAAGTTGTCTTATAGACTGGAGTCCTTTTGTAGCAAATTTGTTCTAATGGAGTCATGGGGAGGCAGTATGAAGCCTTAAATTGGCTATTTTGGAGAAAGTCATGTAGCTGTATATAGAACCATTCGTCAGGAAGTGATTCCCCAAATTCTTCCTTCATTGAGTCATATGATTTTAATCTACCCTTATGGAAGCAATGTACCGCTAAGAAAGTTTTGCTGCGTGCAGGTTTTGGCATTCTTTTTTGATTAACTCCTGGTGGGAAATCTGGATTGTTGTCAATAGGTGTTAAAGGTCCTGGTGAGGAAGCTATTTTGCATGTCGGATCTATTTTATGGAATATGTCTAATGTGATTTTAATCAGTGGGTGTTTTTTCAGAGGTGTGGATATCTTTGAGTTGCAGGTCCATGTTAGGTTTTGTATGTCATTTGTGGTTTCTAAGGTTACCCAGTCTTTGTTTCTTTCATGGCAATGCCAGTCAATGATTCTGGAAATGTGTGTTGCCGAGGGATATCTTTTAAACTCTGGCAATCCTATTTCTCCTTTGGTTTTAGGTAATGTAAGTAGGCAGAGGTTGATTCTTGGTTTGTATCTGCCCATAGAAAATTTCTCTGTATTGTGGCTAGTTTTTTAAAGAAAGGGCTTGGTATTGGTATGGGCAGAACATTGAAGAAGTACAGTAGTCTCGGAAGTACTGTCATTTTCAGAATGGATGCCCTGACAAACCAGGAGAATTGTTTATGTGTCCATTTTTTAAGGTCTGTTGCTATGGATTTCAATAGGGGCTTGAAGTTGGCATCATAAAGAGATTCTATGTTTGGTGTTAGATTAATCCCTATATATTTTAGGGTTTTATGTTCCCACTTATAGGCACAACTTTTTTGTGTTAAATGTCGTTGTTCCGGAATCAAAGTTAGATTAAGTGCCTCAGACTTGTTCTGATTTATTTTAAAGTTAGAAATATAGCTAGATGTTTTGAAAATTTTATTTAGGTTGGGGATAGAGATGTGTGGTTGAGTAAGAAAAACAGTAGATCATCTGCGTACGCCGCAGTTTTATATTCTCTGTTGTTTACCTGAAAGCCGTGGATCGCGCTCTCTAGATTAATTGATCTAATCAGGGGTTCAAGGGTCAATATAAAGAGGAGGGGAGATAGAGGGCCTCCCTGTCTAGTCCCATTGCGTATGTTTATTGGGTCGGAAAATGTGTCGTTTATTTTAATTTTTGCTTGGAGGTTTTGGTATAGAACTTGTATCCAGCCTAGCATATTGTTTATTGTTTACTAATCCAATGTATGAGCACATTGAGAATATGTATTCCCATGATACTCGATCAAAGGCCTTTTCGGCATCCGTGGACAGCAAGAGGCCTTTGATCTTTGAGTTCTTTGCATGATACAGTTGTGCTCATAAGTTTACATACCCTGGCAGAATTTATGATTTCTTGGCCATTTTTCAGAAAATATGAATGATAACACAAAAACACAAAAGCCATTTATTATCAATCAACTGTGTTTACTCTTTTTAAATCATAATGGCAACAGAAACTACCCTATTGATCCTGATCAAAAGTTTACATACCCTGCTGATTTTGGCCTGATAACATGCACACAAGTTGACACAAAGGGGTTTGAATGGCTATTAAAGGTAACCGTCCTCAGCTGTGATCTGTTTGCTTGTGATTAGTGTGTGTGTATAAAAGGTCAATGAGTTTCTGGACTCCTGACAGACCCTTGCATCTTTCATCCAGTGCTGCACTGATGTTTCTGGATTCTGAGTCATGGGGAAAGCAAACGAATTGTCAAAAGATCTGCAGGAAAAGGTAGCTGAACTGTATAAAACAGGAAAGGGATATAAAAAGATATCCAAGGAATTGAGAATGCCAATCAGCAGTGTTCAAGCTCTAATCAAGAAGTGGAAAATGAGGGGTTCTGTTGAAACCAAACCACGGTCAGGTAGACCAACTAAAGTTTCAGCCACAACTGCCAGGAAAATTGTCCGGGATGCAAAGAAAAACCCACAAATAACTTCAGGTGAAATACAGGACTCTCTGAAAACATGTGGTGTGGCTGTTTCAAGATGCACAATAATTAGGCACTTGAAGAAAGATGAGCTGCATGGTCGAGTCGCCATAAGAAAGCCATTACTACGCAAATGCCACAAAGTATCCCACTTACAATATGCCAAACAGCACAGAGACAAGCCCCAAACCTTCTAGCACAAAGTCATTTGGAGTGATGAGACCAAAATTGAGCTTTGTGGCCACAACCATAAACGCTTCATTTGGAGAGGAATCAACAAGGCCTATGATGAAAGGTACACCATTCCTACTGTGAAACACAGAGGTTGATCGCTAAAGTTTTGGGGATGTGTGAGCTACAAAGGCACAGGAAATTTGGTCAAAATTTATGGCAAGATGAATGCAGTTTGTTATCAGAAAATACTGGAGGAACATTTGCATTCATCAGCCAGGAAGCTGCGCATGGGACGTACTTGGACATTCCAACATGACAATGATCCAAAACACAAGGCCGAGTCGACCTGTCATTGGCTACAGCAGAATAAAGTGAAGGTTCTGGAGTGGCCATCTTATTCTTCTGACCTCAATATCATTGAGCCACTCTGAGGAGATCTCAAACGTGCAGTTCATGCAAGACAGACCAAGAATTTCCAGGAACTGGAGGCTTTTTGCCAAGAGGAATGGGCAGCTTTACCATCTGAGAAGATAAAAAGCCTCATCCACAAATACCACAAAAGACTTCAAGCTGTTATTGATGGTAAAGGGGACAATACATGGTATTAAGAACTGGGGTATGTAAACTTTTGATTAGGGTAATTTAGGTAGTTTCTGTTGTCATTATGATTTAAAAAGAGTAAACACAGTTCATTGATAATAAATGGCTTCAGCCAAACACTAACCATGAGTGAAAGAAAAGTTTTTGTGTTATCATTTATATTCTCTGAAAAATAGCCAAGAAATCATAAATTCTGACAGGGTATGTAAACTTATGAGCACAACTGTAAATCAGATTTATGCCCCATACACACGATCGGACATTGATCAGACATTCCGACAACAAAATCCATGGATTTTTTCCGACGGATGTTAGCTCAAACTTGTTTTGCGTACACACGGTCACACAAAGTTGTCGGAATTTCCGCTCGCCAAGAACGCAGTGAGGTACACCACTAGAAAAGGCCAGTTCAGAATCAAGCGCGGCACCCTTTGGGCTCCTTTTGCTAATCTCGTGTTAGTAAAAGTTTGGTGAGAGATGATTCGCGCTTTTTCAGACTAGTGGTTTTCAGATCATTTTCTGCTGTTCAGTTTGTGCTTGTGGGTTTGTATCTGCTCTTCAGTGCGTGCAGCAAGCTACGCGTGACTCTGTCATTGTGTTCTTGTTTGTGCGTTACTGTTTTTCAGGTTGCTCTTCACAGGCCTTGCTGTTCTTCAGTGCGTTCTGTTACTTCGTTCTGAGCATCCGACCATTTTCTAGCCATGTTGCGTATACGTACTACTCCTCGTAGAGTTTGTGCTGTGCGGGGGCTTGGTGTTGGGGTCCTTACCTTGACACAAGTCCAGTCCATGAACAGGGTGGGGAGGAGTTCATGGACCAAGAATTGGTTGCTCCAGCGTGACCAGTTCTGTCACATGCCTTTGCTCCGTGAGATCCGTGAGAATAATCCTGATGATTTCAGGAACTTTCACCGGATGACGGACCCCGTATTTCACCGTTTGTTGGCTTTGCTGACCCCCTATATCAGCAGGCAGGATACCTGCATGAGGCAAGCCATCACTCCGGAGCAGAGGCTAGTCGCCACCCTGCGGTACTTGGCAACGGGGAGAAGCCTGCAGGACCTTAAGTTCTGGACAGGCATCTCCCCCCAGGCTCTGGGGATCATTATCCCAGAGACCTGTTCTGCCATCATCCAGGTCCTGCAGGAGTATATTAAGGTAAGATTTTTATCCTTTAATATCACATTTTATTGTATTTAATGTTTGATAATATATTGTATTTCTTTCCTCATTCCCTAATTACCATGATTGTAATATGCTGTGAATGTCCCCTTTGTCCTCATGCATGCTGGATTTTTATGTAATTATTTTATTTATCCTTCATACACATTTGCCTTCACTTACCTCCCCAGCAAGGTCTCCTGCCCCTATATTCACCTCATGTAGTCACTTAACAATGTATTTTATCAGCTCCATAGTAGTGCTTTACCCTAAATACCCCCTACAATGTTTATAAATGTGATTTGTGCTTTAAATTCAGGCAGAGTGCCAGAGGCTTTTTTTTTGGGTGTCCCCAAATCATTTTTAACCCTCCCTCCCCCCAACTGCTAAGTCAGCTGATACCAATTCTCTATCTATCCTCAATCATCTATCTGCTGACTTTGGCAAACCCATACACACTATACCCATCTCTTTTGTGGTCAGATTTATGGATGAATTCCCCAAAGCATGTAGTGCAAGGGCCTGCCTGTATACTTTCAAATGGTACTGTTTAACCGCTTCAGCCCCGGAAGATTTACCCCCTTCCTGACCAGAGCGTTTTTTGCGATTCGGCACTGTGTCGCTTTAACTGACAATTGCGCAGGCGTGCGACGTGGCTCCCAAACAAAATTGACGTCCTTTTTTTCTCACAAATAGAGCTTTCTTTTGGTGGTATTTGATCGCCTCTGTGATTTTTATTTTTTGCGCTATAAACAATATAAGTGCGACAATTTTGAAAAAAACGCATTATTTTTTACATTTTGCTATAATAAATATCCCCCAAAAATATATAAAAAAACATTTTTTTTCCTCAGTTTAGGTCGATCATATTCTTCTACATATTTTTGGTAAAAAAAAAATCGCAATAAGCTTTGATTGATTGGTTTGCGCAAAAGTTATAGTGTTTACTAAATAGGGGATAGTTTTATAGCATTTTTATTAATTTTTTTTTTTTTACTAGAAATGGCGGCGATCAGCGATTTTTATTGTGACTGCGACGTTATGGCGGACATGTCGGACATTTTTTACACATTTTTGGGACCATTGTCATTGATACAGCGATCAGTGCGATTAAAAATGCACTGATTACTGTGTAAATGACACTGGCATTGAAGGAGTTAACCACTAGGGGGCGGGGAGGGGTTAAGTGTGTCCTAGGGGAGTGATTTCTAACTGTCAGGGGGATGGGCTGGTGTGTGACATCGCTGATCTCTGCTCCCAATGACAGGGAGCAGAGATCGAGTGACACTTGTCACTAGGCAGAACGGGGAGATGCTGTTTACATCAGCATCTCCCCATTCATCCTCTCCGTGAGGCAATCGCGGGTATCCCCGTGGCGATCAAGTCCGCGGGACCCGTGACCCGACTCACAGAGCTCCCAGCCGGCATGCGTGCGTGCCGCCAGCGGCGCGCACACAATGGCATGGCGGGGAATTCAAATGGACGTACAGGTACGCCCATTTGCCCAGCCGTGCCATTCTGCCGACGTACATCGGCGTGCGCCGGTCAGGAAACGGTTAAAGTTTTTGTATCCTATTATTATCTTGATAGGTAATAGCAGAATGTCCAAATGTGCTCAAATGTGTACAATGTGTATTTATATCTTTGTATTATGACACTTCAAGTCCAGTGGGCTGCCAATAGTGTAACTAAGGAGGGGCTGTTCAAAGCAATACCCATTATTTAGGTATTCATCTCTCAATGAAGTGGAGAGGGTTACCTGTCCAAGAGCTACCCCCCTATAATGTTAGAAATGGCCCATGAGAGGGGGGGGATCTGATAGGTGTACCTTATACTTTGGTCTTTAAAAACTCCCTCAAATAAATGTTATCTTGATGTTGGCCAAGAATGTTTGTGTCTAATCTGCTTTCCCTGTTTATGTGCAAAATGAATAATTGTTTTTTTTTGTTTTGACTCCACAGTTTCCTTCCACGCCACAGGAATGGCAGACTGTGGCCTCCCACTTTGCCCAGCGGTGGGACTTTCCTAACTGCAAAGGGGCAATTGATGGGAAACACGTCCACATCGTCCCACCACCCAACTCGGGGTCGTACTATTATAATTATAAGGGGTTCAATAGTATTGTGATGTTGGCGGTGGTGTCGGCTACTTATGAGTTCCTGTATGTGGACGTGGGGAAGAATGGCCGGATGTCCGATGGTGGAGTCATCGCCCAGACGGAGTTCTACAGGCATCTCCAGAATGGCAGCTTGGACTTGCCACCTCCAGAAGACAATGTGGAAGGACTCCCATTCGTCTTCGTTGCGGATGAAGCATTTGCGCTGGGGGACCATCTTATGTGGCCATTCCCGATGAGGACCCTCACCCCGGACCAGAGGGTTTTTAATTACCGGCTGGCCAGAGCCAAAAGAGTAGTGGAGAACACGTTTGGAATCATGGCCAGCCGGTTCCACCTATTTCTTACACCCATACACATGGCGGAGTACAAACTGAATCATATTATCCTGGCGTGCTGTGTTCTACACAACTTTTTATGGCAACATTCTGCCAACTATGCTGGCTCAGTTGGGCCTGAGGCTGGAATTCCAAATGAACCAACCCTGACGGCGCAGTCAAAGTGGCCGTCCTGGCTTGCCCCCCCTAAGTGCCCGTGATGTTCGGCTAAGATACCTTGAATTCTTTGGGGGTAGGGGGGCTATCAATATGCCAGACAATGTCTAAAACCTTTTTCAAATAAAAATAAAAAAAAAACTACTAAAATCTTTGGTGACATTTACTGCTTGTGTTTGTTTTAGCTGACCCTAACAGAAATGTGGTGAGTCCTAAAAATAGCGTGATTGTGTAACCTTAAAAAGCACTGTTGAGTGTTATTTACTAAAGGCAAAGACACTTTGCACTACAAGTGCACTTGAAACTGCACTTGTAGTGCAAAGTGGATTTGCCCTCAGGAAATAGCACCCATTGTCACAGAAAACACCAATTAGAGCACCACAAAAGTGTTGGAGCGTTGAGACAATAATCCACACAATCTTGATTATCAATCTTTTTAATACCAGCACAATCACATGTGCATTTAGAAAAGGTTTTTAAAACAAACCAACTGTTTATTGCATAACAATTTTTGGGGTCACATTAGAAAAAGTAGAAATGTCCATTTAAGATAAAACAGGCATGTTTAAAAACAAGAAAGCCACAAATCTTGAACTTAAAAAGTTCACATTTGGTAGAACTTGAAGGCAATATCAGACATGAGTATTTACAAACTGTGTTTGATATTGCGTTCAGATGGGGTAAAGTCACCCCAGGAAAAGCCAAATTTTGAAGATGCACACAAATTTCCGAATGTCAACATGTGCTAGCTGCCATCACAGGGGATCAAGGGACGTGTTTTGGGGGTGCAACCCCTTCCTCACAGCTACTTTATTATTGAGGAAGGGGTTGCACCCCCAAAACGCCTACATTGATCTCCCGTGATGGCAGATAGCACATGTTGACACACTGTGTGTATCTTCACAATTTGGCTTTTCTAAAATTTGTCAAAAAAAGTCAATTCTTTTTAGCACACCATAAACCTAAGGGATTTGGAGGGGTTTTAAACTCTCCCTAAAACATCAATGATGTTCTTCATTTTTTGCTGAACATCATTGATGTTTTTCTGGATGTTTTCCAAGTCCCTATTACACCCCATGATCTCCCCAATCAGGATCTGTGCACTTTCCGAGGTGAAAGGATCTGGATCCACAACATCACGATCACCTATAAAGATAGAAACCAAAAAACACCATGTATTATAAATATTCCGGCATCCATCTCTTACCTGAGCCTGTGGTCGCAGACACTCACCTGTTGTGGTGCCAATTTCCACCATGTCTGCCTCCTCCTGCTCTGCTTGGCTTGGGTGGATTTCCCCTTCTTCCAGAGGTGGGGGTCTCTGGTCTCCTCGGATGAGGGGTGTCCTCCGAGTCTTTTATCCCCTATGTAACAAAAAATAGGTATACTTAGCACACAGATATTTGATGGCAGAACTATAAATATGAAACATTGTTTGGAAGTGGGGTACAATTTTTTTTGTGGGCAGAGTTCCAAGATGTTGCATTTTTCTTGTCCTTTGTCAAGCTTCAATACTTTACCTGTCTTGTACAAGCTTCACAGATGGAGACACCCCGATAGTATACTGTCACGTACCTGGTGATGGAGCCTGCTATGCAGAGGACAGCCTCTCTTACAACTCTGACTTGGAGCCCCTGATAGAGCTGACAGGAAGCACCGAGATGCAGAGTCGAACGAGTGCCTGGCGGGATCACTGAACCTGGAGCTGGATCGGAGCACTCGGCCGGGCTGTAGAGGTGTCTGTAGGAATCCCAGAGCAGTGGTAGGCAGGTAGCTGGAGTGAGTAGATAACCGGTCCCCACAGGCAGAAGTGCAGGTGCAGCAGAAGGGACGGTGGCACCCTCGAGGCTGAAGAGAAGGCAGATACAGGCAGGCCGGGTCAACAGAGGCTGAAGTGGAATCAGATTACAGGCTGGGTCGTCAGCAGACTGGCGGCGAAGTGGCAGAAGGAGCAGGCAGATGCAGAGTAGAGGACAAGCCGGGGTCAGATGCAGGCAGGAAACAGGAACGTCAGGAAGCAAGCTGGGTCACAATAGGAACGGAAGTCAGGTAGGTAATTGCAGGATACACAGGGAACGCTGTGGAGCAGACAGCACTGAGTCTGGAAACTGACTGAGTTTAAGTAGCCTGTTTGGGTGTCAAAAGCTGTCACAGGGTGTGTGCACCAATGGCATTCTGACAGGGGCAGAGGTAACAGGTCATCTTCTTCGGCAGCCATCTTGGGTGCTGGTATGCCCTTCGTGACACTGCCCC
Organism: Aquarana catesbeiana; assembly: GCF_042186555.1. Classification (NCBI taxonomy): domain Eukaryota; kingdom Metazoa; phylum Chordata; class Amphibia; order Anura; family Ranidae; genus Aquarana; species Aquarana catesbeiana. The sequence continues at coordinate 303,882,273 of NC_133326.1, forward strand.
CCCAAAGGGCAGCCTCCAGATGCCCAACTTGGCCCACTTGTCAGGATGGGAGTTCTTAAAAGCTTGAACCAAATTTCGGGCATGGATATTACCTTCAGGTTCCCAGAAGTTGTCCTCTGGCCCATACCCTTTCCATTTTATCAGGAACTGGATCTGATTTCTTCTCTTCCTGCAGTCTAAGATTGTTTCCACCTCAAATTCTTCCTCCCCGTCAATAATTACAGGTTCAGGTGGGCCGGAACTTCGTCCTGGGAAGGGGTCAGGTATGGCAGGTTTCAACAAGGTTATGTGGAACACAGGGTGGATTCTAAATGACTCAGGCAACTCGAATTCATACGCAACCTCATTGATCCGTCTCTTCACCGGAAATGGTCCTATAAATTTAGGGCCCAGTTTCTTCGAGGGACAGGCCAGTTTCAAATTAGTAGTTGCTAGCCACACTTGGTCACCAGGGTTCAAGATCAATTCACCCCTTCTTTTCCTGTCAAAAACTTACTTATTGTATGCCTGTGTCTTGGCCATTGTTTCCTGTAGCAGTTTGTTATTGACGTTGAAGAAATGTATAGTTTCGGAAACAGCTGGTACAGGGGAATCTGGAATTGTATTAGACAAAAAAGAAGGGTGGACACCGTAGTTTGCAAAAAATGGAGATTGCTTTGTAGCAGAGTGTACTGAATTGTTATAAGAAAACTTGGCCAGGGGAAGCAGAGAAGCCCAATCGTCTTGAGAAAATGAGGAGAAACATCTCAGGTACTGTTCGAGGGTTTGATTAGTCCTCTCTGTCTGCCCATTCGTTTGTGGGTGATATGCAGAAGAAAATGAAAGTTCAGTCCCGAGTGAATTACATAAAACTCTCCAGAATCTGGATGTAAACTGCACCCCACTGTCGGACACAATATTGGCCGGAATCCCGTGAAGCCTTACGATCTCCTTGACAAAGGTTTGAGCTGTTTCTTGAGCAGATGGTGTGCCCTTCATGGGCAGGAATTGTGCCATCTTAGATAGTCTATCGACAACTACAAAAATGGTGTTGTGACCCTCAGATGGGGGAAGTTCTACAATAAAATCTATTGAGATCATCTTCCAAGGTCTATTGGGACAGGTAAGGGTTTTAGCAGACCCCAGGCTCTGGATCTGCTGGTTTTATTGCGGATGCCATTGTACTAATTCAGTTGTCTTGCCAATGCCAAAATGACCTGCCAGCACATGATCATGGCATCGCACCAGGAGATGGCCATTCGGAGGTCTTCCGGCACAAAGACCTTGTCTTCATGCCAAAGTAGCCCATCCTTTGCCAGTAGAGAGACCCCGGCTGGTGAAGGGTTCCTTACTAGAGTTTGTTTAATTTGTTTAATAACTCTCCTTGAAGTAACAGGAAGTTCCCAGGGGATAGAATGGTATCTGGAGATGAGATTTCTTCAGGTTTTCTGAACATGCGTGATAACGCATCGGGATTTGCATTCTTGGAACCAGGCCTGAATGTTAAGTGAAAAGTGAATCTAGAAAAGAATAGTGCCCACCTGGCTTGTCGGGGTTTCAATCTTTTTGCTGTTCTTAAATACTCTAGGTTTTTATGATCGGTATAGATCAAGATTGGGTGTGCGGCCCCCTCTAGAAGGTACCTCCATTCTTCCAGGGCGGCTTTGATGGCCAAAAGTTCACGGTCCACGACGCCGTAGTTCCTTTCGGCATTTGACAGCTTGCTGGAAAAAAAAGCAACTTGATGCAGTAGAGCCTTAGCTCCCCGCCTCTGAGACAATATTGCTCCGACCGCTGTTTCTGAGGCGTCTACTTCCAAGACGTAGGGCAAGGCTGGGTCAGGGTGTTTCAGGACAGATGCAGATGTGAAAAGTCTTTTTAGGGTGTCAAAAGCTTTCTGAGCTTCCAGAGACCAAGAGAATCTTGTACCTTGTTTGGTTAAACTTGTAATGGGGGATATGATTGCAGAAAAATTTCTGATGAATTTTCGATAAAAATTTGCAAACCCCACGAAACGTTGGACACCCTTCTTATCACTGGGAGCAGGCCAATCCAGGATGGCTGTAACCTTCTGGGGATCCATCTGGATGCCTTCGGTGGAAATGATTAAACCCAATAATTGGATACTTTGGCATTCAAGTACACATTTCTCTGGTTTTGCATAAAGTCCGTGTTGTCAAAGGCGACTCAATACATTCTTGACGTGACTACGGTGGTGATCTAGAGAGGGAGAGAAGATTAGCATATCATCAAGATAAACAACAACAAATAGATCCAGGAAATCTCGGAAGACGTCATTGATGAAGTGCTGAAAGGTAGCTGGGGCATTGCAAAGTCCAATGGGCATCACAAGGTATTCAAAATGCCCAAACCGTGTGCGGAACGCCGTCTACCATTCATCCCCCTCTCGTATGCGAACCAGATTATAAGCACCCCGAAGATCCAATTTTGTGAAAATGGTGGCCGTACCGAGTCGCTGGAATAATTCAGGCACAAGTGGAAGAGGGTAACTTTTTTTACAGTGACCTTATTAAGTTCACGGTAGTCCGTATTGAGTGGTCCTTTTTTTCTACAAAGAAGATCCCCGCACCGGCAGGAGATGTGGAGGGGCGAATAAACCCTTTTTTAAGGTTGACATCAATGTAGCCTTTCAAAGCAACAAGTTCAGATTCAGATAGAGGAAAGATCCTGCCAAAAGGAACTTCAACCCCAGGAAGGAGCTCAATTGGACAGTCATAAGCCCTATAAGGAGGAAGCGTTTCTGCCCCTTTTTTGCTGAAAACATCCAGAAAGTCATGATATGCTACTGGAACAACTTGGCGGGCTTTGGACTCCAAATCGATACACAGCAGGGGAGATTGGTCTTGATGATTCTCTTGCCAACAATGCTGAAGGCAATAGGGGGAAAGAAACTTGATTTCTTCTGTAACCCAGTTAATGTGAGGGTTATGAGCTTTTAACCAAGGCATACCCAGAATGATTGGGAACAGAGGGGAAGCGATTGCATCTAGGCGTAGAAGCTCTTGATGGTTCTCGGCAATGGTGGTAGATAACGGGATGGTTTCATGAGTAACCAATCCAGATTTAATGGTGGATCCGTCTGCCAGATGTACAGAAAGTCTCTGAGCCTTGGGTAGTAGAGGAATGTGATGTTTGGCAGCAAAAGCTAAATCTATGAAACAGCTGCAAGCTCCAAAGTCAATTATAGCGGGGGTCTGGATAGTTCCTCCTGGGAGCTGTAACAAAATGGGAAGAGCAAGATGAGCAGAGTGATTGGGTAGAGATGGAGGAGAAGCGGATGTAACTGAGAGGCACTTGCGGATCTTGACCGGGCAAGACCTCACATAATGTCCTGATCCTCCACAGTACAGGCAAAGATTTAGCTGGCGTCTGCGCTGGCGTTCTTCTGTAGTCAGAGAAGGACGGAGGAGACCAAGCTTCATGGGTTCAGATGCGTCTGAAGCGGATGTGGCAGGAGCAGGTGAAGCGGGACTGAAAGAACCAGACACTCGTGGAAGCATCCATACTGGACGGGACTGGTCAGTGGCTCGTTCCGACCTACGTTCCCTTAAGCACCGGCAATCTGGATTGACAAATTTATAAGTGTCTCCAAGGTGGAGGGGACACCTGTTCGTGCTAGCTCGTCCTTGAGATTATCAGAAAGGCCCATGCGGAACTGGTAACGCAGGGCAGCATCGTTCCAGCTGGTGTCGGAACTCCAGCACCTGAATTCTGAAACATAGTCCTCCACGGCCCTGTGACCCTGCTGAAGTGTGTGAAGGGTGGCTTCCGCAGAAGTGGCTTGCTGGGGGTCTTCATATAACTGAGCCATGGCTCCAAAAAAGGAGGCTAAGTCCATCAGAGATGTGGCCTTTTGTTCAAGGAGTCGGTGAGCCCAGGTCTGTGGTTCCTCCTGAAGCAAGGAAATGACAAACCCGACCTTGGTGTCTTCCAGGGAGAAGGTTCGTGGTTGTAGCGAAAAATAAAGATTGCATGCATTGCGGAAGGCTCTGAACTCGTTGCGTTCTCCGTGGAACTTTTCAGGAGTTGGGACTCTGGGTTCAGGTGGTAGCATAACGACTGCGGGAGCTGCTGGCATCCCAGAAGTGGAAGGTGCTTGAGCAAGAGCAGAGGCAGACAAGGTCTGTATTTGGCTTTCCAGCTGGGTATAACCCTGTTGTAAGCCCTTTACAGCTTGTGTTAATCTGGCTAGGTGTTGGCAGTTCCTCCATAGGAGAGGATCCTTGCACAGGCTCAGACATGGCTGTCTGCTACTGTCATGTACCTGGTGATGGAGCCTGATATGCAGAGGATGGCCTCTCTTACAACTCTGACTTGGAGCCCCTGATAGAGCTGACAGGAAGCACCGAGATGCAGAGTCGCACGAGTGCCTGGCAGGATCGCTGAACCTGGAGCTGGATCGGAGCACTCGGCCGGGCTGTAGAGGTGTCTGTAGGAATCACAGAGCAGTGGTAGGCAGGTAGCTGGAGTGAGTAGACAACCGGTCCCCACAGGCAGAATTGCAGATGCAGCAGAAGGGATGGTGGCACCCTCGAGGCTGAAGAGAAGGCAGGTACAGGCAGGCCGGGTCATACACAAACGGGCCCATCAGGAACAGAGACTGAAGTGGAAGCGGAATCAGATTACAGGCCGGGTCGTCAGCAGACTGGCGGCGAAGTGGCAGAAGGAGCAGGCAGAGTAGAGGACAAACCGGGGTTGGATGCAGGCAGGAAACAGGAACGTCAGGAAGCAAGCCGGGTCACAATAGGAATGGAAGTCAGGTAGGTAATTGCAGGATACACAGGGAACGCTGTAGAGCAGACAGCACTGAGTCTGGAAACTGACTGAGTTTAAGTAGCCTGTTTGGGTGTCAAAAGCTGTCACAGGGTGTGTGTGCACCAATGGCATTCTGACAGGGGCATCAGTAACAGGTCATCTTCTTCGGCAGCCATCTTGGGTGCTGGCATGCCCTTCCTGACAGGCAGAGGTAACAGGTCGTCTTCTTCGGCAGCCATCTTGGGTGCTGGCATGCCCTTCCTGACAGGCAGAGGTAACAGGTCGTCTTCTTCGGCAGCCATCTTGGGCGCTGGCATGCCCTTCCTGACATATACACTGGAGCACCTGTGTGGGACCCCCTAATAAAAAGGGTGTTCTTGTGTCCCGCACTAGTGCTCCAGCGTCCAGATGTGTAAACAGCTGCTGAGTGTCCTCTCCTTACACAGAATCTAGTTTGCATTTCATTCTAGTAACAAACCCATCTACACAACCAAATTATTTGCAGACAAGTAGGCCCTAAAAAATGTGGGCAAATGCATATGGCCAAAACAATGGTGTTTTCTAGGCCGCACGAAAAATGTTTGATACGAACGAATGATGTGCCCATGAACATGAAAGTTGACATTTTAAAATAGATAACAGTTAAGAAAAGCACATGGAGCCGCACAAACGTAAAGAACATAAAAAGAATCGGAACACAGCACAACTACTTACTTTTTTGCAGCACTCTCCAGATCCTTCTGTACTGCTCGTGCTCTCTTAATTTGAGTTCCGACCACCTCTTCCTGAGTTGATCTTTCGATCGACGTAACCCGAAATTCCGGTGCAGACTTTTGACCACTTTCGCCATGATCTTGGCCTTTCTGACATTGTGGTTGGGGTAAGGTCCATACTTCCCGTCATAGTCGGCCCTCTTCATTATGTCGACCATCTCCAACATCTCCCCAAAGGACATATTTGAGGCCCTAAATCGCCTCCTCCGGGATCGGGATGTTTCTGCCTCCAGGCTTTCCTCCTCCTCGTTGGTGTAATTATCAGACACCTGCTGTGTCTCCACCATGTGCTCTTCCCCCACTGCGCCGAACGAGAAGGGGCAGGGAATAGAATAGAAAGAACATCAGGGGCGGGCGGAGTTTCACGCATGGGCAGTGTCTATAAAGTGTAATACGCGTGCGTACGATCTGTGAGCGGAGGAAGGAGTAACGGAGGCGCTGATCGTGATAGCGAAGGTAAGATTTAACATTGGGCCTATACTGCTTCTAGAGTGAGGCCTGTATTTGCACAAGTTTAGGAGACTTTAGGCTGACATTAGGGTTTGTCTTGTGTTGTGTCTTGCAGTGAAAATGGATATCTTGAGAGATAAGGACTTTATGCCAATCTTCATTGATATGTTCAGGGAGCTGCCCTGTCTGTGGCAGATAAATCACCCCGAATATAAGAACCAAACAAAGAGGAAGGCACCGCTGGATAATTTGTTGGAATTTGTGAAGACGGTGATCCCCACGGCAGACATCACCTATTTGAAGGTTCTAATTGGTGGCCTGAGGAGCACTTAACTAAGGGAGCACAAGAAGGTCCAGGATTCCCAGTGATCAAGAGCTGCAGATGACATTTATTTCCCCAGGCTGTGGTACTATGACAGGCTGCATTTTCTGTCTTGTGTTGTGTCTTGCAGTGAAAATGGATATCTTGAGAGATAAGGACTTTATGCCAATCTTCATTGATATGTTCAGGGAGCTGCCCTGTCTGTGGCAGATAAATCACCCCGAATATAAGAACCAAACAAAGAGGAAGGCACCGCTGGATAATTTGTTGGAATTTGTGAAGACGGTGATCCCCACGGCAGACATCACCTATTTGAAGGTTCTAATTGGTGGCCTGAGGAGCACTTAACTAAGGGAGCACAAGAAGGTCCAGGATTCCCAGTGATCAGGAGCTGCAGATGACATTTATTTCCCCAGGCTGTGGTACTATGACAGGCTGCATTTTCTGGCAGGTCAGACTGAACCCAGGCCAGCACTCTCCACTCTTCCTTCCATGCTTCCTCCCCCCCCCCCAGCTGAGGCTTCTGACACCCAACCTGGGCCTTCCAGGTAGCAACATGTGGAGTTGCCTAGCTTGAGCCAGGTATAGCATTCCTCTAAATATTTCTGGTTGTCCAATCAATGATGTGAAATAGATGTTAGTTTGGAGTACTAATTTATGATTGTGATTGATGAAGCAAAAACTAAAACCATGTCCCTTTTTCATACACAGGGAAGTCTCAGCAGGAGGTGGCCGGGCCAAGCAGGCTGCCTGATATCCAGGTCCCTCCCCTCCACCTTCAAAGACAAAGTGGCAGGAAGAGGAGTAACCTGGAGGAGGCTGCCATAGGCCTCTTTTGGAAGGCTACAGAGGCCCTGAGAACCCCCCCCCCCACAGTGTGGAGGAGGACTTTGCTGGCATAACTGCCTGCAAAATGATGCAGATGGAGGAGGGCCAACGACTCCTGTGTGAGTTCTTAATTTTGGAAGCTCTCAATAAGGGGTTGAGGGGCCAAATAACATGTACTACCCACATTTGTGACCTCACACATGGTCCTCCTCCTCCTCCTCCTCCAGGTCCTACTCCTCCTCCTCGTCCAGGTCCTACTCCTCCTCCTGCCACATCTTCAACACCAAAGCCACAGCATGGAAGGAAGCGTGGAAGGAAGACCAGAGAGTGATGGTCCTGGGTTCAGTCTGGTCTGGCAAAATATGCAGCCTCTTGTAGTACCACAGCCTGGGGACATAAATGTCATCTGCTGCTTTCTAGATCTCTGGGACTTCTGGACCAGACTGCACTCCCTTATATATGGACTCCTCAGGCCAGCAATTTTGCTGTAAAAGAATTGATGTGTGAAATTAACAAGAGACACCAACACCAAACAATCTCCTTGAGATTAAATAATACAAGATATCAATGGTGTTGTGGTAACTTGACACACAAAACACACACAAAAATATTATGAAGTAAAACACAAAAAAACAAAAATAAAAAAACAGCCTTCCAAAATAATAAAATAAATAAAAAACAACAAAAAAAAAAAATTGTCAGATATGACAAATCAAAATATATCCAGGGAATCCCGATAAATAATAAAGAAATACGTTTGTGAGAAGTCTGTGTGAATATGAGCAGCAAAACTACTTAATTCTTCTCACATTATAAAGATGAAGAGAGTGCGCTGTATTAAACTATTTAAAACATTGCAGCATGACCAAAGTGCTGTATCCATTCCGAACGCTAATTTTACCAGACCGAGCTGTTCCGTCTCGGAATTTCTTCTGAACATGCGTGGCACTTTGTGCATCGGAACTGGCCACACATGGTTAGAATTGACGCGATCGGATTTTGTTGTCGGAAAATTTTATAGCCTGCTCTCAAACTTTGTGTGTCGGAAAATCCGATGGAAAATGTCTGATGGAGCCCACACGCGGTCGGAATTTCCGACAACACGCTCCGATCACACATTTTCCCTCGGAAAATCCGACCGTGTGTACGGGGCATTAGTGTTTTGGTTATATTGTTCCTGGCTTCTCTGTCTGGCATAAAGCCTACTTGTTCTGGGCCTATGATTCTAGAGAGCAGGGGTCTCATTCTATTTGCCAGGATTTCTGCTAGTAATTTTAGGTCCACATTGAGTAGGGATATGGGCCTGAAATTAGAGCATTCTGTGTGGTCCTTGTCAGGCTTAGGTATCACTGAGATGTAGGCCATTAAAAAGGAGTGAGAATCATTTTTGTTTTGTGCTAAATACTTACAGGAGGTGTTTAGATTGGAGTTGGTCATAAATTTTGTAATATTGGGATGTGAATCCATCACTTGGACTTTTCCCTGGTTTTAGATTTTTGATTGCAGCGTGTATTTCCTAAGGAGGAAAGTTTGCTATCCTCTAAAAATTTTTATATTGTTTCTTGTATCTTGGTTGGTTGATTTGGGGTTTGTGTTGTGGTTGTATGTTGTATAGTTTTGTGTAAAATTTGTGAAATGATGCTGCTATTTTTTCAGAGTTGTTTTCAAGTGTCCCCTCTGTGTTTCAAATTGCATGTATAAAGCTGTCAGAAACCATGAATCAGACTGAGACATAAGTACAGTTAAATCGCACTTGTTTAACCACTTCAGCCACGGAAGATTTGGCTGCTGAATGAAGGGCCATTTTTTGCGATTCGGCACTGCTGCACCCAAACAAAATTAATGTCCTTTTTTTCCCACAAATAGTGATTTCTTTTGGTGGTATTTGATCATCTCTGTGGTTTTTATTTTTTGCACTATAAACAAAAAAAGAGTGACAATTTTCAAAAAAACACAACATTTTGTACTTTTTGCTATAATAAATATCCCCTTTTTTTTAAAAAAAAAAGCTAATTTTTTCTCAGTTTAGGCCGATATGTATTCTTCTACATATTTTTGGTAAAAAAATCGCAATAAGAGTATATTGATTGCTTTGCGCAAAAGTTATAGAGTCTACAAAATAGGGGATAGATTTATAGCATTTTTATTATTTTTTTTTTTTTTTACTAGTAATGGTGATCTCCCATTTTTATCGGGACTGTGACATGGCGGACACATCGAACGCTTTTGACACATTTTTGGCATTTATACAGTGATCAGTGCTATAAAAATGCATTGTTTACTGTAAAAATGTCACTGGCAGGGAAGGGGTTAACACTAGGGGACGATCAAGGGGTTAACTGTGTTCCCTGTGTGTGTTTCTAACTGTAGGGGGAGGGGACTGACCTAGAGGAAATGACAGATCATGGTTCCTAGTGATTAGGAACTCACAATCTGTCTCTCCTCACAGAATAGAACAGGGATTTGTGTGTTTACACACACATGTCTCTGTTCTGCCTGTTCTGCTTGTTCTGCCTCTCGTGCCCTTGATCGCTCATGGCTGGCAGTCATCGCGACCGTCAGCCACGAGCATCGACACCCCTGTAGTGCAGCAGGTGCATGCCTGCTATCCAGCTTAAAGGAGCCGATGTATAGCTATGACGGCTCGCGGGATTGTGCCGACCTGCCGCAGTTTAATGGCGGCGGCTGGTCGGCAAGCAGTTAATAACAAAAGTAAATAGAACAAACGTAGTCAAAACATAGCCAAAGTTCGGTAACCAGAACGGATAATTAGCCAAGCCAGAAGGTCAGGGATCAGTGTAGTGGAACAGCGAGCAGGATCTGGAGCCAGAAGGGATGTCAGCCAAGCAAGGTTTAAGTAGGAACGCAGGAGATGACACCTTTTGTGTGCTTCACAATTGTTTAAAGAGTTGGTTTCTGAGTTTGAGTTGATCTCAAAATATTCTTTGATGGAGTTTTGGATGTCTGTTTGAATTATTTGATCTAATAGTGCTGTGTTCAATCTCCAATTAAAAGTTGTGGTTTTCAGTGATTGAGGTTTTAGACTTAACCACTTCAATACCAGGCACTTATACACTTTCCTGCCCAGACCAATTTTCAGCTTTCAATGCTGTCGCAGTTTGAATGACAATTGCGCGGTCATACAACATTGTACCCAAACTAAATTTTTATAATTTTGTTCCCACAAATAGAGCTTTCTTTTGGTGGTATTTGATCACCTCTGCAGTTTTTATTTTTTGCTAAACAAATAAAAAAAGACCTAAAATGTTGAAAAAAATAAAAGTTTTGCTTTTGTTTCTGTTAAAAAAATTTGTAAGTTTTCTCTTTCACTGATGGGCACTGATAAGGCGGCACTGACAGGCACTGATAAGGCGGCACCGATGAGATGGCACCAATGAGCGGACACTGACGGGCACCGACGATGGGCTCTGATATGCGGCACTGATGGGCACTGGTAGGCGGCACTGATGGGTGGCACTGATATGCAGCACTGATGGACATTGATAGGCGGCACTGATGGGCACTCATGGGTGGTACTGGGTGGCACTGGTGGGCACAGGTGGGCACTGATAGGTGACACTGATGGGCACTGAAAGGCTGCAAAGATGGATTCTTATGGGTGGCATTGATAGGCAGCACTGATGGGCACTGATAGGCGGCACTGCTGGGCACTGATGGGCACTGATGGGCACTGATGGGCAGCACTGCTGGGCACTGCTGGGCACTGATACGTGGCACTGATGGGCACTGATACGCGGCACTGATAGGCATCCCTGGTGGTACTGGCAGTGGTATGCATTGTGAGTAAGCACTGATTGGCAGCTGCCTGGGCATTGATTGGCAGCTGCCTGGGCACAGATTAGTATTTCCCTGGGGGTCTAGGGGGCATACCTGGTGGTCCAGTGTGAATGGCCATCCTGGTGGTCCTGAGCGGCTTCCTTGGTGGTCCTGGGTGGCTTCCCTGGTGGTCCTCCGTGGGATCAGAGGGGGGGCTGTGCTGATAAACAATTAGCACTGACCCCCCCTGTCAGGAGAGCAGCCGATCGGCTCTCCTCTACTCGCGTCTGTCAGACGCGATTGAGGAAAAGCCGATCACCGGCTCTTCCTATTTACATCGTGATCAGCCGTAAATGGGCATCAGAGACTCTTTACCTAGATCAGAGTTGTGGTGTGTCAGACTGACACACCGCAACAACGATCACCGCGTTGGCTGACACCCCGGGGGCACGCAGCGGCTTAATATCCTGAGGACGTCGTATGACGCCCAGTCAGGGTATTAAAACCCCTTTGCAGCCGTCATTTTGCTATATGGCGGGCGGCAAGTGGTTAAGGAGATGGGTGCGTGGTCTGAAACTGAAATTATCCCTATTTCTGCTTTGGCAATGTTTGTGAGGTCTCTGAGTTATTAATATCAAGTCTAGTCTGGAGTGTCTCTTGTGGGGTGATGAGTAGAAAGTGTAGTCTTTGTCTAGTGGGTGTGTGGTTCTCCATATGTCAACCAAAGTTAGGGATTGTAAAAGTTTATTAATGTGTTTTAGTATTTTGTTTGTTACATGTGTTTGTCCTGTGGAGGTATCCTGTTGTGGGTTTAGTGGTATGTTAAAATCTCCACCTAGTATAACGCTGCCCGAGGCAAACCATTTTAGTTCATCAGTTATTTTTTAGCAAAATGTGATATGGGTCTTGTTTGGAAAATAGACATTAGTTAGAGTTATTGGATTTCCGTTCCATGTGCCTTTTAGCAATATGTAGCGACCTTCCGGGTCCACTAGGTGTTGATGGAGAATAAAAGGTGTGCTTTTGCCTAGTAGGATTGTGACACCCTTGATTTTTGCAATGGGGTTGGTGGCATGAAAGGCCTTTGTGAAGTAATTATTCGTAAGTTGTGGGACATTTTGGGCTTTGAAATGTGTTTCTTGAAGGAAAACTATTTGTGGATTGTCTTTTTAGAGTTCTTTTATAATTTTGGTTTTCTTTTTTTGGTACATTTAGGCCATTCACATTATGTGATAAGATGCTTGGTGATTTTCCTAGTAGAGAATAAGCCATTTAAAAAATAAATAAAATAAAAATTACATTAAAAGTGAAAAAGTAGGGCAGGGGAAGGGTTTGGTCCTGAGTGGACTGAGCCTAAGTGTCTACTCACTAGTTCACAATTAAAGGCTCTTTGTTTTTGGTTGGTACTGTAGTTATCCAACTAGAGTTGTTTTTAAACAATATGAGCTGTTGTTCTTGGGGAATAGGTGGGAAGTGCTCTGGTGGGTGGATTTAATCTTATTGGGTTATGAGAGTTTTTATTCTCATAGACTTTGCATCCTGAGTTTGTGGCTTAACTATCGTTAAAGTATCTGCGACCTTGTTATAAGTTCATCTAAGAATCCTTATCTTAACCACTTCCCTACCCGGTCTTCCGGGTCTTTTGGTGTTGCTGAGCTCACCGGTGCATTCTTTCTTTTTAAGGATGTTCCAAACAGTGATTTGGCCACACCTAATGTTCTTGCTATCTCTCTGATGGGTTTGTTTAGTTTTTTCAGCCTAATGATGGCTTGCTTCACTGATAGTGACAGCTCTTTGGATCTCATATTGAGAGTTGACAGCAACAGATTCCAAGTGCAAATAGCACACTTGAAATGAACTCTGGATATTTTGTCTGCTCCTTGTAAATGGGATAATGAAGGAATAACACACACCTGGCCATGGATCAGCTGAGCAGCCAATTGTCCCATTACTTTTGGTCCCTTAAAAAGTGGGAGGCACATAAACAAACTGTTGTAATTCCTATACCTTTCACCTGATTTGGATGTAAATACCCTCAAACATCTTGTTTGTTTCATTTCAAATCCATTGTGGTGGTGTATAGAGCCAAAAAGATTAGAATTGTGTCGATGTCCCAATATTTATGGATCTGACTGTATGTGAGTGACATTCCACATGTTTTTAAAGATTGCTTTTAATAAACGGTATCAAGCTATGTTCACTTTGTGATTGCTTCTCTTCTATAATCTGGAGCACATGAGAGAATCCCCATATCATCGGGTAGATACATATCCATTTAAGTGTTGCTGAGCCACTTCAGCATAAGCTCAAGGGGTCCATACCTGCGGGTGTCTGCACACTTTGTCTTACAGTGAATCTACACAAGCACTGAGCACTTTCCAGTTTGATATTTGAATAACTTTACATACACTAATTCTGATTAACTTTTATGCTCTTTTTTCACTGGCAACATGCTTACTTTTGAATTTATGAACTGCATTTAGTTTATCTTTATCTCACGTTTTTATATTGATGAGTTTTGCATATGGTATATGCATTGATGCACATGTTGATTTATGCATGTTTAAGTGCTATGGCACATTAGCACTTTATCTAATAGAATTTACTAGGAAGCGCAGTAAATCACCAGTAAAGCATGGATTCAGTTACTTACTGACTGGCTCAGTTGTTTGGAGCATCTATACAAACACGTGTTTTCCATTCAGAGGATCACCATATGATCACCTGCACCATTACTATTATAATGTGCAATGAGTAGGTTAAAATTAACCCTACACCCACGCAACTGTAAATTTTATTTACAAGTGATAAATGAAAAATGAAAAGAATATTGCCAACGTGCTGATTTACAACATATAGGATGGAGAGCTGCTTGTTATAAAGCTAATCATATTCTAAAAAGTTAAATCATAGCGCTTTCACTGTCACAGATGAACTATCGTGCTCATAATTCCAGTGACATCGTGACAAGTGTCATGATACAATATTAACAAAATATTAATAATGCAATGTCCTTTTAAAACATTTTTCAAGTGAATCCAACAACACCGCA